>NW_028186094.1:1221862-1268571 GCF_003343005.1 Rhea americana
TAATAGGGAAAAGGAGCAGAGCTCTTGCATTTACATGATTTTGAGTGAGTGCTCTTAGTTCGTGTTTGAAGACATGGACAATTGGCAAAGTCAGTCTTAAGCAAGAGTACAAATTAGGTCAGCCTCAATTTGAAAGGACCTAGACACTGACACACATTTACCTTATCTTCRTAGTACCTTATTACTTCACACAAGGCATGGCTGAACTGGCTTGTACCAGCTGCTTGGACTGTGTTTTGACTATCCTTCACTCRCTCTTCTTAAGCACTGTGGTTCAAACCTACTGCAATGTATCAKTCTTCAGAGGACTGTCTTCAGCTTCTCCTGGCAATCCGCTACATATTCAAAGTCACTGTCAGAGGTCAGAGAGCTGTCGTATGAGTGYTTCTTGACTCATCTTTCTCATTGCCATCCTAGCAGTAGCATCTTTTGTGAGGATTGTGCTAGTACTTCAATATTTTGAAATACTGATTTTCAATATTTTTTTCCCCTGGGCTATATAATGAGATATAGTGAGCAAAGCCAAATGGCTGTGACTTTGAGTTTTCTGATATSTAGCAGGTGGTCAAACTTAATGCAGCCTTCCTACTTGGGAGACCTTYTATGAGATCAGCTTTATTTTGTCATGTTTCTTTTGGAGTTTTTGAGAGTGGAGAGAGAACTTGATGGAAAAGAAAGTTTATATGAAGCTCTGCTAAATTAATCGACGTGCTCTCGGCAAATGGCTATTATGGAAGTCTTGGTCAGCACTGAAAAAAAGGCAGCAGAATGCCARTGTGGAAGCTGACAACATGCCATTGCTTTTGACAATGGACAAACAAATTCAGTGTTGGTAAATTGACAGTCAGGAATATTGTCCTGGTGTTGTCAGATTCTTGGAAGGAATTTATTTAAGCAGTGCTGCCCAGAGTTTTTGGCCCAAGTTATAAGCCTGGGATCTCCAGCTGCCTTGGAAAAGCAAGTGGTACAAAAATCCTGATTCCCTCCTCACATCAACTCTCTTGGCAACTTAAAAGAGGTTGCCATTGCTTGTCTGCTGTTCAAGTACTCTGAGTCTAGGTAGAGGAGTTGATGAGAGGTCTATTCCCACAGCTTTGCCTGACTTTAGTAAAAATTTAGACCTTTGTCCCAAACATTCATCAGCTTGGGCTTTAGTGACTAACCTTTGCTTGATGCATGGGTGCCAGCTGATGATCTGCCCTATTCTTTGTTTACACTGTAGCAACCCATCGTACAATTGAAACAGTTACAGAATGACTACAGAGTTCTTATTTTATCTCCTGAATATCTAGTGTCAAAGCACTTGGGTATCAGTGTCAAGGCATCTGAGTGAGGTGCAGTTTGCCAGCTACACAGCATGTATTATCTGTGTGCTGAATGATTTGGCTGGTAGTGACCATGTACACCCAGCCACAAGTGTAACACAGAAGTATGATTTGCCAGAATAGTCTGCTAGAATAAGAACCAGAAGAGATGACATCGTTGGGAAGCTGTAGCAGACTGCTTTATATACCGTGCACGAGCATTATGCGGTTGTTCTGTGGCCTTGTGCGTTGTATAWAGGGGCTGACAAGTTCTACAGACTGTGATTGTTACATGGGACGGTGTGTTTTTTGCATATACGAGGGTTGTGCARTAAATTACCAAAGCATTTGAATGTGATCCATCGATTTCCCTCTTTGGTTAACGGCATGTGGTAGTTTCTCAGTTTTACGTCTTTTATGTAGATAGCAATAACCAAGTAAGAACATTCTTAAATCTTTGTGGCTTACTGAGCACTTGATACTAACCGAGCCATCTGTGTCCCAGGTCTTGTACAGAGATCTGAGGTACACCTCGTGATTGCTGGGTCTGARAAGTGCAACATTAAACAAGCCATGCAGCGTTTAAGCTCAGTGTATAAAGGATAACACTGGGTTATAACTCAGAGGCACAAAACATTCTGTTGAAATAAAGTAAATAAAATGATCTCCTATTGCTGATTTGTTGCAGCACTTTCAATTTATGAACTCGTTTGTATCTTTGCAAGATCTCTTGAAATACTGTCAAGTCAGAATGGTGTTGTTTTACATTTAAAGGGTGCAAATGATAACTTGCAAGAAATTTCTTTTGGATTAAGCTGTAGATAAAAATGAGAAACTATTAGATCATGAAATAGCTACTTTGTGAATCTGAAATTATTTCACTGAAATGTGGAATAATGAAACAACTTCTAAAGATCCACTTGTTTTATCAGGTTTCTGTTTACACAGGAGTCTTTTTGATACCTTAGGGTAAAAGGAAGAGTTGGTGCAAGCTGCTTGTCCTTCCCACAAAATGGAATCATCGAATTCAGTGATAAAAATATATTGAATAGAAGACTCAAGAGTGYTGAGCTGAATGAGTAACACACTATGTAGGATTGGCAATAAATTCATTGTTATGAAGCAATTAAATGCTAATTAACTTTCTCAGAAGATATATTTTAGCAAGCAGTATGGTATTCACAGATAAACAGATGGATTAAGCTACTAGAATCTTAAGGAAAAAATRTATATGATAAGAGAGACTACTGGAATGATAGGTGTCCATTAAGACTTGCAGGGGAAAGGATAGCAAAAGTATGCTAGCCTTAAGCATTTACAGGGAGAAGAGATCTGTTTACAGGTGGAATATTTAAAAATAAATAAAGTGAAGAAATAAAAAAGAATAGTTGAGGAAACAAAGTATTTGTTTAAACTCTTAATCAATGGTTAATACTTTCTGGTTTGTTCTGAAAGGAGGCCCTTGTGAAAGCCAGTATTTGTTAGGAGCCAGGAAGTGATAATCAAGTAGCCAGGGGGCAGCAGAATCCCTGAAACTTTGTTTCAGCGTACGGATTTCTTCTTTTAGGTTTTCTCTTTAGACTTCAGGATACGCTGTTCCCTAAGAGGCACAGGTAGATTCAAAGGCAAGAACTGCATGTTTTATATGTCCTAATCACAGGAAAAGCATCRTTCACTTTCATTTTGCGTTTGAACCTTATTTGTCACAGTTAAAGCATAAGTACTCCTGTGAAGCATAAGTACTTCTGTGGATTTTTCTATCAGCCTGCATATCACTAAGGCTCCTGGTGAGGTGGATGTCCTCTGTCTAGCAGTGTGTTTTCACAAAACTTCTTGGAAATAAATCAATTGACCAATTTCAAGGTATTAAAAAGTTGTTTGGTTTAGTGGTAGGGGGCTGATGAATACACAAACAGCTTGCTCTGTAGCTTGTTATTTTAGGAAAGCAGGCCAAAATATAAACATATGTAAATCAGTAGATTTCACAGAGCATTTACTCTCATGAAATTATCTTTTCAAGTGAATACCTTGTGTTAGTTGTGAGTAAGACGTTAATTAGCAGAAGCAGAAATTAAGTGATTGTGGTATACACTAGCGTGGAGTTGACTGAGTTAGTCATCTTTTAATCGTGATCTAAARGAGAGAATAAATATTTGAAATGCATCAAATATTTATTAGTGAGTACCAGATTATAAGAACTTGCAGTATGAGAGCTGGAAAACGATAGAGATAAATGTTCAGCAAAACAATGCAGAGTTCAACTTAGAAAATGTGGGATAACACATCTGGGAAAAATTAATCTGAAAAATTTGAATGAGGGAAGTGAAATCTGTAAGCAGCAATTTAAGCAAATCTTAAAGTTGATAACGGGTGGGCAGGTAGTTAGATAGGAATTTGCCAAGTGCTTTGTAGAGTATTAAGTCAGCATGAATTTTATGCCTGTAGACAAGGCAGAGGAACAGAAATGCCATGTCATGTTCCATGCTTTGTCTCCCTATTTTCCGTGTGACTGAATATTGTCACAGGATAAATACCTGTCTAGGTGTTGATTGTGTTGGTCTTTCTGACAGATCTGAAAAAATGAGAATCTCCTTGTAACTAGTTTGAAATATCAGCTATTTCTAGCTGAGCTTGTGGCTTATACAGATGACAAAGAGTGATTCATGCGATTGCTGCTGCTGCTGGCAAAAGGGAGGTCCTGCCTCATGCCACAGTCCTAGTACATGTAATTTGCTGCTTCCCTAGGGCCAATGTGATATGCTTCTGACTGAAGGCAAACTGATTCAATTCACTAAAACAGTAAAGTAACACAGCAAAAAAAAAAAGTGCTTTGCAAGCTGCAAACTTTGATCAGATGTGTGGCAGTGCAAAGGAGAGGAGGACTGTATAGCTGGGAGTGGAAGCAGGAAAAGTCCTAGTGTTCTAGCAGGCAAAGTGTTAATTCAGCTCAGGTAAATGCAAATGCTTTCTTGAACTAAGATTTTCTTTTCAGGTGGAAAAATGCATCATAATTTGCTTTATCAGGCTGTTTAGCATTGTGCAGGCTTTAGGAAATGCTTGCATAGAGTGGAAGAAGTCATCTGTTAACAAATCTGTTATGCATTGCTAGCCTTTGACTTGTGCAGCTGGAAGCAAGAAAGCGCAGATCAAACTRAGGTCTTGGGGTGCCATGAGGAAGATTGCTGCATTGCTTAGGTACTTTAGTATTTAGGAGCAAGGAGTTCCTTGTATCACCAGTGTCTTTTAATAGAAATTTGCTCTATTCACCCTAAGATTTTTGTCAGCATGTTCCTTTGCTTTTCAGGGTTGTTTTACAGGCCTGATTTTACTGTATGCAAACTACTGTTTAAAGAAGACACTGGAACTAGGATGAATAAAGAAGAAAAGTCTAAAATTAGTAGTTGCTTGAATAGGCTAATATGGATTCATATTGCAGTATKTGTAATAAAAATATAAATCCAAACTGGATAAAGGTCTGGAAAAATTTGTGTAGGTCTGTTTTTATAGAGAAATATTTAATTTTGATATTTTTGTATTGGATTAGAGACTATTAGCCTAGATTCCTGGCCTTGACAAGGTCCAAGATGGTCTGTTTCAAGGGACATATTTTTTCTTTTTTAAAAAAAAAAGATGAGACTCTTTCCTAGTATACACTGATGCTTCAAAGAGTTATTGCCCTTTACAGGCTGTCTTGTACTGGCTTTTTAAGKTGGGCATAACCATCTGCCATATTCAGCTCTTCTGATTTTTTACAGGGGCAACATCTGAGGTTTTATACTGAACAGTATCATCAGAACCAAAATATTGATCAGTTCTTGATGCTTTGATTGTTYTGCTTCTTTGACTTTGTTCTGTTTGTGTTCTCGAGTGTGTGTTTTCCATGAAGATCTGMAAGATTATAGAAGTCTAATATGCTTTTATGATATTCTTCTCAGAAACTCATAATTGATGAGAAGAAGTATTATCTTTTTGGGAGAAATCCTGATCTGTGTGATTTTACCATTGACCACCAGTCCTGCTCTCGGGTCCATGCTGCCTTGGTCTATCACAAACATCTCAAGAGGGTTTTCCTCATAGATCTAAACAGCAGTAAGTAGCATGACATTTAATTTGGGTGGGATATGTAGTGGCTTCAGTCTAAACTGAATTGAATAAACTTCAGAAAAATATGTTTGAAATTTGAGCTTATGTTAACTTCATTCTGGAAGGGAGCTTTTTAGTAAATGGGAGTACTGTATTTCAGTCCTTAAAGATTTCTGAATCTGAAACAGATTTTTCCAATTTTTTTATTGGCATTGTGGGGACAAATGGTAATAATCAGAATTTGTACCCTAATGAACGAATGGCAAGGGTTAGGAGCGAAGGAGTGCTTGCTTCACTCAGTTTACATCTATTTCACTTGATGTTTAAAGCAACCTTTCTAGACTCTTAAAAGGCCAAGAGAGAAAAGGAAGGTGACTTACCCTTTCCTTTGCAGCTCTAATGAAGAAGTTCTCCCATTCTACAGAGTCACTTCCCGAGATCTAAAACTAGAAAGTTCTGGGTTTTTTCCACTGAGGAGTTGATTCCAGAAATGGCATAGCRGGAGCTACAAGAAGTCAGAAATGAAATGGTGTTTGTCATTTCTTTTCATGACTTGTGGGTCATCTTAGTTTGTGGAATGGTAGATAAGTGCACATAGATAGTGTATTCAGCAGTGCAAAGCTCAGTGATCTGTATCTCAGAGCACCCATGTGCGCATCCTGAACTTATCAACACTTGAGCTCAAATACTGTGAGCCTAAGCTGACGGCTRACAGACTGTTTTCTATTTTGATATTCTTAGCACATGGCACATTCTTGGGTCATATCCGTTTGGAACCTCACAAACCTCAACAAATACCCATTGACTCCACGGTCTCATTTGGTGCTTCTACACGGGCATATACACTGCGAGAGAAGCCTCAGACGCTGCCATCAGCAGTTAAAGGAGATGAGAAAATGGGTGGTGATGATGAAGAGCTCAAGGGCTTGCTGGGCCTGCCAGAGGAGGAAACGGAACTTGATGTAAGCACGTGACGCGTTATAGCTAGATGGCATATCCGTCAAAATAGATAGCATTCCCTACTTGTTTGCTTGGGTCCAGATTCTTAATTTCTTTGCATTGAAAACAGCCCAAAGTGTCTGCTACTGGCAGATAYTCACAGACCATCTCATTCTGCCATGATAGGCCTGTCTTCATGCGGCTTCCCAGTACTAATGCCCTAATGACCCAAATGATATAACCCATGTTCCGATGGCCTGTTCACAAAGGCTTGTAGGCAGTCTTCAATCCAATAACTTCACCCCAGGTGAGTGGTGATTTCCCAGGCTCTTCTCCGTTATCAAATAGCAGTGAACGTAGACTTGTTTCCCACAGTTAGCTAGGGAAGAGTGGGAAAGCAGTGTGCATGGCATTGAAGCACCCTTTTTTTCTTAGGGGTCTAACATTGAAGTAAACAGTATGCTGTAATTTTTTGACATGCACAATCATAATCTTAAAACGAACTTCATACACTAGTTACTTAGACAATTTTGTCTCTTGAATTTCTCCTTAGAACCTGACAGAGTTTAATACAGCCCACAACAAAAGAATTTCCACACTAACCATAGAGGAAGGAAACTTGGATATTCAGAGACCAAAGAGAAAACGGAAGAACTCCAGAGTGACATTCAGTGATGATGATGAAATCATTAATCCGGGTGAGTGTGTATAACTTGCTTTAKTCTAGTTGATGCCGTTAGAACCCCTTTACCAGTATTCAGATAGGAATCCTTCATGGCTGTATATCAAGAACAAAAATTTGGCAATGMCTGTTTGAGGTCTGCTGTGTCAGAGAAGCTGTCGCATCTCTCAAGTCTCTGACCGCTGATTCTTCTGTTCTACCTATAAAAATTCTGCATCATTTGTTCAGTTCAGGGGCATCACACTCAGCTTCATTGCTCAGTTATCAAACTGAAAGATCTCATGGGTCCAAAAGGAACTTTTAAATTATCGCCTCATTTGGAATC
The DNA here is from genome assembly GCF_003343005.1 of Rhea americana. Taxonomy (NCBI): domain Eukaryota; kingdom Metazoa; phylum Chordata; class Aves; order Rheiformes; family Rheidae; genus Rhea; species Rhea americana. The sequence goes on from NW_028186094.1 coordinate 1,229,196, forward strand.
TAAACAAGAGCTGAACTTACTGTTTGTTTTTAATCTGTCCTGTAATGCTTTCCCTACCTGTTGCCTCATGGTCTCAGTGTTTGTATCTCCAGCTCAGGTTTTTTTTGCTGCTTGTCTGCATATCTGAAACAAGTAATTCTAATTCCAAATGACACTTCTGAAGATGAATCCAGTTCCTCATAAATCWTTTTTCTTCATTAGTTGTTTTATATTGATGATGTTCATATTAATAGGAACATTGTCAATATGAGACATCATTAGTAAGCACAGCTTATTAATAAATATACATCTTTGCATACCCTCTGGAGATTAAGTTTCTTTTAGCAGCGTATATCACCCAGAATAACTATTTTGATCCATACATTTATGCCATTTAGCTGTGAGAGCATCTTCATGTAAACAGCAGTTATCTGCATTGCAAAAAAGATGCTCAGATTTTCAGAGATTGTACATCGAATTTCGGTGAGTCTTTCAAGGACTCATAAGGCCTTGCAGGGCTAACTGTTGTGACYTGTATGTGCAGTGCCTTGTCAGCCTCAGTTTTTGGCCCAAAACTCCTCTCTGGGCAATGCAAACTAGAAGTACAGCTGTTCCCTTTGCCTGAACCAGTCCCTTGTGTCCCCAGAGGTGCTCCCAAGCCTTCCTCCCCAGAATAATTGATGAGCCCACCTTGAGAAAACCACTAGGTGTCCCCATCAATACGCTTAATTACTTTCTTTGAGGCCTGCTTATGCTTAYTGAGGGTTACAACACCAGCTTTGAGAGGAGAATGACCAGTTCTTCCTACAGGTTGCTTTACCTGACACACATTCTGTTTTTTCTCCTGTATTCTAACTGAAGGCTTCACTGTGCTTTCCTTTACAGAGGATGTGGACCCATCTGTTGGGCGTTTCAGGAACATGGTACAGACAGCRGTAGTCCCTGTTAAGGTATAGAGTAACTTTCAAATCTCTAGTTAAGAAATTACATTGATAAATCTCACTGTGTGGATTATAACCTTAAACTTAGAACTCTATGATGGAAAATGTTTTATTGTTAAACAAACATTGTGTTCACTTCTTGCAATTAACTTTTTTTTTTTTTTAGCAGATTTGACAATTTCCCTTCAGGTCCCACTCACTTCTGTAATATTGCATGGGAATTTAATATTGCAGGAGTGGGAAGATTTGAAGAACTTTAGAGTAGCTAAGGAACAGTGTAATAATAAACCTTAAACTGCCTGCCGGCAGGAGATTCAAATGATGAGGAGTGAGACAAAATCACCCAAGTGATCTGGAAGYATGGGGAAGGAGGGATTCTGTTGTTCTCTGAAGACATATTTGGTCTTGCATTCAGGACAGGCTTGAGTCTGGCAAGCAAGTTCAGGAGGCAAAGGGGAACTCAAAGCTAATCTAAGTTAAACCTGAGCTAATACCTCATCTTGTGTCACTTCTTCCTGTATTRTGCATTCTTAACAGTTATTAAGTGGCTTTTGAGGAACCCCCAAAGAAACCTCCTGGGACAAAGATATGGGAAATAGTTAATCCATGCGTATTTGTGGCTACTTTGTATGTGGCCATAGGTGCCTTTTCAGGGAAAAATGGCACTGTCATTGGGATCCAGTTTAAGTGGCTTGCTCTTTTGTTTCATGTATCCTGAATAATTCTTTAAATACTTACATCTACAGAAAAAACGGTTGGAGAATCCAGGCTCACTGACCACAGATGATTCTGCATCACGGCGCATGCAAAACTTTCCCTACAGTGGAGGATTGTATGGTGGTTTACCTCCAACTCACAATGAGGCAGGTTCCCAATCRCATGGCGTCCATGGGACAGCACTCATTGGTGGTCTGCCGATGCCCTACCCAAATCTTGCCCCAGATGTGGACTTGACTCCTGTTGTACCCTCGACAGTTAACATGAACCCTGCTCCAAACCCTGCTGTCTTTAATCCTGAAGCTGTGAATGAACCCAAGAAGAAGAAATACGCAAAGGAGGCATGGCCGGGCAAGAAGCCAACCCCTTCCTTACTGATCTGAGTAGGGTTTTGTTGAGAGAGGGTGGGAGTTATGAACTTCAGAAACTGTTTATGTGCAGTATCGTCTTTTTAAAAAATTTAAGTGTCCTAACCACGTGTAATATCAAGATTGGAGAAGTGAAATATCCTTTAAAGATCTGTCTTCAAATGTTTTTATATGTATGTTTAAGAAAATACAGCTCCCATCTCCTTTTGAACCAAAATATCTGGCAGCCTTTTCTTAGCTGTTAGTGTCCCCAGAGGTCTTTACTATGAACTTTGATCCATAAATTGAAGGGGCAGAGTCATACAGTTACCATTAATGGCATGACCTTGCAAGTATATGTACCTAGGTATAGTGCTTACTATGAGTAATGTCGTTTCTATTGGGCTTGCTCATAGCAGTTCAGCTGTATCAGAAGTAAATGTTTGCTGGTCAAGCCTTTCAGAAATCACATTGATATGAATTCTAAAACTTGGAAAATATAGGTCAGTTTTAATTTTATTTTACCTTTAAAAAATCCACCATTGTGGTGGATTCTCTCTCTCTCTCTCTCTTTTTTTTTTTTAAGTTTAAATGGATTTTTTTTTTTTAATTATCACCTAAAACACTACAGCATCCCACTAGTTCTTGTAAACCTGGAGCTGAAATGCACAAGAAATAGATGGGGTTCCTGAGCTGTGATCCAGTAGTGTACAGGAAAATGCTGTGTGGGTGGATACATGAATGCATACATGGATGGATCTGAGCTTGCACTGGTGCTAATGGCAGCATGCAAGCATGATGAGCCTAAGAACCCTTGACTGAGCGATTACCGCTATCTACACTGTGCAAGTGATAAACAACAAAGCAGCGATAATCCTTTCCATTGTGATAAATGGAGATAACACAGAGGAGAATACTCTTTTAAACTTGATGGCCCTTCTAATTCGGATAACTTCATTTTTATTTGCAAATGGAACCTGTGAGATTATTTATGAGATACAACAGGGCACAAATGAAAATGAGCAGCCATAAGGAGTATTAGAGGACTTGCATATTTAACAGCTAAAACCACAATATCCACAATACTTTATTTCTGTCTGCTAGTAACATGGGTGTGAAATAAGCTGCTTAAAGCTAGAATATGAATTCTCAGAAGAGAATCTGCCTTACCTTAAATAAAGCAGTCCCAGGTTGGCTTTGTAACCTTACTTTTTTTATGACTTCATCTCTTTTTCCCATTGAATAAAATGAGGAGTTTGATTTGGATAATTGCTTAAGCCCTTCAGATTCTTATTTTGACCTTGCAACATCTGATTCAAATGTATTCAGATATAATATCTTTACATAAGAAAAATAGATTTCTGTCCTTACCTGAGATTTATTCTGTTTTTTTTTTTTTTTTACATTGTATAAGGCAGTTCAGCTGTGTAGTCACATTCTTTTGTTTGGGGGATTCTTCTAGGATATGTCCACTAAGATGACAGTAGTATCCCCAGCCTTTCATTAATGTGTACGTTATTGTAGCTATCTGGCAAACTAGTRTTGTGAAAACCTGAAGGTCGTTGGAGCAATGCTGTGTTCTAATGCATCTAGTCTGCCATATGCATTAGAACTGATTTGGACAGATGCTCCAAAATCAGTGTGACTTCTGCATCTGCAGAGTGATTACTTCTATCATGTTGTTGAGGAAAAAATGAGCTAGTAGCTACCCCACCCAAGAGTAATGCCTTGAGAGACTGGCAGGTTCCTCTTCTCCCTTCATGCCTTTCTGAAAGTACTATGTGGATGAATGCAGTAACTTCTCCATGACATAGTTGTGCAGCTCTGTGTTTAGGTTGCTATTGAAAATGGTTCAGTTCTCAGGCATTCATGTTCCGGTCACTCCATACTGACTCTTCAAATCTTTTTCCCTTGATTTTTTTTAGGTTTGTTTTTTTTTTTCCAGGATGTAAAATTTTCTTTTCCTGCCAGTCTGTTTTATGAAGGCAATTTTTTAGGATAAGACTAGTTAGGACAAGTCAAAGTTGAACAGGACTTTATTTTTACTTTCTCTCTAGCTCTTTCCACCTCTTTTCCTCTCTTGCTCTCTTCCCCCCCCCCTTTTTTTTTTTTTTTTCCTTAGTGGCTCTTTGCAAGTTCTTTCTTGGAAAGGGAAGCTTTATTGCTTATTGTTTTTTAAAGCTCTTCTCCTCCCTGGATTTGTACAAGCTCTCATTATTTCAGAGCTTAGAGGCCATAGCTGGCCTGTACAAGAGGGGACAGTATAACATCCAGGGGCTTTGTACAGAAGTTTGTACACTTGTGTAATATGTAATAGGCCTTTTCACTCTTTTCTGTTGAGCTTTTTACCTGTAACCTTTATTATGTTGTAAATTAAATGCAGATTTTGCCAGTTTGGAGAGTTTAGTGTGTTTGTTCCCAGCCTACGCTCCTTCTGCAGTTGAGATCATACCTTTTTGTGTGTGTGTGTGGCTAATTGAAGACTTGTGCCATGGCAAAATTGGAGTTATGACTGCAGGTCTCACTAGTGGCTGGCTCAGGCTGTACTTCTTAAAGCTGCTCCAATTCTTTTGCTGGTGGCCTACTGTTTTGCTGCCTTCTTCTGCAGTGCATTACACTTGCACACAGCACTGCCACTTGTTAACAATGTGGTTTAAACAGCAGCTRCCTTTTATTTTCTGAGTGAAGGTTTATCTAATTTTGGCAGAATCCTCTATCTAGAAAAGTTGTACTTCAGAGCCTAGCTTTGCTCTTCCTATCACCCAGCTTGCTGCCTCTGTCCTATGGACTGGCCTTAGGCAGCCTAAAAGCACCATCCTTTCTCACACCGTGTTTCTGAACTCTGTCTTAATCTTACTGGGGAGATCTGTTGTAAAGAGCAGTAAGCTAGTACCTGATTAAAGGTAACTGTGGTGCCTTCAGTGTGGGGTTGTGGAGGTCCACAAACTGTACTGAACCTAGTACTACTATAGGTTATAGATTGGTGTTTCTTTTTAATCCAGCAAGATCACTTTAAGCAGCTGGGTCAGTTATGTTTTTGTTACTGCCTCTCAGCTGAGAATTGAATCCTCGCAATTTATGTGAAAGCTGCTAATCTGACACAAGTAAAAACAGTTGGAATAGGTTAAATAGTTAACTTTGGTCTGATGTTTTAAATGCAAGTGTGGTCATCTGTTAATTTCTTGTTGGAGTATTAAAAAGGAGGCAACTTGCCCAATAATCTTAAGTTACACTCTGCAATGCAGAATGCAAAGATAGGAAATAAAAGGTGGAGAAGAGTTTGCAGCTGAATGATTGGCCTAAAGAATAACGGCCGTGTTTTCCAGGAACATCTCCTTGAAACCGTGACCATATTGACACTGTAACAAGATTGTTCCCCTCATCTCAGTTTTGGTTTTGAAATCTGAAAATTCAACATCCAGCAGGCTCAAGAGCTAGCAATGAGCTTGCAGAAGTAGTTCCATTCCTGGTGTGCTTTGCGATAAGGTACCTGTGTGTTAAATCCTGTGAGGAAGTCCCTGAAAGAATGACTGTTTTTGCAGAGGAGATAACTGCTCCTTGGGGCTTCTTAAAAAAGTAGGACTAGCTTTGAGCACAGCACAGGTGACTGTTCCTGCTTAAAGTGTGCTTATGTGACTATACCAAGTGCTTCAAAATACTCAGTGTAATGAGGAAAGACTGCAGTAGAGGGGCAGACTGGAAAACATGGCTCAGAAAAAGCCAAACTGGAGCTTTGTAATGGCTGTTACTGGGCTCTATGGTCAGAGGCTGTTTGAGAGGTTTGTTTCAAAGACAGTYAATACAGAGTAATTAATAAGTCCTCTACACTCAAAAACCCTGATTGTCCTAAACTAGCAATAGCAGCCAAAGGAAAAAAAAGTTTCTACTTTAATTTCCATTCAACACCAGGAGCAGCTCCTCATTCTCACCAGCTATGTGGTGCCAGAAGAACCTACCTGTCTGCTGTTGGGGAGGGCAACGCTAGTGCAAGATGAAGAGGATGAAGTAGGATTGTGCCCAACTCAGGGCAGGCTGCCCTGTGCTTCAGGTCACATCTTCTAAATTAGCATTTCTGGAAAGTCCTGTAATCACTAAGCAATAGGAGCTACCTCACATATGGACATCAGGTTAGTGCRTGAGACTATGTCTAGCCTTGATGCTCCCCAGCCTTCCTCGGAGGCCTTGCCTGTCCTAGAAAAGCAGTAGGTTTCCGGCAGCAGTGATGGTTGCTTTGATGTTGTCTTTTGCTTCCTATGAATCCCCTAGAACTGTTTCCTTCCTTAGAGAAGTGTTAAGAGGGGAGAAAATGCTGAAGAGCCCAAAACTATGCTGTCTACCCTCTTGTACATACCGATCTCTTGTTATGTGTGCTGGTGTAAGTCTGTGAAAGGTTTCAGTCACATTTGGGACAGTCTTACATTACTCTCTACAAGTATGAATTACAGAACGTGATAGAGGAAGAGAAAGTCTTTAGTACAAGATAGGCTCTAAATACCACTCTGGTCATTCTGATCCAYCTACCATGGTCAAGATACTACCTTTCAACACAATGAAGTGGGAAGCTGCTTAGCATGTGCACTGATTTTTGAGAAACTGGCCAGTAGTACTAGATCAACCTGGCAGCTCTGGCCATCACTTGCTGCAGGGCCTCTTCTGACTCATTTTTCACTGTGGTGGGTCAAGTTCCTGCCTGATGTTCCTCATCTGCTTCTAGATCATGTCTAAGAGGAGTGGTCCTCCTCTACTTGGTCCTAAACAAAAAGGGGGCAACATTTCTGCTTGTGGGTAAGCAGCAGTATTTACCTCTGACTCCAGAGCAAGGAGATACAGCTGATTTCCTCTGATCATTCAGTGTCTTTGTGAATGCATGAAGAGCTGGCAGGAGAGGTAGTTCCAGGTACTATACTGCCTGCTTCAACTCAGATGCTCAAGTAGCTCTGATACTTCTTGTTTGTTTAATGGTCAGAGAAGGGTTGCACTTCACTGCAGCAAATGTTACAAACCTTTGAGGTGAAGTTGCTCCCAGCCGAGACCAGTGCTGCTTGGATCCCAGCAGTTATGAAATCTCCTGATTTCATATCTCTTCCATACTGGCCTCTCTGAGGCCCTGCGTGTGAGATCGCAGTTCCCTCTTCTGTTTGAGCAGCTCTGACCTCTTTAGCCAAGCATATTTTAATTTCAGGCCCCCCAGATCTAGCCATACGAAAGTTTAGGATTTGGGCTGCTATAAATTTGTGAAAACTCCAGCTGTCTATTTGATGTCCTGTAAGACCAGGTCATTCTTCAGGCAATTCTTAGGTTGCCTCAATTGAGTCTGGATACCAGAAGAGCAGGTGGGCTATTTTGCTCCATTAACCTACTGCATGGTGTAATATGAATGCCTCTATGACCTGCAATTGGCCTGCTCAAGGCTTATTACAGACTTCTCTATGGGAGCTGTTTTTTTCCCTCGCAGCACTGAGTTCCCCTGCCTGTCTTGGATATCCAAGTGTCACTGTATCTGTCTTCCACTTACTWCTTCTGGACAAAGTGCATGAAGAGAATGGAGACTAAACTCTACAGGCAGGAGTTGCAGTAAAAGGTGCTGAGAGCTAAACAGCTTGTCTGTCTRAGCCTGGAGATGCTGTCCGAAGTCCACGGCAATGATTAAAATGGCAGAGGAGGAAAATCACTGCCACAGGCCCAAATGGGAGATTTGAAGACCAGAAATAACCGGTAACAAAAGCTCTGGTATCACGTGGGTTGCCCTGGGAGGGAGGAGAGGAAACCAGGGGTGTTTTTCCCCAGTACCTCTGAGAAACCTGTCATATGAGCATAGGGGCTGTGGGAGAGTGTAATTGCCTCTTCCCTGAGGGTCTGCTGGAGGCACTTGGGGAGCAGCAAGGTAAGTCTTGCACAGTGGTGGAAGATGTCCAGTGCTCACAAGGCCCTGGCTGCAGCAGTGGAGAGYCTGGCTATCAGCTGTTCCAGTGCTGATCCCAAAGCAGAGTTCAGGGCATGATACAATTGAAGGATTTGCCCAGGGCCTAGAAAAGCTTTCAGTAGTGCCCAGAACTGTCCTTCCATAATTTCTGCCCAGTGCTGAGTACAACCTCTGGTGAGCAGTGGAGAGGTAGCCTGTATTGTCTTTGAATCCTTCCGAGAGAAACGCAGGACTTTGGATAATCTGTCCTAAGTGAAGAGGACAGGTTCAACAGGAACCAACAAGTGCAGTTGTTAGAGAAATACTGTGAGAAAAACCTTGCAAATAGTTAACAAGACTCAAGGACAAGGAAGAGAGAAAAACAGTACTGCAAAGTTTAACCAGTTCCGGCTAAAGAACCTTGATGAAACCACAGCGCTTTGAAGAATGCGAGGGGTAGGTAAGACAAAAACAGCAAAATAACCCAGAAGTGACCTTAGGTTCATTAAGGCTTATTAAGAAATTAAACTTCACACCCCTAAATGAATAATGAGATGGRAATGACATGATAATGRTGTTACTGCCTCTTCTTCGCTTCCTGTGCTAATTAACAAGAATGTGAAAGCGCAAGCGCAGAGCGATTACCTGAGGTAATGAAATTGTAACCAATAGAAAGATTTGTATAAAATACTCTCTGAAAAGTGTGTATAAATCAAGAATGAGAGGGGGAGAAGGGGTGCTAGCTTTGTGGATTTACCACCTAGCCCCCATCTCTGCRCAGCAATGAAATAAACAAACATCTCGACCCTGTGTGTCTATTGGCTGCTTGCACACCGGGTAACAGAACCCAGATTTTGGGACAACACAGTGACTGTTACCGTACAGTAAATCCTGCCTGTCTTCTGCTAGTACAAGCTGCCAAAAGGCTCTGTACATTGCGCTGACCAGCTGTGAATGCTGTGTCAGATGCTGCGCGTGGGATCTGCCAGAGAGCTCAGCAAAAGCTGAAACCGTGCMTGGGAGCATCCCTTCCGTGGCCTTCTCTGTGCCAGTAGATGGCACTGGATTAACCCTCCTCAGAAGACCGGTAGTGTTCTGCATGAGCGTTTCAGAGGAGCCATCACGTTGGAGAAAGAGTGCTCCCTTGCACACAGTGCTTATTCATCCTTTTGCTCAGTCATCAGTCGAGGAGCACAAAAACGCTTTTGTGTGACTTAAAGGGGTTGTTTGCTGAGTGCTCATCACTTCCTCTTGAAAACTTTTTTTTTTCCTTAAAAAGCATGTGAATTGGTGGATAACCTTCCTCTTGTAAAAAGGCTACTTTTGTACAGGTTGTCTTTTGCAAGAGGAAACTATGTGGAAAGTATTAGCTACTCTGCCCAGTGGCAGTTGCTAATGAAAGGTTTCTCCTCATTTGAAATCACTATGACCATCTGTTAGAGTGGCTTGAAGGTTTTTCTGTTATCTCTGGACTGTTTTGGCTCGGACACCACTTGCTCTAAATGAAGGCTTTGCATTCTCTTGCTGCCGATCAAAATCCTGGTAGAGACCATTACTCACACCTCATTCAGCATCTGAATTTCTGCAAACCACTTGCTGCAGTTTTGTTGCCTCTGTTAGTGATGTAAACAACTGTTTTTTTTTTTTTTTTCTGTTCTGTTCAAGCAACTACTAAACTGGAGGGAAAAAAGCAATTGCATTTGGTTTCCTGCTAGTGATCTAAAACATGAGGAAGAAAATGGCAACATCCTCTGATGCAAGTTACCTGTTTCCACTACTGTTCCTCCTTGCTCTTGTTAGAGCTTCAGCAGTGTAAGCTCATGGTTCTGGTTCATCCACTGCCCTGTTCTGTGCTCTGCAGTGGTKTATCAGCACCAGGCTTTCTTAAGCAGGTGGAAAGATCCCTCTGCAGGAAGACCTCAGTGGGGTCCTGTATCAGACACTGACCTTGGAGAGCCTAAGGATGGGTATCATGTATTGGAAGAAAGTGCCCTGGTCAGCCATAGCACAGGACAGGGCAGAAAACTGCAGGGAGGCGCCCATGATCCCTAACAGGCAGATGTGGACTGTCCCAACTACACGATCATCAGACCGCTGTACTATTGACATTCCCTCTTTGTTGGCCTTTCTGCTGTACTGGTCATCCAGATCTCTGGCCGTGGCAATGATCTGGGAAGAGCTAGTTCTGGCTTCCTCAGATGGACAGATTATCTTTTTGCACTCTTGATTTCTTCTGCTGCACCTCTTGCTGGATTGTTGCATCTCTGTATATGCTGTCCTACCATCGCAGAGGCCACCAAAGCAGAGGTTACTTGCAGAGCAGGATCATCTCTGAATTTGAATTCAGAGAGGTGGAGATTGCTGTCATGAATGGAGCACGTGTCTAGCCTGAGCCTAAGCAACCTCAGCATCAGTATCATCTATGTGACTAATATGGAAATTCCTGCTGTGAGGAAAGGAGGTTTGGGGATTGCTTGCAGGGGAGAAATGACAGTTTTACGTAGAAGGGGATGGGCCAGTGTTGATTTGAGTGTGAAATAAAGAAGCAACATGCAGGCCCTGTAATGACTGGTCTGTCCTCCCTGCCCTTGCAGGCAGAGCTTGCGAAAGGGCACCAGCCTGGCAGCAGAATGGAGGAAGTGAAAACATTGGGTGTGACTAGTTTCATTTGCATTTATTCAGCCCCGGGCTTTGCCCGAGTTTGGGATGATGGAGTCCTCAAAGGTTTGCTGCTCCTTCCTCTTCCAGCTGCTCTATTGCTCCCTACTGACATTCCAAACCTCATGGGTCTGCTACAGTTGCTTCCAGGGTGACCGCAGAGCAACAAACTCCTTCACCTCTCCTCTGCATGTTGTTAGAAGAAATGAGTCTCACAGCTCAGTATCAACGGAGTACAGCAGGCACTGCTGGCTGCAGAGCAGAGCTGCTCAGCCCATAGGTCACGTTGGAGCGGGCCTAGCCCCAAGGCTAGGCTGTTTTGAACGCCTCTCTTCCTCTTCTCTTCTTGCTCCTGTTTCCTTGCAGATCTTATCCATCCCTGAAGTGTCTCTTGCCCACTTCCTTCCTCATTGACTGACTCACTGTGGCCAAGGCCTGGCTATTTGCAGCTGGAGCTCGGCAACCTGGAAACCTGCTTCTAGAAGCCTCTGTCAGGCAAGAGTTAGCAGACTTTCGAGTTGATCCCAGGACCTCAGACATCCTGTCATGGCTGCACTTTGCAGCCAGCCTGTTAGTGCCCCCGCTGAGCATTTGTTTCCCTGTATTGCTCATGCACCCCAGGAATTGGGGGCAGCTGGAACAGCAGCTCACAACAGCATTCCCCAAAAATGTGTCAGATGTGCAGAACTTCAGAAAGCCAAGTAGCACCAGGCCTCCTCTGTGCTGGCTATACTTGTTTGTAAGATGAATCATCACCTGGGAGGAAACTTTAGTCAAGACAACAAAGTGCCAGCACTATCTTTGGTGTCTTCTGCAACCACAACTAGCTTGTTGCATGCTAAATTGAGGGCTGCTGAGCCTGGGAGCAACTGTGTGGTGTATTATAATTTGAGCACAGAGCAGATACCTTAGATATTTAGAGGTGTTCTATACAGATATATAAAATATATGTATATTGCATAGGCTTTACTAGAGTTCTTATTGTTCTTAGAGTTTTTGTTCTTCAGTTAGGCTACTCTGGTTTCTGGGTTTCTTTCTGGCCCATTTCACTCTACTCAGTGACCTTTTATCATTATGGGTTTTTTTTAACATATTTAATTTTTATTTTTAAACTTATTTTTCTGTGACTGATTTCCTTCTGCCACCTGTCCCTCCCACTTTCCCCAAACTGGTAGCAGAACACACATATGGGCAGAGTGAAGCATGTCTTCAAGCACTTTAATAATTTCCTGGCTGTTCTCACCCTGAGCAGCAGCTTGGTAAATGCAGCTTATATGTTCCCTGATGATGTTTCGGCCTCTGACRCACCTGCTGGCTGTTGCTGCCCCATCTCCTCTGAACTGATTTTGAATGTTCTAGCAAATGTCAGGCTGCTAGAGCCTGCAATGAGCAGGTGGGCTTCATTTCTGAACTCCTGCTCTATGTCCCCCGGTGCTGTTTGCTTGTAGGCTGACTTGCTTTCAGTTTATAACCAGCCATAACCCCTGCTTCCTACAAAACCGCAACCASCTCAAGTAATTCCCAGTGCACACTCAGCACTTTCTTGTAGCTCAGCTTCCTAGCTTTCACTTGAGGCTTTCTGCCCATTTGTCCAAACTCTTCTCAGTCTTCAGCCTGTCCTGCAGTGTGCTGGAGTCTGTCTGCTTAATGCCTAGACCCTCTGGTCCCTCTCATGGATATTTCTCATGGAGAAATGAACGCAGATCAGACTCCATGAGCCCCATGCTTCATCTGTCCATTTTAATGCATAATCCCTGCTATTCGCTCATGAGATGTGGTTGCAAATCATTTTACATTCTGCACATAACAATCTTGTGTGAACTAATTCCTTAGTTTTTTAATGAAAATGCCATATAAGCCAGAGCCTAGATAATGAACATTTTTGTTTCCCTGTCTACAAGGGTCTTTGCCCTGTCACAGGCTGCCATTCATGTTCTCACCATTTTCAAGTAMTTAGAAATACTTCTTTTTGATTATTTGTTCACATATTTTTCAGGGACTTTTAAACCATAGTATCTCACCTTCTAAGGATGGGGCTGTGTTGGTCCTTCCCAGCCACTATGAGCCCCAACCCTTTTTTTTAACTAGATCAGCTTTACATTTTGCAGTGTCTCACTGGGCCAGGCTCAGCATCCATCCACTCTCTGCTACCATGCAGAACCTTGGAGAGCTTTGGAGAGCCCATCCTGCTGAGGAACAGAGACTRCATCTTCTCAGCCCCTGCTGGCTCTCCAAAATGGTTTGCTACAAGGCAGGTCTCATTCCCCACCACCCCCATGCTCTGGGTCACAGTATTTGCTATAGCATGTATGGTGCTYTCACCACAAACACAGCAAGCCACATACTGGACTAGGGCAAGAACAYGGCTGGCAGATCAAGGGAAGCTATTCCTGCCATTCACACTGGGAAAGCTGCCCTGGGTCCAGTGTTCAAGAGGRATGCGGGGGAACTGGAGACAGGCCAGCAGAGGGCTACCAAGGTAGTCAGGGGGCACACAACCTATGARGAGCAGTTTGGGGAGCTGGACTAGTTTTGTCTGTTGAAGAGAAGGCTAAAGGCAATCTATTAACAGCCTGCAGCTCCTGGAAGGGCAGTTATGCAGACACTGGAGACAATTCCTTCCCAGTAGTGGCAGACAAGATAACAAGGCAATGGCCACATTTCCAGTTTGGGACATTCAGAYTGGGCATTAGGGAAACCTTTTCCCCAGCACGGTGATGGGCCACCTGGCACAGGTCACCAAAGAGGTGGGATGTTGCCAGTCTTGGAGGTTTTCAAGAATGGACAAAGCCACAGCTGACATGCTCTGCTGCCAAGGCTAGTCCAGTTCTGAGTGGCAAGTTGCAGTGGACACCTCCAGATGTCCCTGCCACCAGCACTGTTCTGACACCTTGCACATTGCAATTGCCTCATGAAGGAGGGATCTCAACACTCAAGCATTGTCTGTTCTTCAGATTATTTTGTTCTGGACTGAATAACGGGAAATGCACTAATTCTTGTAAAGTGCAGCCAACTTCCCCAGCCAGGGTCAAGGCAGAGCGACATCTCTGTCATCTGTTTGAAAGTATCTTTCTCCAGCATTGCTTCATGAAGGCCCATCCTGCTCCTGTTCCTAGCCCGCAGCTTGAAAGTTTGATTCATCGGCCAAAGTTAAACTGTTACAAAGATGAGGTGGGTCAGAAACAGCAGTTTTCAACAGTGCTGTTTTAGCATTTCTGCAGCCCACCGGGCTGGTGTGTGGAACCTGTAGCCACAGACAAYGTGCTCAACCTCCTTTGCAAAGAACGGGGCTCATCTGTGTGGGAGAGCAAGCCAGATGCTACTGTCCAGCCTGGAGCTCAGCTCAGCCCAGGGCTGAGGTTGCCACAGTGATGTGCAGTCCCAACCAGCTGATGCTGCTCTCTCCCTCTGCATGCTAAGCAAAGCCAAGCCAGGGCATGATGCCCAGCCCAGCACAGTCTGGGGTGGCATGGGATATTGCTGCAGGGGTAATTGGGRCCCAAAAGCCCAGAGGTGAGAGGAATGGAGGTGCCTGTGTGCTTGTAAGGGGTGATGGCTCTTTGGGCACAGCCCCTAACTAGCTCTGCCATGGTTCTCCTYGGGCCTAGCCTCTACCATGGGCACCATTGCTCTGTCTGGCCTTGGTCACAGATGGACAGGCTCAGCTTGACCTATAGGGAGATGCACAATGGATGCAACCTGGCCTGGACAAGCCAAAGCATCGGTCCAACCAGGACAGGATGGCAGCAAAGCTGGGGTGCCTGTGCTTACCCTCAGTTCCTAGTAGCACTGTCAGGGCAGGGCTGGGAGACATCTGGCCATGATGAGCAATGGGTACAGGGAGAGGGTTGTCCCAGTAGCACGTCACTCAGTACATGCAGGCTGAAGAACTGCCAACAACACAGGTCTCTGGTTGGGAGAGAACTTAACCACTGCTAAAAGCAGAAGTAAGAGGCACAGAGAAGTGAAAGCAGAGACCAGATCAGCTTCCCACGAGCTCCACTCTCAGCAGAACACCTCAGAGGGGTCAGYTGTGCTGCCATGGAGCCCCTATCCTTCCAAGAATACATCTGCTCCCTGAACCCCGCTGTACTGCCCCGCATCCTCAGGATTTGCTCTGGAGTCTACTTTCAAGGTGAGTACTGGGTCCCTGCCACCTCTGAGCTATGCCCAAAGCCTTTGCCACCTCCTGGCTCCCCCTGCATTGCTGCAACCCAGGCTCCCTTGTCCCACCTCAAAAGTGGAAGCCCCATCAGGGCTCCCAGGAGTGCCTGGGTCCCTGCCACCAGATGCCTATGACCAGGGAGAGGCACAGATCCTTCCGCAATCGCTGCATAAGCAGCCACTTCCAAGGAACTGCTTGAAGCACAAGTGCGTGCARAAGACCTTCTCTTCTACATCCAGCACCCAGCCAAGTGCCCCAGTACATGCAATTGTGCTTCTAGGGAAGTGGTGGGGCACTAAAACTCATCCAAGCTGGTCTTCCATCCCATGCACAGCTCTCATCCCAAAAGTGACTGGCAGTGACTCACACGCTGGCTGTGGGTCCATCACAGACAGAGTCGCACACTCAGTGGCCATAGGATGGTGGGACAGGGTGGCTCCTGGCTCTGATGAACTGAGTGGGGCAAGAGCAGAGACAGTAGCTTCACAATCTGGACGGCAGCTCTCTGCTTCCTCCTGGCGCATATCACTGGGCAGGTTTTAGGTCAAGGTGAAGTCCTGACCAAGGGAGCTGCCTCAACTGGCAGCAAAGCTGATGGTGAAATGGAGCCAGAATGAAAAGTATGTAGGAGCTGGGAGCACACAGCCAGAACAGCAATGCTGATAGTTATTATGAACACTGATCATTAACCTTGGAATCCGTAGGATTTGTAGCACTTGTTTAGGTTACGCTGACTTTTAAAGAACAGGTAAAGCAGTTGTGTTGATCGAACTCTGTTTTCCTGTAGCTCAGTCAGGATAGATGTTTAGCTTACCAAAGGCTTCCCTTGGCCTTGATAACATTTTAGAGTGGCTAAATGAGTAAAAATGTCATTGTTCACTCAAAGAGCAACAGCTAATTTGTTTAGCAATTGCTGGTAGTGGTGGTGAGGTATCTGGTGCTTTCTGTTTCACATAGCGGCCATCATCCCAGTGAGGGAGACATTTGGTCTGCAGAAGGTTCTGTAGCAGYTTGATGAATTCAGAGAGTGAAGGGCTGAAAGGGCTATTGCTCCTGTGGAATGGTGTTATTACACGGTATCGTACCCTGAGGAGTTCTTGCTTCAAGAAAGACAGCCCATCCCAGGGCAGATGTTTCTCATCTCTTCACAGAGTGACCAAGCAATGAATCTTTCCTGATGCTTGGAAGCAATGCTTGCATTTAACCTTTGAATTTCATCATTTTGGCTTCCAGCCACTGATTCTGTTAAATGCTTCTGCATTGTTTTTCTTCTCCTTTATGATCTCCTACACAGTCAGCTGCACTGAGGCTTTTCAGGATATGGGCTGTACAAGCTTCCTGATATTACCAATTCTTTAAAAATAAGCACTGGCTCAGCAAAGACCTTCTCAGCCAGCTCTTGTGGGGCTCCTCTTGGCTGCTGGCAAATGATGTTAGATCTCATGGACAGATTAGAATGCACTGAGGAYTAATCAGTGTTGCACCTTGCAGATAACGCCATCCTGCACAGCAATAATATTTCTTGAATGCTTCTTTATTTGTTGCCGCTCTTAATCATATTATTTCTGGCTTCCAGCAGCTTTTTTGATTAGCAAAAATTTAGGTGGAGAGTGGAGTTCCCAAAATGTTAAACAAARTGCCTATTGTCCTCAGCCCTTTCTTGGGCTGCTTTCCAGCCGTGAACTCTTCCGTGTCCTCAGCATCCTTGATCAGGTTTTATATGGAGCATCCCTGCCTCTCTGATCCCTCAGCATGTGATTTGCATGGGCAATGCTGGACCAGYCAGTGCTTGCAACCATCCCTGGGTTCTACACAGACCCGGCTGCTCCAGCACCAGTCCTGGCTGGGACATCTCACTGCATGACCCCTCCTCAAGGTTTTTCAAGTATCTCCTTGCCATTGAAGAGGGTCAACCAAGCCACGTGTGTGCGCAGTTGCGTGGGTCTCTGCACCCATCCCCCCAATACCATGCTCTAGGTGACAGAATCTGGCTGCATATTTGCTTCCTTTTTCAATAATGCCCTTGATGCCGTCATGGAGCCACAGCACACAGGGAGCGGATCAGGGCTTGCAGACTGTGCAATGATTTCTCAAACCTCCCTGCTTTCATTCCTCTTTTGCTGCTTAATTTTTTCCACGCTTCTTACTTGCACTTTGAGTTTCCCCCTCCACTCTGGAAAGCAGTTTCAGAGGCGATAGGGTAGTCCCACATTGTTGTTTCCATCTACACTCCGCAGACAAGTGATGGCTGGTGTGGCAATACTTGGAGCATCATCTGTCCCTCTCCTGGTGGGAGAGGGACCCCAGATGGTCTCCAAATGTGTGTCCATCCTTCAGTGCACCCCTCCTACCCAGCCTTGCCAGCATCGCCCTGAGTGTCTGGACTCCAAACTCTCATATTTACACCATGTTTTTGTTTTCTAACTGCATGTGGGGCCACCAAAGCTGCCAGCTCACTCAATTTGTTCAGGTAACCTTTTGTCAACCCCATCTCCGAGGCAGCAGACCAATTCTGCCTTTCCTCAAATGGTCACCATCCTTTCCTCCCATTCCTCCATCAGACCCATCCCCTTGGCCCCCTTCAGAAATCCTTCGGGGCTGGAGGAGCCCCTTTGCCCCACCACTGCCCTGGCGCTGCAGACATGGGCCGCAGCAGGGCGCCCAGCACGGGAGCCAGCTCCCTCAGAGACGTTCAGCCTCTGGGGTCCCCAAAGCGATGCCCTGGCAGCACTGCCACACTATGTGGGACAACTTTCTTGACCCAGGCAGGTCCTTCTGCAGAAAGCAGATCCTTCTATCAGCTGGAAAGACAATGCCATTCACAGACTTGTCTTCTCTATCTATCTGTGTCCGACTCCCTCCAGAGTATTTCCTGCCTGCAAGGAAGAGCTAAATGGGTGGTAGATCCCAAGATACAGCTTACCAAGACACCTCTGAGACAGTTTAGCCATGCAAACAGCTAATTAAGGCRTTGATGCAAGTGTCCACACCTGCAGGAGCCTGGGACTCATAGACTTAATCACCACCCAGTTACTTCAATTCCCAGAAGGGACAAAAACTGTCACTGATGTCAGGCCACAGATGGCCCCATACATCTGTGCTGCCTCCAGCATGTCATTACAGCTGGCCAAGGTCTGCTCTGCCCAGCACAGCACAGGGCCCAGCCACTGGGTGATTGGTATTTGGTAACGATATCCAGCACACTCAGACCTCTCGTGATGAGCATTGGGCCGTAGCCTGATGAAACAGTAACGGAGAAAATGGAGAAAAATTCAAACTCCCAGTCTAAAGTCCATCTTTGGGCAAGTGTGATAGAGATCAACACCTGGTAAAAATGCTGTTAAAGGTATCTTCTTTGGGGAAATTTCTAACYGTGGCTGGACATTGGCCCAAGGGACGCTGGCCGCCTGCTCCACGCAAAGGGGCTGAGGCTCTCTCTGCGCAAGGTGTGCTGTGCTCCACGGTGCTTGACCCCACCAGGTCACCCAGAGCCAGCCCCATTCTCACGCTACAGCAGAGCTTGTGGCCTTCTGTGGTTTGGGATAACCTCTGCCCACAGGTTATCGTGGCATCTGTGCAAGAAATGAGTCAGTGGAGCAGAAACAACCCCATTTCCTATCAGCTTGAAAAATAGCAGCTGAGGCAGTATAAGGGACGTGAGTTCCCTCATGGCACCCCGGGGCTGCGAGCCAGTGGGTGCCCACCACCTGCCACGGGGTAACAGCTCCCTGTCCTCCTCCCAACTTCCTCCAGCCTGGCTGGTAAGAGGATGCTCTGCTGGGAAGCAGGAGAAAAGCTCCAGCATTGAAAATGGAGCCACCTAAACAGTTCTGCAAAGGTACCCAGYAACACTCAGAGCCCTGCTGGGCTGCCCAGGATAGAGCTCTGCTCTGGCCCTGGACCATTACTACTCCATGGCCCTGCTGCAGGGAGCCATCCTCCACTGGACGTTTTCTGGAGGCAGCATGAGGCAGGGTGAGCAGGGGTGCCCCACAGCATCGTGGGTCTGGCTCTTGCTCAGACCAATAGCAGCCACTGAATGGTCCTGTCCTCTCCCACAGGGTCTGTGTATGAGATCTCAGGCAACGAATGTTGTTTATCAACTGGAGACTTCCTAAAAATTATTGCCATCAAGCTGCAGAAGGTCATTTGTGAGGATGTGGAGATGGGGAAAACAACAGAACTRCCACTGACCTTCAAAGGTGAGTGAGGTTGCCTGCAACAGCCCACTGCTGCCAGGACCCAGGGCCTGCAGGCACCCCTCATGTCCCAGCCCCATCTGCCCTGTGCCCTCTGCAAAGGGCTGTGAACTCCCATTCCCACCTCATCTTTAATATCCCATCTGCTCCTCCCAGATTCACATTGCATGCCGAAACGGCTACAGGGTACTACCCCAGCTCTTCCCCTTGATGGGCAGCTTCTCATGTTGGGTGCTGGGCCCTCCTCCAGCATGTGACATGGGTGCCATCATCCACAAGGAGCTTTTCTCAGCATCTGAGAGTTCAGCCTCACCTTTCTGTAGGTCTCTTCCAGCCCAGTCCAGACCCACAGCAGTATGCAAGCCTGGAGGAGCTGATCCAGAGCAAACGGGCAGCCCAGGAGGCTCAGCCCTTGTGCTTCATTTCGGCCACTGACCTTGCTGTGGATGGACACTTCATTCCCAAGGCACAGCTCATCTTTCTGGAGGCACTGCAGGGGAGAAAAGCAGCCGTCCGCACGGCAGGCAGCCACAGGGAGCACCACTGGCTCCGGCTGCCTCTCTCCCTGCGCGGTCGGTTCTTCGAGTGCAGCAAGCAGGACCTCACGCTGCAAGAGGTGCTGGGGCTGCAGGGCAGCTGGCCACAACGCCTGCTCTGCCCCACGCTGAGCTCGTGTCCCATCCTCCTCAGCCCCGTCTACGAAGTGCAAGCCATCATGCACCGTGAGTTCAACCGCAGGAGCCAGATGTGTGCCTGTGTGCGTGGGCTGGGGCAGACGTGGCACAGCACTGCTGCTGCCAGTTGCATGCCCCTTGCTGTGTGGGAGCTGGCACGCACACGTGCTGGGGGCATGTCCATGGGCTTTGGGGATGGGAGAAAAGGGGATGCCCACAGCCAGTGCCGAAGCGGCCCACAAGAGGTCTATCTACCCAAAAGACCTTAGAAAAGCATTGCCCAAATGCCCAGCTAAAGCCCTGGAGCACTGGGAGCCTGTGACACCCARTGCCAGCCAAGATAGCAGCAGACACAGTGATAGAAAAGTGCCTGGCACAAGGTGGGATTGGTCCTACTCAACAATCCCTCCACTTGAGCAAGTCTCCACAGCATGGCACAAATCAGAGAAAGGCTGAGCACAGCCTTCAGTGTGTCTCTTCTCCCTGCAGTGAGGAAGGACGTGGTGAAAATCCCCTCCACGCTGGAAGTGGATGTGGAAGATGTCACGGAAGAGGCACAGCACATTCATTTTATCAAGCCACTGCTGCTTAGTGACTTGCTGCAGATGGAGGAAGCCCTCCCTGTCCAAGCAGAGATCCTGGAGGGGCCCAGCTCCTTGGCCATCTTCAAGAACGACTGGATTCCCCGCTTGCAGAAAGGCCAGCGGATCCAGATCCATGGCAAGGGCTGTCCTTGGAAAGTCCTCGCCTCGGCTCGCAAGGGCACCCGCCATTTCCTCCTCTCCAGCACATACCAGGGCAGGTTTCGGAGGCGCCCCAGGGAGTTCACCACAGTGTACGAGCTGGCCACCAGCCTGCAGGCCGGTCAACACTTGCGTGTGGTGGTCACACAGGACTGTGAGGGCCACGAGGAGGACATGCCCTCGCTCAGCGTGGGCGATCGGCTGGAAGTGCGTTGCCTGCTCCAGGCCAGTGCCAGCACCACCATGCTGCTGTGCAACCGAAGCAGCAGCGAGGAAGAGGAGGGAGAGGAGAGTGAAGAGCTGATGCTGCCTCTAGACCTGGGAGGTAGCTTTGTGGAAGAGATGTGTGAGAACAAGAAGTACAACCTCACAGAGATCCTGGAGCAGCTCTCCCTGCCATGCGATGTCAAAGTGGTGGCCAAGGACCCTTCGCTCGCTCGCGACATCCTCAGCTCCTTCTCGGCCTTACGACTGGAGGCACGTGTCACTGAGCCCTTCTTGGTCAGCAGCTTCTGTGAGGAGCCAAACGAGAGCTTTGAGATCCCACCAGGGTGGCTGGACATGTCTCTGTTCTTCACACAGGAGCCTGCCCACCCACAGGCTCCCTCTGCAGACTGGTCACGGGTCGAGGAGCTGAAGGAGTCTTTCTACTACCACTTGCTGAAGCAGCTGCCGGGCAGTTCAGCTCCCCCTCCACCACGGCCCCCCAAGAGGAAGGAGGCTGTGGACAAGGCAGACCTCAGGAAAACCAAAAGAACCGGCCCTGAGAAAGCAAAGGTATGGCATGATCCTGCCCAGGGAGCGGGAGGAAGGGATGATGCTCCAGTGGGAAGGCACCCTCAAACCCCAGATCCACCCACCACCACTACTCCCGAGGCTCTGCATTCGGTCAAAAGCCTATATCATTTCTCTGCAGCTACCTCCCCTGGCTGGGCCCAAGTCTCCCTTATCCCAGAAAACAAGAAGCCCGTTCATCGCACAGAGTACCCCGAATGAGTACAGCACACACCTCCACTTGCAGAGAACATCCCAGTCAAGCAAGGCCCCAAAGGACAAAGGTGAGGTTACCACCTTTGCTGCACACCCTGCATGGCTCCTCGCCATTTAAACTTCAGCAGAAGCCTCCCAGCCCACTGCAGGGCTTTACCATGGACCTTAATCTGCCATGGTTTATCATCACAGTGCATTTACATAGTCCTGTACTCTTCTCTTCTAGGTGTGGAGAGCAGCGATTTTGACCACAACTATGAAACAGTTGATGAAGATCTTCAACAGACAATTCAAAAAATAGAGACTGTGTTTCCTTTCTAAACCTCTAGTTTCTGGGAGGCTCTAAACATTCTTAGTTCCTAAATTAAACTTATTTGCAAAAGCTAAATACAGCCAAAGGGATCCACAGTGCAGCTTCCAACTGCCTCCATCGTAACAGATGCATTGTCCCCACTCTCCCTCTAATGTGGGCACTCTGTATGCCCACAAGACAGGTACACGCACAGAATACATACCCTTGCTGTACCACAGCTGGCTGCTGTGCTATGCACTGTCTACAGCTGTCACGGGTGGGACCCTCCAGCTGCACTGGACCAGCATACAGAGCAGGGACCCATCTTAGGGACCGAGCAGCCACCAAGACACCACTGAGATGCCAGCCAAAGCTCTTAGGACATGTATCTTGCTCTGCTCCACTACACAAACTGTTACTGAAAACCAGAAATAAAACTCCTAACACCAGGACACTTTATGCATGGAGCTTGAATAGGATCCTAAATGGCAGATATGCCATGTCTATGCCCATTTCAGATTGAAAACTTCCAGAACTAATACCTTTATTGTAGTCACTTGTGCTACCTTTGCTGGGAGCTACCAGAGGCTCATGAAACATCCACCAGTGGCTTTCTCCACATGCCGTTGTATCCATCAGCTAAGGCACAGCAATCCATCTGACTGCTGCTTTGCATGACCAGAAGCACACTTTGGACACCAGTAACACCAACGCAGGCCYATTTCGAGGCCTAGCAGCTTAGAACCAGAAGTAGGTGCATTTGGGAAGATGCTGAGCAACTGCAGCAGGATTCCTGAGAAGTCAGCCTCCTTTGGAGTGCCTAACCATGAAGTTCAGACACTGGGTCTACAGTTTTGGGATGCTGGATACTTCCACATATGTGGTTCGAGGCCAGCATTTTCAGATGCTGCTTAGCACACAGCATGGGGAGGGGTGTTACAAAGTACTCTGCACAGTGGAAACTGCTCGAGCCGGGGCCCAAAGCAGTGATTCACATTTTTACAACTGCATTTCCACTCCACTTCCTTCCATGAAGAAACAACAGACAGAAGCTGCATTTTCTCAGTGTTAGTCAAACTCACTTCTCACTCCGGCCTAATTTCTCAACAAGTCTGCAGTTTTAAGATGGAAAATAAATTTTAAATTTTATTTGAGATAAAACTGTTTTTCTCCCCTCCCAAGGAAGGGTAGTGTTATATTCAGCAGTTCTTTAGTTCATGCCATTCTTCACCTGGAATCTAGAGTAGGCTCACAAAGTTGCAGAGACTCTCATCCATTCAAGCCCAAGTATCAGCCTGGATTTAGACTGRTGTCCTCTCCTACTCTGATTCTGCCCTGGCATTTACATTCTGTATCAGGGCTCAATATTCACTGAAACAGGGAAAAACTAGCTTCTTACCTGGGCTGCCTTCTTACCAAGAGGCATTTATACAACCCCAGGAAGACTTCCCTTGTCCAGAAGAAAAACTAGTCCCTGAACTATGGTCTTCCCCTGACAGATTCAAGCTGTATTCCAACTCCTCCCACTAGCCAGATGAAAGCAGGTACTCCTGGACACTTAACAAACAGCAAATGGGTGACTAAGCAAAGAATTAAACCTCCTCCTCAGCCAGTTACACAATYATTCTGTACAGTTCCACAACTACTTTCTACTTCACTTATTTTAGCTTCCAAAAATGATCAGTTTTGCTTCCTAATCTGCACACCTCCTGCAAAATGGAAATTGTATTACTTTCGATTTCTAGATCGACTAGTTTCCATAGCATGGAAGTTCCTGTTACACATCTATAGCACAATTTAACCCCCAAAATATATCACCGGATACAGCTGTACTGCTGTCTAAAGCTAAACAGGATATACTGGTTTTACTACAGTATAAATAGCAGAAGCAAATGCACTGGAGAGCAAAACCAGTAYGATGAAGGTGCAGACTGGGAACTGCTTTTTCAAAGCCAGGTCACATCATTCATCTCGGATACCACAAAAACCTGCACTGAAACCCCTGATTTGCAGCTCATGTAAAACCCAGATTCACCCAGCTCGTAAGAATGCAAACCGAGTCCCTAGTCACACATGCAGTTTTTCTAACAGACCATAGAAGAGAATTCTCAAATGATAGAYCAGTGCAGCACAGAAAATTGGGCTCACATCTGGTGGACACTGAGTCAGTTCTCAGAGTTCAGCTTGAGAGATCCCAGGCCTTGCTTTTCAGTAATGCTAAACACATTTGCCACAAAACATGGTTCCTCTTGTGAGAGCTGCTACGTTCCTTAAGGGGTCATTTTGAAAAATGCTCCTGAATATTTATAAGCTTCTCAAACACTACCATTAATGAATGTAAAACAACTGCCATGAGTTTTCAACTCTGCATTTATATGACATTTGGTATATAACAACTAAGAGGATAGAGATATTCTGAAGCACCTGCCCTCAAGAAGTGCTGCTCCCCTGAATGAGGTAGGATCATGTACAGAAACAGGAAATGCAAATTTGTTATCACACATCCATCAATCTCAACACTTCTTTCCCCCCCCCCAACTTGTAGTGTTCTTATTATCTCTTTTTAAATAGCTTTAAAAAAATGATTTTTTTCAACAGGATATAATTTTTAGCTTGAGCTGAAGTACTTATATTAACAAAAATTATTCTGGCTGTATTTGGAAGCTAGTGATGCAATTTGTAACTCCTGTCAGTAGTAGAATTCTTTAATTGCTTACTGTCCAGACATTCACTTTAGTTTGAACTCAAAGTAATTTATTTCAAAACCTAAAGAAAAAATAAATACAGTTAAAAAACAAATAACTTGGGTGAAAGCACATGCTGTGTTTTTACCCATCTGGCTAAGTTTTATCAGTGTAGATGTTTTTTCTGCTTTAGAAAAGAACAAAAGCCTGTAGAGCCAAATACATGCAAGACTAAGTTAAAATTTTATTGGAAATATTCAAAAGCTTCAGTAACAAGATTCTCTTGTAGTACAAATATAGGTTTAAATGCACAGACTAAACTCATTAAAAATCTAGTCTTGATTACTGTACATTGCTCTTGGCTACCCATTTTGTGAATGAAATGGAATGAGAGCTGAGTTAGGAGAAACTACTCTGGAAAGGATGAACTACTCATGACAAAATTAGAAAGTTCTCCTTTCTCACCCAAGCACTCTACTAGAAAATGTTAAAAAAAAAAAAAAAAAAAACAAGTGGAAGGCTCTGAAGTCTTCGAGAGTTCAGTTTTTCCATATCTATTTCTGTTTTCAATCACCCGGCCACAGCATAGTGAGTCCTAATTCTGTACATTTTGCTTGTCCTTGAATCCAGCAAAGTACAAACTCACAGAGTAACTGTGACTTTCGAGGGCTAGAAAGACCAAAGATCACCTTCCACACCACAAAGCTTGGCAGGGTAACTTGAAGCACAGGCAGGCATCTGTTTAGAACCAAATCCAGGTGGAAATAGCTTCACTCAGCATCTGTAGACTTATAGTGATCATCATCCACAGTGGAATAGATATGTCCCTCACTGCTAAGGAATTCAACTGCTTGCCTTAGAAGAAGGGAAAAAAAAACAGTCAAAACTACTTCACGTCAACATCGTTCTTTCTGGGACTTCCTATCTACACAGCCCATCCTTACTGTTTCTCTCTGGTATGTGCCAAGGGAAGCTTGCATGGCTCTATCTCATGATCAGTTTAAGTGCTGCTCCACTGCTCAGCAAGAACAGAAAATTTCTCCAAAGGTAAGGTAAAATGCTCAGCCAATGGCTCTCAGCCTTTTCCTACCATGGAAGCCACCATGTCTCTATTTTCCAGATACAAGCAGGGCCTACAAATCTCTGCTTCAAAGAGGGCAGAACACAGAAAGACATTGGAATTTTCTGACTTTAGACCTCATTATTCTTCTGAGTCTCAAAGAAGAGAAGTTACATGAGACAGCAAAGAAAAAAAAAATCATCCATTCCCAAGTTTTGGCCAATACGCAAGAAGAGCAACTTAGTCCTCAAACTCACGCAGACAATAGCACACAATGCTGAGGCATTGTAATACTCCCAGGTATGTGCAACTTTGTTACTGAAGAGTTAAAAGGCATCACTCATTTTCAAAACAAACTGTTTATCACCACTTCATCTGATAATAGCTCAGTGTAACCTGTTTCACTGAAAGACTTCAGCAGCTCAGACTCACTACCACATCCTACTGGAAATGTCTGAAATTACTAGAGTAGTTTTACAAGTAGACATCTTGCCCATTATTTCCTTCCCCTTCTTTATCACGCTCTAGGAAGGACAGCTTGAATCATCAACATATCCTCTGTCTCCATATACTTACTTGATTGTTGCCATACTGATATTGTGGAGTTGAAATTTGAGCTCTTGAAGACTCATACCTTCTGCAACAGGGCAGTTCTTAATCAAGTTCAACACCTGGAAGAACAAGAAGCTAGGGATAGCATATGCAGTTTGTTCAGGAGTACAGTAAACTATGCTCTATTTTCCAATATTGCTTCTCCTCCTCTCCTTCCATTCCATATGTTCACAGTACCATATAGATCTTCATTCCATTAGTTTGCAAAATACTAGCTGTGTTTGCTGAGAAGACTCAAACTTCTTTTTACAGGAGCAGAAAGTTTCCAGTTAAGACCAYGTGGTCTTTAGTTAAAGTCTAGCACCACACAGCCAATATTGGTATACAACTAAATTTGTCTATTATCGATGGACAGTTACCACTGCTAATGCTGTGTTCCAGAAGTAGCTTGTTGTTTGCACCTACCTGACTCTGATGTGCTGTGAGTCCATTCACTGGCAGGCTGCCACCTCCTCCATAGCTCCCCATGTCACCTATCCCAGCAGAGGAAAGGGAATGAGGCATTCTTGATGCTGACTAGAAGAATAAAAGAGCTGCAGTTACATGGGCTGCTCTCAAGCCTGAGGGATGAAAGACTAAATGTTATTTCAGACACACAGTAAATAAAAATAAATTCTCAAAAGAAACAATTGGAAGCTGACTGCAGTGTAATTTCTCAACAAGGAAGGGCCAGCATTCCTGCTGTACCTTCACTGCAGCCCTACAGCAATGTAAAGCTCATCAGCCTCACAAGTTGAATAAAATTTCCTCAGCAAAAGAAGAGGTCTATCTCTTTAGGAAATAACCAATAATCCCCTCATTCAGCATAAGAGTGAAGATGCTGTCAAGATCTCCAAGTACATACCATAAGATTTTTTCTGAGGATCATATGTGCATTGACGATTTCTAGTATGTGTGTGGTAAATTCATTCATATTTTCTAGAGGCATGATCTTAAATGCCACCAAGCTCTTCTTATTCTTTCAGAGAAGAAAAAAGGGGAAAAAAATAAATCACAGCCAACAGGAACATTCTTAACACCAAACCTAATCATTATTTCTGGGAATAAGGATAGTGGTAGGTAGGGGGCTTGTCTGCATGTAACTAGTGCCCAARTTTTTGGACTTGTTATGTGTTTTTCTTATATGATATAGACAGAGTAACTTTACACAAGATATGATAAGAATTTAGATTGATGGCTCCTGCTTTCTTACCCATATAATTAACGTAACACCAACAGCTCTGTTCAAGAAGGTAGTACTAGCTGTTTACCAAAACAACAACAACAAAACACCTTATGAATGCTTTTTAAAAAAGCTGTGCTAAAAAACTACCTTTCTCAGTACTGAGGTAGTGAATTTGAAGATTAATTCACACAGTAAAAACAAAGGGAGGAACCTTAAAATACATATACATGTTTTCTTTTTCCAGCTGGCTAGTAACTAACTGCACTTTGTTTTAATCACTATTTGAACAGTTACTATTATGATGCAACTGTATAATGTTATTACCCTTCACCAAGGGTCTCCCATTAACCAGAATGAGGTCTAAGCTCTACAGTACAAATATACAAGAATACAGTGGCCCTTACAGTTCAGCTGAAGGCAATGTACTGATCAACACTGGCATTTTAAATTGATCTTCTGTCCTTTGCATTTAGGATCAATTGAAGTGATTTATACAGCACTGGCAAAAACATTCAATGAAAGGCTGAACAAGAATCATGATTAACTGGATATTCTAAAAAGACCCTACTATCTACTTTACAAGATCACTAATCCTTCAAACCACTGATCCAACCTCRTAACTTGAGGAGTCACACATAAGTAACATGGTTTTACCTGGAAAGATCGAAGATGACCAGCTACTTTTACATAAGTTCCTGGAGGTACCACAACATTCTCACTACCTGCCTCCTTACAGAAACGAAAAAGGGAAAAAAACAAGGTTTTGCTCATTCACATTTTCATTTCTCCATCATCACAATAAGCATCTTGAGAAAGGAGGCTTATCTCAAGCAAACATATAAGCCATACATTTCTATGTCCATTAAAAACAGTTAGTACAAATAAAAAATGGGAAACCCTTTAAGTGAAAAAAAAAACTTCGTTTCAATACACTGCATATTTGAAGGCAGTCAGTCAGTTGTATTATAGTGTTCTGATGCCTTTGTCCACTTTTGAGGGATCTTCCAAAAAGCACCAAAAGGAAGAAAAAAAAATGAGGTATTAAAAAAAAAAAAAAAAGACATGTTCAGCTATAAAACTTGGGTCACAGGTATGGAAACAACTACATACTCTTTTTCTAATTTATGATGAACTTGTAATTAAGCCAACTGATAGTCTGCTTAATTACTTTTCCAGATTGTTCACCGCAGCTCAGCTGTTTGCCTTCAAAAAAGTTTTAACATGGTCCAGCTTTAAAAGCTTGCTATATTAGCATGAGAATCCAGTAACAATTACCATCGCTACAGGAGTCATGCATGGACACAAAGGTATTGAGGACTCATCTCAGCTCAGTTATAAAGTAACATTTGAGCTTCCACCCTTAAACATCTCAAAGGTTATTTAGCATGCTTCAATGTAGAACCACATATAAATTTTAAAGCAGGAGATGAGTTCTATGTAACAGTGGTAACCTGTGCTAAAACAATATTTTCTCTGGCTTTCAGAGGTATATTATTTCCCAAATATTTTCCAAAACAGCCACATTGTTTATCTTTTTTCCCCAAAAAAAGAAATATTAAGTTTGTAACGAATGGGGTAATAAGAGAATGTCACAGTGAATGTGGCAGGGTGTTCATCACAGAGAACTGCTAAAAATGACCAAGAACGCTTGAGTTCTGAGTTGCGCACCCCATTTAAAACATAAGGGGGGGGGAACCAAGCTAAAGTTGGATTCGTGATTCTCCGTTCTCTGATTACGAGTTACATCCCTCGCTCCCACCTTTCCCAAGCCAGCAGCATTAACAAGAACCATCCACAAGCCCCTTTCTCTCCGCTGTCTTCCCCAKTGGTGCTTACGTCCGTATCAACCCACTGCCTGACGTCCATGGGCGCCGCCGTCATGTCGTCCACTTTGTAGAGGATGTTTGTCGGCGCCTTCTCCGCGTGCCGGATTATCCCCATAATAGTGACCTGCGGGGGTGGGGAATGAAGAAGAGGAGACTCCAGGGCGGGGAGGCCGCGGCGGGACGGCCGCTCCCCGCACGCCGCCCCGCGGCGCTTACCTGCGAGATCTCCACGTCGCGGATCCTGAAGGTTTCGTCGAGCTGCTCGGCCGCCAGCAGCTGCGACACGGTGCAGGGCACGATGTTCTGCGAGCGGGCTCGCTGCGAGGGCAAGGCGAGGGCGCCGTCAGCGCGAAGGGCCGAGCCCCCCCCCGCCCCCCTCAACGCCCCGCCGAGGCGCCCGCTCCCGGCCTACCTGCTTCTTCTCAGCCTGGGTTCCGGCGGGGGAGCCGAAGCCTCCCGGGGACTGCATGTAGCCGCCTGCGGGCCCCGCGCCGCCCACGCTGCCGTAGTTGCCCTCGAAGCTACCTAAGGAAGGCGGAGGAGAGACGCTGAGGCGGCCGCACAGACGCGCTACCCGCCGCCGCCATCACTACCAGGCGGCCCCGGCTTCTCCCGCGCTGACCCCGGCCCCGGGCCAGGCCCCCGGCCCCGCGCGACGACGCGCGACGACTCCCGGCGTCTCCCCGCACCCTGCCCGCTCCACATGGCGGCGGCGGCGCCAGGCCCAGCGGCACGCAGCAAGCGCYGGTCCCACCGCGTAGCCCCTCGGCGCGCGCGCCGCCGTCGCTGCCCGCAGTAGCTGCCCAATCCGCAGGCCCGCTGCTCCGGCCGGCCAGCCAATCACAAACCGCTTTCCTCCGGCTCCTTTCCAATGGAGGCGAAAGCGGCGGGGAGGCTGCCGGCGCCATTTTAAGTGCTGGCGCAGCCCGGCCGCCACTGAGGTGAGAAAGGCTGCAGGAGGGTGGGGCTGTGGCGTCGCTCAGAGGCACGGGCAGGGCAGGGCAGGGCAGGGCAGGGCACGGGCACGGGCACGGGCACGGGCACGGCGGCTGCCCGACATGAAGCCCGTCGCGCTTCTCCTGCTCTGCCCGCTCTGCGCGGCGCTCGCAGGTAACGTGACGCTGGGGGTGGTCGCGGCGGCGGGTGACCCCGGGGCGCTCGCTCGCCCGCCCGCCCCGCTGAGCTGAGCTGAGCTGCGGCGTCTCTCTCGGCGGCGGCAGGGCGCTTCTGGCACATCAGCGACCTCCACTGGGACCCCGGCTACGACGCGGCGGCGGAGCCCTCGCAGGTTTGTCCCTCGRGCGGCTCCCAGGCCGCGGTCGCCGCCGGGCCCTGGGGCAGCTACGTGTGCGACGCGCCGTGGCCGCTGCTCAGCTCCGCCGTCCGCGCCATGAGGAGCCTCCTGCACCAGCCCGACTTCATCCTTTGGACCGGGTGAGGAGCCGGGCCGGGAGCGGCGCCAAGGGCCGAGCGAGGGGGCTCCGTGACGGCCTGTCCTCTGCCACCCCCTCAGGAAAAAGAATAAAAAAAAAATAAATCAGGTATAGGATTGGCCTCAAAGCCATGCTTTATAAAAACGAGGCAACCTGAGTTCTTCCAGGTTCACGTTTTCCATCCTTCCGCTGAAGTCCTGGGAGGTGAATGCCCCACGCTCGCGTTGTCAGGAATCTTCAGCTACGAAAAAAATCCTCCAAATGTTGCAAAAAATCGGCAGGGCTGGTTCTGTGCTTACCCACGCTCTTGCTGCGTGCCTTGATGCGGTGTGATTTGAGGTGTGCTGGTGTTTGGCCGGGAGCCTTCCTTAGAGAACGGGAACGTCCAAGAACTTAGCCTGAAGAGTTTCGTAGTGAATTCAGGGTTCTTCATAACATAACTGTTTCGGAGAGGTGAGGTTTGGCTACGCCTTGAAGCGCAAAATGGAGGCTTCTGGCAGAGCTGTACGAAGCGGAGGGGAGACAGCGGAGGGAGGCCCTTAGGAGCGAGAGGCCGGGCTCCCAGCACTGAGGGATTTTTCTGAGAAACTCCAAGTAAGGTGAGGGAAGATGTTAGAATTCACCATCCTTTCATTTTCTTCAATCATTGCCATCCCTGTCTGACTTCACACAAATTCTGAATACCCAAAAATGCTTGGGGGAATGGGGTGTGCTCGTTTTGTTGGCGCACAGAGCCCTGACTTGTTAAAGACACCAAGAGAAGGGGATCGGAAAACAGGCTTGTGGCATTTCTTCAAACTACAGAGAGGAAGCTGCAAGATTTGCCTCCAGAAGGGGCTATTTTTCTTTAAAATTATAAAGAACTTCCCTAAATAGAGCTTTCTTATAGTATGATGCCCAGAAGTGGGTACCCTGTTCTACAGGAGGCCATAATAGCACTTGCAGACAGTGAAAGATTTATTTGGCGTGATACCTCTACGTGCATACATCCTTCTGTAATGCTTGCTTCTTCTAACAGTGCAGTGTTTGCAGTGTGCTTTTATCACCTCCAAGCATGATCTTCAGTGCTATTAACTAACCCACTGTTCCCACTTTATATTTGTGCAGATGATCGTTTCTACTTAGAAATAGCTGTTGGTCCTTAAAACTTGTCGTCTTTTTCTCAAATTGTTTCTCCCAGTTCTTCAAAATTTTTCTGAATTTTAATCTTATCCTCCAGTGGGCTTGTAATCCTTAACCCGATATTGTCTAGAGATGCCAAAAGCATTGAAATGGGGGTCTGCTAGATTTTTAGAAGTTAGATCTTAAGGATCACTGCCTTACTGGAGACGTCCATTTGTTTAATTTTCAGTGAAAGAGTTATTTTGCTGCTGTCTTGTGTATAAAAATTTTTATTTCACTATTGCTGATCAGATTTACTACCAGACTGTGAAACACTGTTCCTTGTAAGATTGCCAGCATCTGTAGCATCTGTTAAATACATAAACAAAAAAAATGTAGCCTTGTAGATTTTTCAAGACAGAATAAAGCAGAGCAGGTCTTTACCGTGAGCAATTCCTTGAAACTCTTGTTAGGGCCCTTGACAGTCAACATAGTGCTGCCCCAAAATGTTTTGATCATCTTTCTGTTTTCTGGAAGGCAAAAAAAGAACACAGGGCATAAATCCAAGTTCTCTGCCTTATCACTTAAACATATGCACTGCTGGTCATAGATGCTGACTCTGCTGTTTTTACTTGTTTGCTTGCTTGYTTGTTTGCTTGTTTGTTTTCTCCAGAGATGATACTCCTCATGTCCCCAGTGAACAGCTTGGAGAAAAACAGGTTCTGCATATAATTGAAAATCTGACTTCTCTGATAAAAGAAATATTTCCAGGTAGGATTTGAGAGAATGAATAGGGGAGAGGAGTACCAAGTCTCCTGGGAAGAACTTACTGTTGCGGAGAAATGATATAATTAGGAAGGGGAAAGGCACTGAAATGCTGCAGGCATTAGAACTAGTTTGTCCTCTTCCTAGTTCCTGTACAGGCCATTTGAATGAAGACATGTCTGACACACCCTTGATATTTCAGATTAATTCACTCAGAAGGAGAGAAAAGAAACATTTCTGTAAGTACTYGTTATGAAAAACAAGGCTGCAAAATTTCTCACTTAATCCATCTCAGCAGTAAAGGAACAAGTTTTATTGACAAGGAAATCTTACTAACTCTGACTATAAAAACATGGCAATCTTGCTCTGGGGTGGCTTCCCTGAGAACAGATGCTCTTTACAGCATTGTATCCCTGGTCCGCACAACCACACGGGTATAGTGTAGGTGGTGACCTTTTATGAAGCTCTCAAGCCATGCTGTTCTTTCTGAGTCTAAGTTCTCAAGAGAGCTTTGGTGCTGAAAAAGTCTGAAGTTTGGATAGATTCCTCTGTGCTTCCTTTTCTCTGTCTCTAGAAACTAAAGTCTATGCTGTGATGGGCAATCATGACTTCCACCCCAAGAATCAGCTTCCAGGGAAGGAACACAGGATCTACAACCAAACAGCTGAACTGTGGCRCTCCTGGCTGAATGATGCTTCCATTCCTCTGTTCAGAGCAGGTGTGGCACCACTGGCCTGTGTTAGTGTACTGGGAAGATGGGGGTGGTTAGGAGAGTCACCATGAATGAGCTATCTCTGCTTTTATTTCCCAAACTGCAGTGTTTGTAGAGGAAGGTTTAATTTAAAACTGATTCCTAACAYTGAGTTTTCCTGCATGCAAGAACAGGAATATTTTATGCTTTAGTTTCTCCTGCTTTCCTAGAGCTATAGGAAAGTGTCTCTGCAGAGAATGGTGAGCTCAGTGAAAATAAAAAAGGTCTCTCTAGAAAGCTGTTGGTGTAGACCAGCACTTTGGCAATCTATAGCTTCCCAGCTCCTGGACTGTCCTGTACATGCTCTTAACACCTTGGGCCTCCCTTCACCTTGAGTGGCATATGAAGGATGAGAAGACACAGGGAAGAGTCATACCAAATCCGTATCCTGGAATGGTCAGAGCTGCTGGATATTCCGTAACCAGCCAGAGCTGCTGACACCTTGTCTAGATAGTGACTCTGCTGTGACTATTGCCAAGGAGAGCTGGGAGAGGTAAATGCACAGGGATTTGGGGACACAGCTGCCCATGTGGCCAGAACTCCAGCTCTTTCTCCTGCTGGTTGCTTTTTGCAGGTGCTTTCTACAGTGAGAAGCTGCCCAGCCCAAATACAAGGGGGCGAATGATTGTCCTCAATACCAATCTGTACTATGACCAGAATAACCAGACAGCTGGTGAGGAAGATCCTGGTGGGCAGTTCCAATGGCTGGAAGAAACACTGACCAATGCCTCAAAAGCAGAAGAAATGGTAAAAAAAAAAAAAAAAAAAAAGAGAGAGAGAAAGAAATATTTTAAAAAGCCTCTGTTCCAGGCTTCTCCTAGCATGGAAGAATGACATTCCTGATGCCCGTGTGTGCCAAGGACCAGCAAGTCAATGCTGTCTTCCGAAGCATGGTATCTGCATTCAGTGCAGCTCTTTGCATTGTAGGTCTTCATTGCTGGGCACGTACCTCCTGGTTTCTTTGAGAAGAAAAGAAGCAAGCCCTGGTTCCGGAGTAACTTTAATGAACGATACCTGAAAATCGTGCAGAGGCATCACAGAGTGATTGCTGCCCAGTTTTTTGGACACCATCACACTGACAGCTTTCGGATGTTTTACAGTGATACAGGTACTGATCTGTACCAGCCAAGAGTTTGCGTGATGGCTCTGTTCAGTTCCCCAAAAATCATTGCTAGAGAGGTTTTAAGGACTATTAGCTGAATGCAGCCAAGAAGCGAGAAAAAAGGCTCATTTGCATCTTGCTTTCTAAAACGGCTTGTAAAATGTTTTGGTCAACAAGACACAACAGTGGGTGGGATTCCCCACGTAGACCTAGAGCTCCAGCCTTCTTTCTTGCTTCCCCTTAGATTTTGTAGTTTCCTCTCAGAGTGCCTTGCTGCACCATCCTGATGTTTTCTGCACCTTAGCTGAGACATAAGGGAGCAACTATAGATCTTCACAATGGCATTCTGGGTAGCACTCTTTGGGTCTCATTCACTGAGCATGAATCTCCTGTTAACCCCTACTGTAGACTTTTTTGCTTATACTGAGCWGCAGAAGGCCTGCTTTTAGTTGGAGAAATTGCATGCTCAATTTCTGATACTGTTCAACACATTGATCTTCGTACCTGTGTTGGTGTAACTAGATCTGGTGAGCAATGGGTGCAATGTGGTGAGTGGCCAGGATGCTCATTGCAGTGTGATCTGGATCTCCTACAAACCATGCCTCTCCCACTCATGGTTTGTTTTGCATTTCTATTAAGGTTCCCCAATCAGTGTCATGTTCTTAGCCCCTGGAGTGACTCCTTGGAAAACAACATTACCTGGAGTAGCCAATGGAGCTAACAATCCTGGGATCCGGGTGATTGATTATGATCCAGACACCCTTCAAGTGAAGGTAGGGGATCCCATCATGCTTTATACAGCAGTCTCAGCTGGGTAAATTAATTCCTCCATGTAGTTTTAACAAGCAGGACTACAGGGAGCCAGGAGGCTGTGCAATGCAAGCGCAATGACACCACATTTGACTGGCCCAGGCCACCTGCCTGGATGAGACACAGCAATGGCAGTGGAAGAGAGTTCAGACTTGTTTGTTCTTCTTGTCTTCAGCTAGTCTCCTTTTACACTTGCTTTACAGTCCAGGCAATATGGATTTCAGAACTTTCTTTGGGGACTAACAGACTTGCTTAACACCCTTCAGAAATTCTAGCTGTCTACAAAATTATTCAGGTCTCACCTATATTCTGAATTAATTCGTTTTGTAATGGAGTCAGAAATTAGTTGAATTGCAGGGAAGGCTTCCATTTCCTTTGTCTTTCATTTGCAAAAAGATGGAGGATGGTGTTCTTGTGCCTTTTTTTGCAATGGATAAAGCATCTCTACAGATACTGTGTTTACATGTTTGCAGCATAAGAAATGCATGCTGGTCTGTCCTAAAATACACTGGAGAAAGCTAGAGAGCTAGCGAAGCAAGGCAGAGAGAAAAAGAGCAAGAGTTTGAAAACAGGAGTTTTGTTGGACATTTTTTTTTACTTTTGTTCACACTTGAGTAAATAACTGCTCGATTCTGTAACACTTCTCCAACTGCCCCTTCTGCCAGAGGACAGAGTTGATAATAAATATTGGAGTGATTCTTGGAGGAGGCCAGACTCAAAATTCCTAATATTTCAAAATAAAAAGCAGAAAAAAGCCAACCTTTAAACACTTTTAAAATAGTAAAATGGGATAAAATTGCTTTTATAGTGAGTGCTGAATGTTTTCACTTGAGGCATCTGTCCCTAGGTTTGCATCTTGGTAGGAAGCATGGGTTGGGAGGCAGGTCACCTCCCACAATGTGTGCTGCCTGCTGCTGAATGCACTTTGTTGTGCTAAACAGCAGCATCTAGGAGAGTGGGCTGATCAGATCCTAGTCAACTGCTTCACTCGAGGGCTGAGCCTTTCCTGATTTCTGCTTGTTCTGTTTTTTTTCTCCCTGCAGGATATGGTGACTTACTATTTGAATCTAACTCATGCTAATATGCTGTCCCCAACATGGGAGAAAGAGTATAGACTGACAGAAGCTTTCCAAATCCCTGATGCCTCTCCCCAGTCCATGCAAACATTGCTGGAGAGGATATCGAAGGATGCACAGTATCTGCAGCAGTATTATGAGTTTAACTCTGTCAAATATGACCTTACTGTGTGTGAGGAGACCTGCCGCATTGACCATGTTTGTGCCATCAGGGAAGTTGATTTTATACGATACAATGAGTGTATTAAAGCCAGCAGCCTTGCCTCTGCCATCACCAATGTTTTTCTTCTACTGTTCTGCTTGCTGTTGGCAGCAAGCACTCTAATGACTTAGAACGGAAGTGAATATGAAGAGAGGACATGCTTCACAGTACATTTGAATCAGCGATTTTGAATACTTTTGGCACTGAGGACTTACTTAGAAACCAAGACAAAATTAGTAGCTTTTAGTAAAAACTCTACAGTGTTGATTTGAACACTTCTAGTAAAGCTATTGGGAAAGGGTAATGATTGCCATGAAGCTTTCTCATGCCAGACTGTCCTGCATCAGGGAGTTTCCCTTCCTTCAACTGTGTCTTCTGTCTGAGGTGGTCTTACAGCTCAGCAGATCAGGGTCAGGCTTCCCCCTAGATTTTAACTTGATCTCTTAATGTATAAGAGCTGCAAGCTGCCTCACACTCCAAAGGAGTCTGCCTCCAGATAATTTCTCACATTAGCACATACTTCTTTTCTTAAAAGACCACACAGCTGGAGACCTGGAAGGATTCATTTTAGTGACCTTGTATGGCCTTGCCTTTATGAGAAAAGCCAGGTAAGATTAGTTCTTCCTCTGACAGTGTATGAACTTCTACAAGTTTGGGCCATGATTTTTTCATGTCAATACCCAAGATGAGGCTCTGGGGCACGAAGCCTGATTTTTCAAGTCTTGGGGACAAACAGCTCTTCTCCAAACTTATTTTTTGCACTTTTAACTCGCATCCATTCATTTTGTTCCTTTCTTGCAGTGCTGGGGCATTGCAAGCTGACTTTGACTGCTATGAAACACTAAACAATTCAGTTATTTGCCAGCCTTGGGCTTTTCCCAGCTTTCATCTGAGCCATGAGAGAACTGATACAAAGTGATATTATTGGACCCTTTTAGGTGCAGAGAGACCTAGAAAAAATATTTGCATTGGCTGTGAGCCCCAGGCTCCCAGAGATCTGACTGTGGGCCAAGGAGAACACAGGCTTGCAAAGCAAGTGGGAAGTCACACTCAGAACATGGAACCTAAGCACACCAATGTGTTAGTGCAATCCTAGGCTGCTTGCACAATTCATCTGTGCGCTCTCAGCAGACTGTTTTGTCAGAAAGGTATATACAGCTGAGAAGTGGAAAAGACTCTGGAAGTGAGAATGAAGCCAGTCACCTGTAAGCTGAATAGCACAGGTTGACATGCAGATACGGTCTTGGCCTAGCAGAGAAGCACTAGTGCAACAGAGGTATGTCAGAAAAGAAACAACGATGCGAGAAGAATGGCTCTTGCCTGTAATGGTATTCATCAGATAGAGGACGGAAGACTGTTGTATGACTGTGGACAACCGATTGCTGCTCCGCACCCCAGTTTAGGGACTTCAGGCTTCAAGATCCAACCTTTACATTCAAAACATGAAGCAGCCAGCTTGCATCTCAGACCTGGTCTTCACRACTAAAACTCTCTTTTGGCTGGCTATGAACAGCAGGATACTTTCTTTTCAGATACTTTCTGTGCTAGCTTTCCTCGCTAGTGTTGTGTAAAGGGATACATACTTCCAGAAGTTATGTAGCCATCTAGTATTCTGAGCATAAAAACCTACAGTATGTAAGTCCTTGTTCTGTTCTGGGGAGGTGTCTTACTGGGAGTTGATTTATAGCATCTGTTAAAGCTTAATGGGTAAGGTGAAACTGAGATGGATGGAGTGAAATAGCACCCAAGTGACAGCATATAGTGCTGTAGTGTGTGGTCTGTTGGAAGTAAATTGAATTCTAGACCCATAAATCAGMTGACTGAGAACAAAATTTACCAGTGCAGGGCCTGGGGGGAGGTGGGCTAAGGGCGCTGGTGCTGGTGGGTGGCTGTAGTACCAAGTTTTGCAATGCCCCTGAAATCTTTTTGTTGTTTGCACCAGCTTTACAAAACTGACAGTTCCTGAACCAGTATCTCTGAAGGTTCCTTGCTTCTGCTAATCCCCTGATTTGTTTCAAAGCAAACCCTTGAAACACACGTGGATGTGTGTTACAGGAAAACATTCACATTAAATAGAGCGTTAGAAGGTTGCATAATTGACTGGTTTTACTATGTAGGTGGGGATGGGTCTCCCTGCAGTTCTGCAGGCCAAAGCATTGATGGCATGTGAAAATGGTTTCTGCTGAGAATTATATTGTAAATGAGCCAATATATGTGGATTAAAGGGAGTGAATGATTACAAAGTTCACCAAAAAAATGCTAGTCAGCATTGATAATAAATCTTTCCAGACCATGTATGTGGCAGTGTCTTCTCACCACCTCCACACCAGGTTGGGAATAACTCCATGGTTCCAGAGGCTTGGGGGGGGAGGGGGGAAGGAGGAGGAATAGGGATTTTGGCTCAGCTCTCCAGTTCCAGGGGGAAATGGAAATCCTGAGTGAAGGCAGGGGTATCCCTCTAACACCGCACCGTCTCTGAGGGACACAGCTCAGCTTCCCAACCCTCACCCTCACCCCGGTCTCATTAGCACTTCTTCCTGAGTGCTGGCATCTGTTTGCTCCTGCACGTGGGTACCTAACCCAGGGTCGGGATTTTTCCCACTGGTGGAGGAATTGGAGTCRCTCAAGCAAAAGTGAAGTATTTGTGTGCGCGACCTCTGTATGTTTAAGCTCTGCGTTTGGGGTAATGAGCTCTTTGCTCTACAAGGGTCCTGAAGCGGAAAGGAAGGGTGAAGCCACCTGAGAAAGTGGCTGGCTAGTGACCGGGCAGAAGTGGGTGACCGAGGGCTGGCAGGTGGCTGCAGGAGTATGCGGGGCGCTGCAGAGCCGGGGCGGGGCCGGCGGGCGGGGCGGGCCCGGGGCATGGGCGGGGCCGAGGCTGGGCGGGACCGAAGGCGGCCGAGGGGGCGGGACCATGGGCGGGGCCGAGGCTGGGCGGGACCGAAGGCGGCCGAGGGGGCGGGACTATGGGCGGGGCCGAGGCTGGGCGCGGTGGGGGCGCCGCCGGGAAGTTGTTCGGGCCGGGCCAGGCCGGGCCGGGCCGAGCCGAGCCGAGCCGAGCCGAGCCGGGTGGCGGAGCCCGGAGCATGGCGGCCCGGGGCGACCCGCCGCGGTACCGGCTGCCGGAGCTGCTGCTGGCGGCGGCGGGCGTGGCGGGGGCGGTGCTGGACCTGGGCGCGGAC
>NW_028186094.1:1269086-1337801 GCF_003343005.1 Rhea americana
GCCCGGCCCTGCCTTGCTGCCCAGGGACAGGGCTGGCCCTGACACAAGGAGGAGCCGCTTCCCGCCTTGGGCGCAGCGCCAGCGGCTCCCTCCGTGGGCGGCATCGGGGCCCCAGCGCCTGCCCTTCCCTCCAAGCTGCCTCCCGGCTCGGCTCGGCTCGGCTCGGCAGGGAGGCCCCCCGGCACGAGGGTCCTCTGCCTGCTGTCCTCTGACCAGCTTGAGCTCCTTACCCTTGTCCCACTTGACCAAGCTGCATTCCCCCACCCCGTATCCCTGCCCTCGGCCAAAGAGGGGCTCCCCCGGAGAAGACCAAAGGAAACCTCTTTGAAAGCGGTTGGAAAAGTGGCTCTTGCTCCTGACTCTTTCTGGTTTGCCTGGTGCTGTTAGAGCCGCTGCTGCAGCGAAACTTCCCGTTTCCTATGAAAATCCCTAGATTTTTGCGGGCCAGCGGTGTCRTGTTTCACCCTTCCACGTGGAAGCAAGAAGCGTTGCTTCCACTTTGGTTTCACCACTGGACTTCACCCAGCTGTGGTGTTTGGCTCAGAAATTGGGTAGGAGGATAGTTYTTAAAATAAACCCCAAACTGAATTGGAGAGGTCCAGTTGTGCAGCTCCATGTCCTGCAACACCTGCATGTAATCACGGATAAGACCATTGCGTTGCTGCTGGTTATCTCCTGACCTGGAGCAGCTCCTCACTACATCTCTCCATACAGGTGTCTCCGTGCTCTGAAAATGGGCTGGAAGCTGTTCTGGGCACAGGCTGCATCAGAGGAGGAGCAAAGCCACATGGCCTTCCTTTCCCATGACATCAGCATGCTGCGGCTCTTYGAGACTTTCCTGGAGAACACCCCACAGCTCACCTTACTCCTCTACGTTATCCTGCGGACAAACAAGGCAGAGCCTTCCCAAGGTAAGGAAGTGATCGAGGACCAAGGGAGGGGAATTTCAGGGATGCAGGCTTAGGGTCAAAGTAGGCCAGGACAGGAGAGAGACCTTGTTGGGTGGCTGTGGGCTGTTCTTTAACCAGCAGGATGCTGTTTTTCTGCCCTTGCTTGAGGTTCTCAAGTGTCATTCTTCTCCATATCACACTTTTCCTTGATGTGATGGACCAGAGGGTGGACCTTTGTCCTACACTGACATGTCCTCGTGGACTGTGATGGGCCCAGGAGGGGGAAGTAAAAGCTGGGAGACCTCTGTGGTCATTTCCCTACCTCTCCTAAAGGCGGCCATGCCTGAAGAGAACCCTTCATGGAGTGGTCCTGTACCCACATGTGTGGTCAAGGCCCAAAGGTCAGGAGAGAAGTCAGGATGCTGTATTGGGAAGCAGGGCACTCTGATGCTGTTGTGGACACACACACAGAGAGTGGAGCAAAGCCTGATGAGGAAGGGAAGTGCTTTGGTACCCATCCAGGGATGGGAAAGAGCCTTCTAAGCAAGTGTTGCTGTGATGAAATGGGCCTAAAGAAGGGCAGTGCTCAGAGCCCAGCAGCATGTTGACTCAGTACTCATTTCTTGCCTTTATGGGCTGAAGGTTTCACTGGCCAGGGCAGTGGGCTCTGCAGTGCCACTCAGTCCCATTACCTCTTCTTCATCTCCTCGTCCAGCTAAGCTTGGTAAGGGAGACATCTGCTTGGAACAGAGCAGCATCAACCTCCTCCATGAGGAGAGCAGGAAAGCAGGGGCAGAATAGGAGACACAGAGATG
The DNA here is from genome assembly GCF_003343005.1 of Rhea americana. Lineage (NCBI taxonomy): Eukaryota > Metazoa > Chordata > Aves > Rheiformes > Rheidae > Rhea > Rhea americana. The sequence goes on from NW_028186094.1 coordinate 1,270,792, forward strand.
CTGATGCTATAACCCTCTGAAGCAGCCTCTGAAGCAACTTTCCTGGCTTGTGGACAGCTCTTTTTAGCTACGTCTGGCCAGGGAGGTATTAGGAACAAGGGCAGCACAAAGGGTGTGAGCCCCTACTCAGTCTGCTCTACTGCTGTGTTTGCAGGAGTGGGGATCTGCACTGCTGTCCTGTGTGTGACCTGGTCCCTGCTGGATTATCACCAGTCCCTGCGCTCCTTTTTGCGGGATAAGTATGAGCTGAGCCTGTGTTCCTCCTTCATCTACTTCCTGTGGAACCTTTTCCTCATCTGCCCCYGCATCCTTGCAGTTGCCCTCTTTGCCTTGCTCTGGCCGTATGGTGTTGCTGTGCACTTCCCACTTGTGTGGTTGGCCATGTTCTTCTGGGTCAACATGCAGAGGACAGACTTCATGGGGTCGCCTGGCTCTGAGCAGCTCTACAGAGCCATAGTGGCTGTGATCCTCTACTTCAGCTGGTTCAATGTGGCAAAGGGAAGAACGTTGTACCGCAGTATCATCTACCACGGCTTTATCCTGGTGGACAGCATTCTGCTCGCTGTGTCCTGGCTCTGGTGCTGTTCACCCTCCGATGAGTACTTGTACCTCATCCCAGTGGTTTCTGCTGCCTTGCCCTGCTACGTTTTGGGGCTTGTGTTGAGACTCACCTACTACAAATGGCTGCATCCCAACGTGCGGGCGCAGCAACAGGGTGAGCATGACGAAGTGGATGTCAGCGCAAGGACCGAGGGGCTGGATTTTCGTTTAGGCTCAGCACCAGCTGTTGTGAACAGGCGAATGCAGTGGCTGGCCCAGACTCATTTTGCAGTCTCCTTGCAGGSGGAGCAGAGCTTGCTCAATGGAAGTGCTGTTGCTGACACTGCTGTCTGAGTCCCAGTGCTTCAGATATGCAGGGAAGGTCTGTGCTTCATTGAAGTGATGTAGCGTGCTGGGGAGATGTGTTTGCCAGTCCTGCTTGGATGACTTGTGAATGCCCAGTGTCCCACGGTCCATAGCAAGGCTCTTGCTGCTATGCAGCTTAGAAGATCCAGACTGTTAATGGTGGACTCAGCACATTGTGAAGCACAATCATGTCAACCTCTCTCATTATTTATTATTAGTCTTTTCCGAAAAAAAACACTTGCAAGTCTGTCCTTTATTTCTATGCCTCTTCTGGTGCCTGCTGTTGAGTTTGCTCAGTTCCCCATGGCCTTTCCCTCCCCCCCCCCCACCTCATGGATGTGGGTGCTGGTACTGGAGAGCTGGTTCTCTCCTTAGCAGCAGCTGTTGGATCATTCAGTTTGCAGACCTGCTTCTGCTGTTTTGCTCTGAAGGTCAAAGATTGCCTGGTATAAACATGTGACTCAGTATCCTGCTGAGAGAAAGGAAGGAAAAAGGCAGGAGTGCTTCCATGCAGCCTTTATCTGGCAGAGAGGAGGCGTAGGGCTGCTGCCATGTTATGGCAGGGGATTGTATGGTGGCCTCATGGTGCTGGGGAAGCACACAAAGTCGAGGTCCAAAAGCAGAGCGCTCTGGCCTCATGGCTAGTGCTTTGCCTTTTGGAAAACATAGGAGCATTTCCAAATGTTAATTCCCTACAGAAAGGAAAAAAAAAAAAAAAAAAAGCTGTGATGTTTGCTCTGTCTCTTCCTGCCTTTCCTGAAGGCCAAAGGCCTGTGGAAACAAGGACAGGGCTGAGCAGTGTGCTCCTCCAGAGCCCCAGCTGCTAAGCAGTTTTTTTTTTTGCTTTGTCTTGTTTTGTTTTGTTTTCCCCTGGGGTCCCCTCCTGGCTGCATGGGGGTTCCTCCTCCACAGGAGGCTGTTGCTGAAGAGGTTGTCCTCTGAGCAGGGAGGCCAAAACTGTAAATCTGTGCTGGGTAGCACAGACCGGGAGCACCCCCCCCCACCCCGGTGGAGTTTTACTCTTTGCTTGGCTGATCCTCTGCTTTCTGTKACTCAGTTGGTCCTGCAGAAGATGCTGTGCGCTCCAGGGAGGGAGCAGAGGGCCTGTATTGAGTTGGTGCGAGCCAGGATGAGCTCCTTGCCCTGGAAGGGACTTGTTGGAGCAGCTCCTGCCCAGGACAGTGGCTGACAAGTTATTCCAAGTGAGGTGGACCAACCTTTGGACCCCCCCCCCCAGTAGTGCAACTGTTGTCTCAGACACACCCCCCCCAAAAAAAAAAAAAAACAAAAAAAAAACCTGGTAAGTCCAACCACTCATATGTGAGTCTGGCATGAAGCAGCAGCAGCAGCACCTGGGTGCCAATGCCTTGCCCAGGCCCAGATACCACAGCGCTCAGCTTCTGACACCTTGGCCAGTGAGACCATTCTGCTTTGTAGCCACCATGTGGTTCAACTCACCTCCTGCTCAGGATTTGGGCCCGACATCCAGCTTGTGCTGAGGCCTGAAGCCTGCCGGGAAGAGCACCGTGAGGCTATCGCGAGAGCACCATGCATGCCAGCTACTCAAGCAGAAAAGCATAAGGTCTGCTATCCTTGCCTGTTCATAACTACATGCTCATTAACATCTAAGACCGAAAGGCTTTGGTGTTAAGCGAGTTCTTGCTCTGTAACTGAAATGACCACTAGAGAAGGTATGGAGCAGGCTTCTGAGCTGGATGGTACCTGTTCACCCAAACACTACATTGGCCTGTAAATATGAGCTCCAAATAATCCATGACACTGCTGTCAGGGGTGGCACTGCCTGGGCATGAAGGAAATGGGACTCCCTCAACAGATGGGGGTTCCCCATGAGCTGGAGCAAAGTCTAACTGGTGCCCCAGGGCCTCGTGTCTGTCACACAGAAGCATGGTGCTTCAAGGCAGGCCCCGCTCTGCTGGGCACTGGCAAAGGACAACACTGTCCGCAGCAGAGTAACAGCTTTGGGACGAACTCGAAGGCTGTTTGTCAGCCCTGGGCAAAAGAAAGAGGCAGGGTTTGAGTCTGACTCACTACTCAAACACAACGTGCCTAAATCCTGGTTGCCACAGCCCTGCCATAACCTCAATGCCACCGATGTCCCTTCAGGACTCCGGAGGGGAGGAGGAGGAGGCCACTCACTGCTGCCAGTGACAGTGCTGTGCTGGGACCCACCCTGGATCCAGCCCAGGTCCTGGGCCCTCACGTTGGACAGGAACTGACTGCAGGGTGGCAGAGAACATACCAGAGCAGTGACTATAGAAAATAAAGACTTTATTTTTTTCCAGTTCATAGGACACTTCCAATTACACAGAACATGAACAGTCAAAGGATCCACAGCCAGTAACGCCCTCACGTTCACTTCTCCCCTGCCGTGGATGGTGACATTATGACATTGCTGTGGGCTCCGGTGGGACCTTCTGCTTTCTGCAATGCTCCAGTCCAAGGGCCAACACAGCCCTTTCCACCAGGGCTCTTGGAGGCAGCAAACATTCGCGAATCAGATCTCAAAACCTAGGGGGCTGCAGTGAAGCAGAATGAAGCTCAAGGTGAGGGCAGAGGCTGCCCGTGCAGCACCCAAGCAGGCTGTGAGTGAGCACCACCAGCCAGAGAAAGCCTTGATCTGTTATTCAGCTATTCAGACTCGTCACCAGTTCGACTACAGGCGGTTTGGAAATGACAGGAGAGCAAAGAGACAAAGAAGCAAATCAAATCTTGCATAAAGATGCTGTTCCTGACACCTCAGAGACAGGCAGATTCTTGAAGTCAGCCAGCAGAGGAAAAAATAAAATAGTCAGGTTAACCTTTATTCGACATGAACACAGAAATGTATCATCAACCTCCTCTTAGAAAAGTATTTTACATACATTCAAGGAGACATCGTATAAATATCAGTATGAAATGTCACTGGCTGCAATAGTTTCACATTCAGCTAAAATTTTGCTGACATTTTAAAATTTCCTTAAAACATTTTGAAGTAAACAAACACAAAGCAAAGCCTGCTGGCTGCCGGGCTGCTTGGTACCTCAGTTCCAGCACTTGCTGTGAGCACCTGGGCAAAACACATCCCACCTCCAACGCAGGACACCAAGGCTCTCCCCTGCAAGCTACTTTTTTTTACAGTTAATGAAGCAAAGGAGACACTTGCCCAAGCCAGACGGCGGGAGGTTAAGGCACAGGTTTCAATCCCAAAGTTAAGCTTGCTGGAGTACAAGACACGTGTTCTGAAGAGGTTGTTGCAGAGGCTGAAATACCACACAAGAATGCTTACAGGAGACCTCCGGATAGGCTGGTGACCCTCAGAGAGATGTTTGAGAACCAGCACAGACTTCTCTGTGACTTCAAAGAAGTCCTGATCTTCTGATAACATCTGAAACCCACAGAACTAACATGGTTTCACATGGCTCACTTTCTCCCAGACTGTCTCTGGGACTGACATGGTAACTAGGCTTTATGGGGACCTCAAAGGAACTAGACTATGGATCTAAGTGTAAGGAAGCTGTAGCCCTGGCATCCCTCCTCCTCTGCTCTGCACGGGGCCCACCCTGCTATGAAACACCCTTCCAACACACACCTGCAGACTCCCCCAATACCCTGGGCACACCCATACTTAGTCTCTCCACCCTGTGCACATGATGCATGGGAGTACATGTCGTTTATTTGTCTAGCAGGCTCCAGTTCATGCTTTTGTTCAAATCCTACTGCTGTTCACTTGAGCATGTTCCAAGATTGCTTCAAGGGCTACTACTGGACCAGCAGGCTGCAGCTGTCAGTGAAGTTCCTCAGATTTTCCAACAGGAGATGTTATGCTGCTCACAGACAGCAGCTTCAACATACAGGGTATGCTCCTGAAGCTGAGGTTTTCTGGGGGGGATATGCAAACACAGTTTGTCTGCTTGAAATCAGAGCACAAGGCTAACACCTAGCAAGGAGCTGGATGGAAAAGCAGACTGCTCCCAGGACTTCAGCATCTTCAAGAAAGAGGAACTACTATTTTTTTTTTCCTTTCCTTCTCCATCCAAACCAAAACTGAAGCTATGAACATTTAATACAAAGATCTCTGTGTCCTGCCAATCAGCTCTGGGARTCCAAATTACTTGCTCTAGGCACCATCTCACTGGTAGTGATGGGAGCCAGGACAGGAACCAACATCCACGTAACAACAGTCACTCCTCCATGCTAGAGCGTGTGCTGCGCTGGYCTGAGCTCTCGTGTCAGAGCTGCCAGCAAATCCCCCAGCGCTGATGGGAATTATTCCTCAGTAATTAACAGTATGAAGTGGGGTAAACACATCACATGCTTCCATGGGCAAAGCCTAACTGGGTCAGTGTCCTCCTCAGAGCAAAATGCTGGGCCTTTCACACCAGTCCCCCGTGGGTGACCCTAGGGCCAGAGACCAGATGTCTGAAATGCTCTGAAGGCAGCTGTGCTTGGCTCAGCATGAAAAGCAGAGGTATGTGATGGGGATTAGAAGACATCTGTCCTCTGCACAGAAACCTCAGACACCTGCTAACTTGGTGCTATTGGGGCACAGGGAGGAGGAAAGTGCCACTGAACAAAGCCTGACCTGGCACCAAAACCAGTCTGGCTCAAGCTTCCCATTCCAGTCCCGAGTCTCCAGCTGGCTATTTCTGGCTAGTGCTACTGCAGGTCACCAGCTCCAGCCTTTTTCTTCTGAGATGGTAGCAGAAAAATCAGTCTAACCATCAGTCCCATGGCCAGTGTGCTCCAGGCTGCCAAGTCACAGTGTCCTAGAAAATTAAGTCCCTCTTAACAAGGGTTTTCTTTAAGTTGTTTCTACCTATGTAGTTAGGCTAATGCAAAGAAGAATACAAGGAATTTGAACCTGATTCTACTTAATGGAACTCACTCACACAAATGGAATCAGGAAAGCAGAGGTGAAGGGTAATTACTGTACCCTTCTTCATAACATTCATGAGGCTTTAGTTCTCTCTCAAATTATTCCAGGGCCAAAAGTTCACATCTGAGCACTGTCTGCATAGTGCTCTACTGTACGTAATGTTCACAGGCAATTTCCTTCTCCCTTGCAGGGCAAATCTGTGGGATCTACAGTCTAGATCATGGATAGCTGGAATTCAATGATCTCCAGCTTGTAAATAGGGCTTGGGGCCATGAGCAATGTGCACACATTGACTAGAAACCAGTGGGATAACTGGGAACCCCAGTACTTTCCTCTACAAGGAACTACTTATTCCAGAAACATCCTCTTCTCTATTTTCCAGTAATCTCACGTTGAGGAAACAATGTAAGGAAATTGTAATAAATTAACTGCTTTGAACACACACAGAAGGAGAGAGGACACATTTCACAGCAACAGAGGTATTTTTGCCATTTTCATTAATATTTCCCATGGAAAAAAACAATAAATCTTTTTGGCTTTGTGAAACAAGGGAGGTTCAGCTCTGCCAACAGTATTTTTCTATAAAAATAAGGTTTTGTATTTACTTGGGTGCTATAGCTAAGTTGATTAGAAAGGAGAAGGCTCTTACAAACACTTCCGCTACTGGATTGCCCCTCTGGAGACTACCTGCTAGAAGAATTCAGCTGGCTTTCGTAAGTCTCTTCTTCAGACAAGCTCTAGCAACGAGTCCAGTGCTTCTTTATATGACACCTTTGTACCTGATAGGGCCTGTGCTCCTGAGGAAATGACCTGGTGCCACTTTCTACTGTACAATTTGCATTAGCTGTGTTTTCTTCATCAAGCTGAAAAGTGAGTCCCCAAACGTATGAGATTTCTGCCTCTTCAGAGACGGAGAAGGCTTGTAGGAGCTGCAGTCATGCCTATGCTCCAACTTCTTACAGGAAGTCTAATTCGAGGGCTTGGTGAAGGGACACAAGGTCTGCATGATTTGTGATCCTCCAGAAAGGCATGTTGTGCTGTAACAAAAAGATGACAAAGTTAGTTTTATCAGAGTGATTTTACAGCTAAGTAGAGTTAACCTGTAGAATCAAGCAACACAGCCTTTGAGATGGCACTGTCTGAGCGTACCATGTTCAGGATTTATCCCAGCCATATGTGTACTGATGCTAGAAGCCTGTCTCATCTGCACATCTGTTCATGACAGGCAYCATCACTGTCTTTCAGCTGCTCCACACAATCGTGATGGAAATCTCAGTGCCCAGCTGTGAGCTGCTGCTTCACAGAGAAAAGCCTTTGCAGGGCTCCCAGGGAATCTGTATAGATGACTACACTGCCATATGGCAGAGTGAAGCCTACAGAGACTCTGTCCTGGCAGCAGTCTGTGCACCTCACTGCTTTCAATTAGCACAACTGGACAACCCATTCATTCTGTCCAAACCATTTGCTCCTGTCTTGCAATTCAGACTAATGGTAGGTGTTGTCTAACTATTTGATTGCTGGCAATTGAGTCCTGGCTCATTCAGGGCTTCAGAGAAATTGTACAATATTGATTAATAGCCTCATTCTATGATAACATCAAGACACTATTGTACAAGGACAATGCCACACTAGCAGACAAGTACACATTAACTACAAATCTGAACAAGAGCAGAACAAACATAAAACCATCAAGAGACAGATAACTCCCCATCTTAAATGTAGTGAATGATCTTTTCTGCATCAAAGGCAAAAGCTCCCCTATCTGTTTCTGGCCTGAGGAATACAGCCCTGGAGAGTCCTTGCAGAAAAAGGCTGCTGCTGTTTCTCCCCATTGCACCAACCCACATCCCAGTCTGTAGACTCAGGCACCCACCTGCTTTGCTGCAACCTCTTCATCGCGCCCATCTCCAATTACCACGTAGGTGACCTTCTTTCCAAATCGTGACACGATCCTCTCAAAACAGCTCTCTTTACCTGCCRAAAGAAGATTCTGTTAAAATCACTCTTAGGCAGACAGTACCAGAGGGTTGATCATGCCCCTTCTTCCCAGTACAAGAACACATTTTTGTGTTACTGGGAAGAGGAGGACATCCATTTTGACTTGTAAGGCCAACTCTATTACCGTTTGCATGGCCAACTGGATCACAGCAACCAAAATGGGCAACTCATCTGCAAAAATCCTGTTTCTTACATAAAAATCTCAGCTAACCCACAACAGAGATCTCAGTGGTAGGTACTAAGCACAACCACTTACCTATTTTTGTAGCACTATAAATATTTTCAATAGGGAACACTTCGCCCAATCCATAGAGGAGAACTTTGGCAAGAGCTGGCACAAGTTGGGTGGTTGTGATCAGGATGTTCACACAGTTTTTTCTAAAAGGAAAAAAAAAAAGCACTTGTAAAAAGAACATCCACATCCAGTAGTGCAAAAGGCTGATCTGGGCAGCTGCTCAGCTTTCCAAAGCACTGTGCACTTTGCTTCTCTGCTTTCCCAGAGCCTTTTTAGGCCAAGATTTCAATACTTTTTTTTTTCTTTGACAAATGCTCAAAGGAAGCCAAAAACAGAGAACCCCTTCCTTTGACTCCACCATGCCTTTACACATGCATATGTGTGCACACATGCACATAAGCATCCCTTCTGCCCTGCAAGCTGCACTTTGTATCTTTTAGAAGAACCTGAACCTTTTCTACTGCTATGACCTTCTCTTTTTAATTGTTCAGATAAATTTATACTAATCACTATAACACCACTACCGGGGGTCTCCACACAAAAAAATCCAGCAAAGGCTCCTTTTCTTCAGTATCTAGGAGAACTATGGGAAATGACTCATTTGGACTTCACACAACTGCTTTTGGGCAGAAAACACTATTTCACAGAGCATAAAACTCAGCAAATGCTGCTCCAAGATCTTCAAGAAATGAAAGTTCTTTAAATTCATTCAAAAATACATCACTGAAGTGTAAGAGAAGATGGTAAGCCACTAGCAAATGCGACGTCAGGGAGAAAGCAACAGTGTTCAGTTTCTGAGACTACCCAGTGGGCTGGGGTCTCTGGCTGCTGGAGTCTGAAAAGTGGTGGGAGTCAGTTGAACCTCACAACTTCAAGGTGGCTGGGGATAGGGTGGCTCCATACTGATGTTCTCAGGTTTGGCAACTGGCCCCTGAAGGCTTTGCCAATTTCTTGTTGAGAAGCTCTGAGGCTTGCTTTCTTGACAGAAGGATTAAAAAAAAAATCAAGTAACAAATGATTACGTAAGCAAACTGGAGATGCACAAGTCCGTGGGCCCTGATGGCATGCACCCATGAGTGCTGAAGAAGCTGGCTGATATCACTGCAAGGCCGCTTTTGATCATCATTGAAAAGTCATGGTAATCAGGAGAGGTGCCTGAGGACAAGAAGAAAACAAATGTCCCTCCAGTCTTCAGAAAAGGCAAGGAGGAGGAGCCAGGGAACTACAGGATAGGCAACCTCACATCAATCCCTGGGAAGGGGATGGAGCAGCTGATCAATCCTGGATACCATTCCCAAGCATATAAAGGATAAGAAGGTGATCAGGAGTAGTCAGCATGGACTAACAAAGGAGAAATCAGGCTTAACCAACCTGACAGTCTTCTAAAATGGAATGACTGGCTGGGTATATGAGGGGAGAGCAATGGATGTTGTCTACCTTAACTTCGGTGAGGCTTTTGACATGATCTCCCATAACATCCTCAAAGGCAAGCTGAGGAAGTATGGGCAAGAGGAGTAGACAGCGAGGTGGACTGAAAACTGGCTGAATGGCCAAGCTCAGAGTGGTGTCATCAGTGGCCAAAAGTCTAGCTGGAGGCCTGTGGCTAGCAGTGTCCCCCAGAGGTTAAGTCTGGGTCCAGTCTAATGTGTCCAATTAGTTTATATGCAACCTGGATGATAGGATGGGATGCCCCTTTGGTAAGTTTGCTGATGATACAAAAATGGGAGGATTAGCTGATGCATCAGAGGACTGTGCTGCCATTCAGAAGGACCTCAGTAGTCTGGAGAGATGGGAAGAGAGGGACTCACGAAGTTCAACAAAGGGAAGTACAGAGTCCTGCACCTAGGGAGGAATTAAGCCCAGACACCAGGACAGACCATGGGCCAACCACCTGGAAAGCAGCTCTGCAGAAGGTCCTGGGGGTCCTGGTGGACACCAAGTTGAACACRGGCCAGCAATGTGCCCTTGGGGCCAAAAAGGCCATGGGTATCCTGGGTTACATAAGGAAGAGCGTTGCCAGTAGGTTGAGGAAAGTGACCCTTGCCCTCTCCTCAGACCTGGTGAGGCCACACCTGCAGTCCTGTGTCCAGCTCTGGGATCCCCAAGACAAGAGATACATAGAGTTACTGGAGCAAGTCCAGCAAAGGGCTACTAAGGAGAGGAAGGGACTGAAGCATCTCTCATAGGAGGAAAGGCAATGAGAGCTGGGACTCTRCCTGAAGAAAAGATCACTGAGGGTGGATCTTAGCAATACGTTTAAATATCTGAAGGGAGGGAGTAGAGAGGACAGAGCCAAAGTCTACCTCAGTGGTGCTCAGTGACAGGACAAGATGCAATGGCCACAAACCAAAATATAGGAAGTTCCATCTGAACAGAAGGAAAGCCCTTTCTTATTGTGAGCACTGGGACAGGTTGCCCAGAGAAGTTGTGAAGTCTCCATCCATGGAGATATTCAAAAGCCATCTCGGTAGTCTCCTAGGCAACCTGCTGTAGGTGACCCTGCTTGAGCAAGGGTATTGGACTAGGTGATCTCTAACAGTCCCTTCCAACCTCAACCACACTGTGATTCTGCCATTTTGTTCTGGAAATTCCAGCAGAATAGCAATCTTCCTTCAGAAATGCAAATTTGCAACCACAATCCTATTAAGGGGACCTTCCTATTGACAGACATTGCAGTAGAAAAATCTCGTAGAGCTCTGAGGAATGGAGTTCCCGCATCCTTTGACTTTGTTTCCCAGTACCTGTGACAAGCAATGATATTTTACAGAAACATTACTGCAGTGCAGTACTACGTGCAAATCTAAGTGAGAAGAATGGCTGAGAAAGCAACATGTGCATGTCTCCAGTTTCCATACCTGGACTGTATAAGTAGCAGGGACTTTAATGCAGTTTCTAGCCAGGAATCCGTTAGCACTTCTATATCAGTCCGTAGTCGTTGCAGAGCTTCCCTCTTCTGTGGGCTAAGAAGGCCTGGAATGGAGGCAACAAAAGTTTTCTCAACTGAGTTAATAAATCTAATACGGAGATGGTCATAGCTCAATCTAACATCTATCGGTTCTGCAATAAGTGACACTGTACTGAAATCATCTGAAACCCAAGAAGGTCACAAAAGAATGGGAGGAAACAACCTCCAATCATACAGACAAGCCTAGCCACCGATCTGTGATTCTGCCTGTGGAGAATGGGGCAGATATTTTTCTCTATTTAGAACCATTTCTTAGGATACACATAATGAACTGCATTTCTCTAGTACAAAACACTCATGATAATAGACGTTATCTGAGGACACACACAGTAGAGGAAAGAATTACTGAGTACGCCCATTCTGACTTTCTGCTCAACATATGCCTGAGAACTTTTACCATTTTAATGCCTCTTAGATACTATTGTCTGAAAGCATCTAGCTGCAAATTAAAAGCAGCCAGAAACAGACACTACATCCCAAGCCTGTTCCCATTATTAAATACAACTGAGCAAAAAATGAGCACTTGAGCCTGAAATGTTTCCACCCAATTTCCAGTCATGCAGAAGAACCCCCCTCCTCACTCCTGCCCCAAATCTCCTCACTATATCCCTGAAGTATGGTAGCCCTCTGATAATAAGGTCACACAAGGGATTAATTTTGGGCTGTGCTGCTGGCTTATTTACCATGTGGTCTTATACAGGTCCTGAAAAAACTCTGTATCCAGGTTTGCCACATGTAAAACATGTAATAACTATACTGATCGTTACCAGAATTGAGGTAATTGTGGCATACTGAAATACAGGCCTATGTTAATTGATTTCTAAGGCTAAAGGCGGTAATTTTGATCACCCTGCATGTAAGAAAATACAACCAAGAAAATGTCATATCAAATTTCTGTTTTGTATGGACTGAGGGTACCCAAACACACAACCTACCAGCCCAAGCCATCCAGTCAGATGATCCAACTGTACACCATCCCTAAGGCCCTTAATGCTAAGATTCAGACTAAACAGCACTATCATCTATATTTGATATCTGCCAGATAATCACTGCTCTGGCATTRGAATGGAAGCAAAATTAGAAAAATTCAAGTGAATACAAACAGAATTTATAAAGGTCACATCAGATTGTGACCGCACCAGTCAAAAGAGTGGGTACTATTTCTTGGCAATGGCACATCAAAATATAGATTTTGTGAGCACATAGGTGAAAAGGCTTGCTAAGGCCTTCAAGGAAGAGCGATATATAACCATTTAAGTCTGTTTTAAGAGTGGTATGTAGCTTTTCATGCAAAAGTAGCAAAGAGACATTGTCTTCATCAAATCATTCTCTTAAATATAGGACTAATTGCCTCTGTCTACATGATAACTTGTAGATTGCACTGGACTGCCATTCAGTTTTAAAAGTAGTACTTCTTGCATATATCTCATAATATCCCTTGAAAATTGTATGTGCCCACTGAATTCAGAAATAGAAGAACCAGGTGATGAAAATCCTCTTGAATTCCATGGAGGTTTGATCTTTTTTAGCATTAGGAGAATGGTGTTTAGCAGTCATATATCAGTGTATGTGAACACTCACCTCCAACGTTACTTTTATATTTGTCATAGATCTCTCGAACCCTGCGGTAACGGAATGCCAGTTTTCTCATCCAGTCCACTCCACCCTGGACGCCAACTGATGAGCTGTGGTTTGCATTACTTCCTGAGCCACTGAAGCCGTCCGTGGAGAAATTATAGTTGCTATTTCAGAAAACCAGATCTGTTATATGTGCAATAGCAGCAGGATCACTACAATCTTTCTGGCTGGCTTGCAGACTTCAGCTCTGGCAGTAGCTAGAAAAGCCCTAGGGAGAGGAACTCTACACAACTAACATTACACTGCTGACAGTGGAGACTGGCTTCTCTGAACTATGAACTCTAATATCCAACTACTCTTGCTGCTGATTCTAAGTAGTTCAGCATCTCTTAAAATATACTGAAATGTATTGATTCAACTCCTCTCTCACCCCTCCCTCTACCAAACCTTCCTTTGCTCTTTGACGATTCACTTCTCTGCAATACAAAACATCGTTCCCATTAACTCTCTCTTATCTGATAGTGAAATTCCAGCATTATGCATCAAACATAGTCTGTGTGTCTTTGGAGAGTACAGCTGCATGAGCAGATGACTGACCAGCTCACGACTGCAGCAAGGTCCACCACATTCCCTTTGCCCAATATTTTTTTCCTCCTCCATAGACAAGCGATTCTCAGACCTTTTCATGAGTCAGTTCAACACACTAACACAGCACAAAACCACCACCCCTCCTTCCCACCCTGATAGGGCACACAGTTAGCTCACACAGGATCAACCAAAACATGAGCTGATTCAAGCAGGCAGCGGTAATGCACAGCTGGGTCTTGGCTGGGGTGAGGGAGCCCATTTAGCAACAGTGAGCTCTTCGATTGATTTATCCTGTCTTTTAGGACAGTTCCAAACATCATTCTATAGCCCCTTTGTAATTAAAATCTTTCTCAATACATATAACAAGGACATGGCGTTCTACATCACTGCTTCCTGAAAGAGCCACTTTATATTTTTATTGTTTATTTTTGAACACTAGATTTTTTTTTTAACCTCTTGGGCCTCACTTTACTTTTGTTACATGGCAATGTTTTGGTAAAGTTCTGTAAAAGTGAAAAATAAAAATATCTAGGATCTAGGTTATGCTCAGGTTCTGTACCTGAGAACACTGATCTGTTCTTCCTCAAGGACTGGGTAGGCAGTCCAAGTTAAACGTATGCAAATACCACTATAAACATTGCCACTGTCATCCTATAGATCTTTTTGGTGAAACTTCATACTTTGATTGCATCAAGTAAGCACTGTCATGGGTCTTGCCTATCTCTTGGAGCCCTCAAATATCCCAAACCTTGTTTTTGTCAACAATGGCATTTAAAGAATTCAACAGCATAAATATCAGAGGGATGTCACCAAACAGCTGCCACCCTCATTTTAAGGTAGAGCCATTCTCAATTTGTCTTAATATTGTCTGAAAGACAAACACAAAGCTGGGGTGAAAAGTCCACCTTAAAGTGAAGCTCAAAAACCACAGGAATAAAATATGAAGCAATAAGCTCTACACAGACTTGTACAAGCAATTTCTTTGGGGTAGTGCATGAGGGATCACCTACAAACATAGGAGCACAGTTAGTATAAAGTGGCAGCTTCTCACTGGTCACCTATTTTGAGGCCGCTCCGCTTCTACAGACTTTCAGACACCTTCCCCTTCCCTAGTCAGGATGGGGGAGGCAATTACTTAGGCATAAACAGCTGAAGAACTAAACTTAAGTGGCACAAGATGTAATACATTACGTGCCTCTTCTGTCCAAGCACAGTGTCCCGAGCAAGCTAATCTCATGTGCCCCTAGCTGATGTCAGTGTGGGTAAATCAAAATCTCTAATAGCCTATCTAGGCATCTGAATTAACCTATGTTGCAGGCAGATTTTATGCCTGCTAAAAACATTCTGCATAGTATCTGCAAGGCAACAGGAGACAGACTGTAGGGAGACTTTCAGAGATCAAGATCACCGAAGTTTGGAGTAATTCCCAAAGTTTTAATCTTTTGTAGGTTTTGAAAGAAAAACTATTCAGCAAGCCAACTTTGCTTGCCGGGTTTTATCCCCCAAACAATGCTAACACTTAACCACATTTAGTTAGTTTGTTTTGGAAGTGCCCCCCAAGAGCAGATTATATCAGCTATACATTTCATGCATTCCTCAGTACACCACCTTAAATCTTGGCCATTGTCATCAGATGCCACATCATCTATGTGTACCTGGTCACACTCCTGTTCAAAAAAAGAAGAAGAAGAAGAAGAAAAAAAAGAGAGAGAGAGAGAGAAAGTCAGAGTTATAATCCAGAAACACAGCTTAAAAAAAAGTGATATTAAAAAAAAAAAACAAACTCTCATGCTTCAACAGGAAAAAATCATGCCATACTGCCTCCACAAACCTATGGATAACTTTCACTATCTTTGTTTTTCAAAACTWTATTTTATTTCTCCACACCTGCAGGTTCTTCTCAAGACAACAATTTGAATTACCAGAAATGTCTGAAAAAAAGCATATTTCTATGACATTTCGATTTGTCTGCAAAAAAGAAAACTCAATGCCTGACAAATCAGGCTGCAGTCAAGGCTCACTTGTCAT
Organism: Rhea americana; assembly: GCF_003343005.1. Lineage (NCBI taxonomy): Eukaryota > Metazoa > Chordata > Aves > Rheiformes > Rheidae > Rhea > Rhea americana. The sequence continues at coordinate 1,285,966 of NW_028186094.1, forward strand.
TTGAAATCCGTTTTGCCATTTCACATAACAAAGCCAAAACCAAAACATCCCCAAACTACATTATCTGGTGTTGATATGTCACGTCATCGATGCAAAAGACGGTTCTGTTACTGAAGAGCCAAAGCATAAATCTTGGAATGAAATATCAATGTGCACTGACAAAACTGTGGAGCTTCGTACAGTTGATTTAGTCCAGAGATAAGCTGCAAATGCTTTAGAACTAGGAGTAAATCTTCCCCATCTCAAAAACTTCCTACTGCTGCTAGTAATGACACTTTCAAAAAGGAGTCATGAATGCATAGTTAATGTGTCAGTGACTGCCTTTCCAGCACAAAAAATTGTATTTTTGGTTTTGGGGTTTTTTTTGGCTACAGCAGGGATATGACTTCCATTGTCACCTTTGCAAAGTCCACAGCAGGAAATGGCCACAGAAGATGTAAAATTAAAATGCAAAATTAATTTAAGTTTCCTTCCGCATTAATAGAAGCATCCTGTCTTTCGCCAGCATTTGCACAGCAACGAACATACTCTTAAAGCTTCACCCTCCACATTCTGCTTAAGACTAAGTCTGTGAATTCTGTAAGTTAGGTTCATGTATCCACATTGTTGGTCTTGAATATCCATTAAGACACAAGCGTCAGGAAATCTGCTTTCTACACTACAGTTTCAGCTGCACTGCTTTGGGACTACATGTCTTTCTGTGTCTTTGAGTGTTCCTCACTTTCTTGTCTGAAGGGAGTGATGTTGTGCAGCTTGTTTAAGGTTTTCCACTATCAGGAACTTTCTGCTTTGTCAGAGAAGATTTTGTCCCATGCTGGCTCAAAATCATCACATCATTTTCTTACAGATGCTCTTAGTTTTCCAGCTATCACTACTGAGGTATTGTCTCTGGTTTACCATTACCAGATACAATCTACAGCCTTGTTAACATATTTAGGACATTCACTCTTCAGTCCAGAAACTGGATTTCGTTCCTGGCTTTCCCACAGCCGTGAGAATTGACATATTCAAGGTCACTGTCTTTCCTATGTCTCTGTTCTCCATTTCAAAGCAGGGTCAGGGAAAATCAAGTGCTTTGCAGTCCAGAGGGAAACCACAACATAATCACTCTTGTCACTCCTATAGGTACAAGCTGAAATGTGTAAGAGAGGAAGGAGAGCTTGTGACCTACAAGTCTCCAGAACATCTCTGTGATCTTGCTGTGCAGAGAACCTCTYCAGTTTTGGAAGATACTGTTAAGTTTTATCCTTAAGCAGCTGTGAAGCACATCTACCCTCACAAACAACACAGTGTATCTCTAATTAGGCAATGTGGACGTTTTGCCTTTCAAAAACACTTGCCACATACCTCCAAGTCATTGAAAAACAAGTGAGTATCAGCTACTTCAAAAATCATCTCCTCCATGGACAGACCTGAGCCAATCACTAGAGTTGGATCCTGCCAGGACAGGGGAGAAGAAAAGGAGGGAGAGGAGAAAATGTAAATTCACCTTGCTTACAGGCTGAAAGTAAATTGCAATAAAGTTTTGATCAATCAAGTTGCACAGAGATTTCACTACATACGGTATAATTCCATCTGCTGTGATTCAGTGGTGCAAACTACATTCTTACTAAAATTTTAAGTAACTGAATCAAAAAACCCCCACATTCTGGTAATATATTGATGCCAAAACATAACAAAACAACTTCAGTACTGCATGGCAGGGACTGATGCACTTTCAGGAGCAATGCAGACAAAATATTAGAAATTCTTCAATATATTTCAGTGAAGAAAATAATGCTTCTTTTCACTATGTTTTAYGACCTTATTAGTTCCCAAAGATGATAAAGATAGTTTGAAATTTTAAGACTTGTACTATTACGGTGGAAATGTTTACAATATTCATATCCTAAGTCTAGATAAACTCAAATTTACAGTTTTTCCCCCACCCTAGAAAGGCAACAAGTTAAAAGCACCACCACACACATTTAAACCAAAATACAATTTTCTATTCCTTTTCCTAAGACTGTTTACTTCTTCATGACAGATTTTTTTTTCTTCCACAGAAAAGATAATATTACCTTGCCATATTTCTGAGCATACGACCCTGTGAGAAGCGAATGGAAGATTATAATGGTCTCATCCAAATCCCACAGAAACACTCGCTGAGTAGAGAATAAAAGCAGGTTAGAGTTGAGATATTCCAAGTACAAAGTTACAGTGAAGGAGCCAGTTCGGGGATTTGTTTTGTGGTTAGTTGCAGCATGCTTCTGACAGATATGAACAACAGTATTTACCCCATAGGTTAAATACATTATAATTAAACTCTTTCTGTGCAACACTAGAGTTCACGTATTGCTATAGAGTAACTATACACTCAGAATAAAAATCTTTTGATCAAACTTTCTCAAAAGCTTCTCTTGCTTTTACTGGTATAAAATCAAAACCCCAGTGTTAATGAACTTCAGAATCCTAGTAGGGTAAAAGTTCACTGTCTGAAAGTGGAAGCCAGCTTATCAGCTTGTAAACGCTGTGATCTAGGGAGTATCAGCTAGATGACCCTAGAGTATATCAGAGATTCCTTCGTTAAGATAAATTACGTGGATTGGCTGTTGTGACATTGTTTCTATACAGAAGGACTTTGATAAATCTGAGAAATCGGCCAAGAGAATCTACAAGAAGATTAGTAAGTGCAAAGCTCTGCATGTGGGGTAAAATAACCCCTTCTATCAGACCAGGCTGGAAGCTCAAAGTTACACCAGCCAACAGTGCCCTCTCATGGGTGAATAAGGTGAACTGCATGCTAGAGTATATTAAGAGAAGTATGGCCAGCTGATGGAAGGAAGTCAATAGGAAAGCCATTCATGGAATACTGCATCCAGTATTGGATCTCCTGTTCAAGAGGTATGTGAGATAACTGGAGAAGAGCCAGCAAAGGGCTACCAAGATGGTCAGCAGCCTGAGGCCTAGTGGAAAGGCTGAAGGAGCTGGGAGAGTTTATCTTGGCAAAGAGGAGATTAAGGGTGATCTACTTGAAGGGGAACTCCAGAGATGAAGGAGCCAAATTCTTATCAATAGTGACAGATGATATAAAGGGAAGTCGCAGCTTGGGAGATTCAGGTTATGGAAAGAAAATCTACTTCCCCAGAAGAGTGTGGTAGCTCTAAGACAAATCACTAGAGAGGTACAAGGTCTCCAATCTTGGAGGCTCTCAAGACTCAGCTAGACAAAGCCATGGCCACCCTGTTCTAGGACTATCCCTGCCCTGAACAGAAGGCTGAACTAGAGACTTCAGACATCCCTCTCACTGACATTGCAGTGACTTTAAGAAGCACTTAAGTGATGCTTGTTAAGGACCACTGAAGAACTCACTTAGGCTGACTCTTAGATAACAYAGTCAGAGTTTCCCAAATTATCCTTGTCCATTTTCTATAGGAAAGAGGGGAGGACTTGTACTGCCACACTATTCTGCAATGCTAGCTGTAGAAAACAAGACCACCACTTACCTCCAGTTCACTGTCCTGTGAGGAGGTGGTGTCTGCTTTCCTTTTCCCCCTGTTCTTCCCAGGGATGTTTTTTCTTGTCTGCTCATCTAAGTCTTTACTTGCTGTTGCTTTTGACAATGAGGGACTTGTGGATGCATCTCCTAGAAGAAAGAAGTAGCACAATTCTCATCCCCTCATGTCTCAAAACAAACATCAACACAATGTTACAGCATTCGGCCACAAACCTCCTTTGCTGGACATGTTGCCTTGCTTCATCAAAGTAACAGAATTTCAACTTTTGTTAGAACATAGAACATTATTTGTTTGCCCCATCATTTTGTAACAGATCTGCCTCCTCAGTTAAGTCTCTACCAGTTTAGAGCTACTTATTGCATCCTGTCTGTGGTACAAGGTCAAAAACAGAGCTCCCTGCAACCACGTAAGGCCTGTAATCCCTTACACATCTCACTGCCCCGGAGCTGCCTTTTTTTTTTTTTTTTTTTTTAATATTTCCTGAGAGAGCATCAAAACCCCTAAGTCTGGAATCAGAAAACAAAAGAAATATTCAGTGTCTTTCTTTCTCAAATCTCAGAGGTAGTCAAACACCTTTTCCAAGTCCAGCAACCCTCTATATCATGCACTATTTTCAACTCAGCATACACTACTCACACCTGTTTCACTGTAAAACAGCTTTTGATTAATATTTAAACAAGTCAATGAGTGAAGTTATCTGGAGTGTATTGATCATACACAAATTACAGCATGGTGACTGTGACCCAGACATCTCATACTACAGCTACACTGCGCTGCCCTAAAGATGAGGAAGAATATCAGGAACGTACTTAGCACAGGAGATACAGTCTTGGCCAAGTACCATGGCCACTACTGAGATAGGCACATATCATATAGCCTATTCTGCTACTGGTAAGAAGCTGAGTCTATAAGTTTAGCCATCCATTAAATCTTCTGTCACAACAGAGAAGAGATAGAGCTGTGAGAATAAAGAAACTCAACATTCTTGATGAGATGACAACGTTGCAGTCAGCCTTCCATGTGGCCACACTACAATAGTTTGCCAAAACACACTTAAATGGATCATTTATTGGCAGAAAGTCCCTTAGCATCCAGCAGTAGAGCACATCTAAGAGGCTGCAGTTGCTCCTTGTCCCTGGAAATGGGTATCTTGGTTGCCAAGCCAAGGTGGATAGGCAAGACCTGGACAACACCTCCTACCCCAAAGGAATGGAGGGCTCGGGCCCTCTGGAGGGTTACAGGAGTATCTCATAGCTCTTTTAGGAACCTGGGGAAAAGGAATGGTTTCCAAACTCTACCAGACAGCCAGGAAAAGCCCAGTCAGTAAGAGCTAATGGATTTCCCAGTACTTCTGTCCAGCCAATGCTATCCAATGCCAGCATCTGTATTATTTCTTTGGAAGGGGGGAAAAAAGGCCCAGTGCTTATAGAAGTGTCAACTCTTGATGCAGAAGAGCTCCAGAATGCTAGGAATATGGGTCTAGTGAGGTCAAACTGTTAGTTATTACTACGGGTGAAACCAGGCATCTGCAGGTACCTTGTTTTGAAATGAAGACCAGTAGCTTTTCCAAAAGGCAATTTTGAATGTGGAGCTCTCCTTTTCTGTGCAGAGAGGGATGAATGCACTCAAAATCTGACATTTGCTGACAATATGGGCTTTGCCAATGCAACACTAGATATTTGAACTGGGAGTCAGACAACAGGGATCTGTCTCTAACAAGCAGTGTGCAGAGAGAATCCAGTTTTCAAAACAAGCCTCGAAAATAACAAAGATAGACTATATTCAGAGGATGCTACTCAGCACATGGCCTGAGAATCCAGAGAATACCGTAGGAGTGGAAGGTTTAAGAAAATAAAGACACTGGGATAAGTCAAGCAGAAAACAATATTCACATATAACTGTCCAGTTATGGGGTCATTTTCTCTGGGCAGTCGAGAAAAAACAACGACCTATAGCACCTACAGGTGAGTTAAAACACAGAAGACTGTTTCTGAGTGCCTGTAGTACAAAATCATTTGTAGCACAAAAAGATTTATGGATATTTCTTCTATAAAAAACAAATCATTGTTGAAGATCTAACTATAGCCACTACCATTCTTTAAAACTCCTGAAACAATGGAACTGAAAACTTCCAACCAGTATCAGAAGTTTGAGGGTGGGAGGAGAAGGGAGAGCAGGGGTTAATAAATGCAAATAACTAAGCCTGTATTTTTTCCCCAGACTACCAAACTGCAACAGACAGCAGAGATTTCACTTTATAACCATTCCATAGTACAGAAAAAAAATCTCCTAGCTTCTTGCATAAGAGACTGGAGGAAGCATAAGTCTTTGCTCTTGTCCCTATTAAGTGAAGAAAATCGTATTTTTGGTGAGGAAATGCTTGTCAATACTGCTGCAGGTTGGTGCATGCTACAACATTAATGGAAAACACTAACCAAAGAGATGGCTTCTCTAGAAGAGTCAATTAAACCTTTTAAATCTATTTTCTGCATCTCTTGAGTTACCAGCTAGAATCTTCTGCCCCCGACAAATGTAGGGTTCCTTAATGCTGCATATAAGCAGATCTGTTTACATATAAGCACAGAAGAACAGCTTTGATTTAAAAAAAGGTTTACATGATGAAGCAGCTAGAAGAGAAGGAGAGAAAGAATGTCCTCCTGGGCACACCAGAGACCAGCTTATTGAGTAGTGGTGGTGGCCAAACCATAGCTTTTGAAAATGCACGAGCCATCTGAAAGGGACTCTCACAGCTGGGATTGGCAGCTGTGTTATGGCTGCCAAGTAATTTGAATACTTGGTTGTGAGAAAGAAGGAGCTAGCAGGAGCTGTTGAGGCTGGACAAAACAAGGATGCCCAGGGCCTCAAATGAATGCACATCATGTGAGGCAACAGTCCTTGGGCCACTGCTGTTGGCTCCACTTTGAGCCACCTCGAATATCACCTCCCCAGGGCATTCGGAGCCTATGGTATGTATCTGCTGAATCGCAGTATTACAGGACTTGCAATAAATAAATTTGACTGCCCTATCGTAATTCCCTGAACATCAGTGAGACAACTGTGACAGTGGAAGACAAGTGTCCCATCCAGTCCAGCAAGCAAAGGTGTGCTAATCATATTTCTGAAAAGTTTTCCCATGTCTGCACGCTGTACTGTACATCTCAGGTATTTGCAGTCACCCTGTTAAAGATGAAACCATTACCAGAGGAATGTCTCTGCACTGTTCGCGTAGGCACCATGGCATTTGGTTTTTCAGTTGGATACGTAGTTGTTGCTAACGCAGTGCTGTCCGTGTTGCTTTCTGCTGGTGTTACAACTCCAAAGCCAGAACTTGGGTAACATGGCTGGTACTGACTTTGGCCAAGGATTGTGTACGTAGGATACTCCTGTTAGGAGAAAAGACCAGTTACGATAGGACACTTCTTTCAGTACAAAAGTCATCTTAATATAAAATGTTTTCTATAATATGTCTGTCAAAGAAAAACACCAGCAAAAGCATACTAACTTTACGCTATTTCCTTCTGTACATGCAAGAAATCCCCAAAAGAGGAGGAGAGCTAGTGTTACACAAACACCTAAAACAACTATTTACATGCCTTCGGGAGGAAGATGTCATAGGAAAATGAGTAGTGCATTCCCAGTGGCCTCCACAGAAGGCAGGTTCTGCCTACAGATGGCCAGGAATCACAAGGCTTTTCCTCTATGTTCAGTTCCTTCGAAAATTAATTCCTAATTTGAATTATTTTCCTGTATGCTGATATGAAAGTAAGAGGGAAGTAATGAGTGGATCTCAAGGCATCAGGCCACTCTTAGTCTGCTCTTGCTGTCTTCAGAAATGTACAGCTTTGTCTCGAGTTTCAGTTTCCGATACCAGAAAAACTGATAGGGCAGTGAGAGAGAGTAGCATGGTCTCGGAGTGCAGTCTAGGCCACGGATACAGGATAACAGCCTCTACTCATAACTTCAGAAAGCAATTATTTTGCATGTTATGATTAAARTTTTCCATTTAGGAAGACTGTTTACTCATTCAGAAGATTAGAGAGATCAGTCAGGGCACCTGCATTCAAGCTGTGCTTGAAGATCCTCGTATCTGCTACTGACTATAAAGAAAACAGCCACACAAAAGTGTCATATTGTGCTCTTCTGACRTGCTGTGAACTCCTGATTTCTCCAAGGAGCATCCTAGTTTTGTGAACATGCACCAGGTATCTCAGTCTGCACTAGCATTCAGGAAAGCTGCCTTCTTTACAGCTCTAAGTAAGCTTTATGTTCTGAAAATAACCTTAAAAAGCAGCAGCATAAATACACAGGGATTTTGCTGCATCCATTATATTTGCTGCAGCTGTTTCTGTAAAGCTATGACATTGAAGTACTCCTTTGTAATTCTATATATCCAGAATGGCAGTTAACCCCCTGACTGGGGCAAGAACAAAGTGCCATGGATTACCTACAAAAGATCATGGAGTAAGGAGGAAAAGGGCCTGTCTGCTAGCCACGGGGCTTTTTGATTTTGTTTTAGTCTAACACCATCCGAAGGCATCACCTCCACTTTTTTTKTGTGTGTGTATGTGTGTGTATACAACCTATTTTTATTTTATTGCTGATGGAGAAGAACAAAGGCATTCAAAAGATGTCCATCTATAATCCTCCCAGTAAATATGATTCTAACAATAGTTCTATTGTTTCTTCTCTAATGTCTCACACAGAGATCTCAACATTTTAAGATTTACCACGCTCAATCCACAGAAAAAAGAAACAGCAAAGAGCTGAAATGAGTTTGGTGCAAAGATCAAAGAGAAAAGCAGCATGGTCAAAGAGAAAGGCATGTGTAATTTTGCTGACTTTGAGTTACATATTAAGCCCTAAAAATCTAGTATCCATTGCGCTTCATTTAAAGTGGTGCAAATATTCTGTCTTCTCGTGGTAGCTTTTAGTAACATGTTAAGCAAAAGCAAATTAGATGCTCTATGTAAATATGAAGAAGGAGGAAGTTTTACCTGTGAGATGCTGGCTACAGCTGATGTGGAAATATTGACGACAGTTGAGGATGTAGAGACTGGACTGGCATTGGTAGTTGATGCTGTAAAATTAAGAATTACTACATTACACATTTCAAGAAAAGCATAAGAGGTAAGACCAATCCAAGCTGTGAAATAAGTACTTACTGGGCTTATGTGTAAACATTTCTGCTCCCAGCAGCACTCTGCTTGTGACAGCCAAAAGAAAGTTGGGGTATATTTTGAAACCAGTTAACAGTTTCCACAGGGCTTACAGGGAAGCAGGGTTGGCACACAGCGATCTTTAAAAACATTATTTCCTTTTTTAAAACTCCAGATAGATTCGTGAAACACTTTAAAATATTTTCCCCTTCATACCCAATAAGAATTTAATTAAAATGGTTTATTTTTATTAGAAGTTTTGAGAAGAAAACAATCACATTCTGATACAAAAGATGAAAATGAATCAAGGTAAATCAATAAAACAAGTATGAGTGTGTCTGATTTAAAAAAAAAGTTTCTCTCCATTTACACTGGGCTTAGCATATTTATCCTAATTAGATCCAAAAATTTAAGGAAGTACTAGAAGCATTTCAAGCAAAATATAAAAAGTATACTTAGTGAAGAAATTAAATATCTCTCTTCAAATCCCTATGAGACTACACTTGATTTGGGGATGAGAATTTGTGAAGTAATTATGGGGCAAATTATTAAAGAAACATATTTGCTAGTAAGTATTTTTAAATGTTTAATATTCGTTATGCTACTGCATTCAGTTCTTCCAAAACACAGAAGCAGCAGCTACAGCACCTCCTGGGAACACAAGTCATTTAGCAGATTTTGTGGTTTTACAGCAACAGGTTTGTTCCATTAAAAATTACCCCACACTGGCTTTCTCAAAAATTAGTGAAAGCAAGTAATGAGGCGAGCACAAACAAAGTCAACAAGTACTAAACCAGGTGCCATCAAGAAGTAATTTATTTTGCTAAACTTTGCCCCACACACCATTAAAAACAAGAATCACTCTTAGACACTTAGGAAAAGACTTGGGAAAAATCAATAGTATCACCTAATTTACCTTCACTCAGCGAAAAACCCTTAATTGCTGCAAATAACACCCATGCAGAGTTCACCCCAAGACTGAACAACTCAAGCTTCTGAAGGCTTCAGTCTTTTTCTACCCCAGGGAAGCTGCAAAAGGAAACGGTCCCCACCAGGAACTCTTAGTCTATGTATGTCGTGTTATGGCAATGACAGATGCTACCTTGTGGACAGCTCCTGCAAGGAGAAAGTGATCTAAAACATGCCTCTCAAAAAACCAAACCAAAACAAAAAAGCCTTAAAAAGAGGTGTACAGATATCTTCCATTTCCAAAAGGTGGGAAATGTGAAAGGTAGCATCTCTGCAGATGCAGAAACGAAGGCAACTAGTTAATGCCTGGGAATTCCCTCATAAACGGAAACAGCTTGAGGAACATCCAAAAGATGGGAAGGAGCTTTGGGGAGAACATTTAGAAAAAGCAAAAGAAAAAAAAAAAGTTGCACTAAACAGCAATAATAGCAATGAAGATATTTGAGTGTCAGCAGTAGCTCTCCAGCTACTATCAAGCAACAGCTATTAAGAGAGTAAGATACCCATYGCAGATCCACCTAAAACAACTAGTAAAGAACAGGGGTTAGTTTCTAAATAACCTTCCTTCAACTCCCTCCAACTGTACCCATCGCGGAAGCAATTAAGGCTTCCCTTACCTGAAGCAAATGTCACTTCCTAGGTTACTTCGAAGGACAGCTATCCAGAAAAACTCCTTGCTAACACAGAAGGAATCTGCAGCAAAGCAGGAGGATATGAACCTGAAGTGCTGGAGCTCCAGCAGAAACACAGACCCTTCCCATCCGAACTTCATTATTTATCTTAATTCCAGGCTCATTCTAACATTTTTTTTTCATTATCCCTTATCTCTACAGTGTTACACATCAGATCTTTACAGACGGTTTGTCCTACACGGATTCAGCAATTCTTTCTGCACCTACAGTCAGGCTCTTGTGAATAGGCCAAAAACAAACAAACAAACAAAAAAAACAGAAAAATATCTGGCATGTCAAACCCTAGTGCTTCCCATCACCATCTAATATATACCCCTGCAGTGTCACTCGTTTGAGTCCAGAAGGCAAAACTCTAAGACACTAAGTACATCCAACCATTAGTCTGTAGACTGTAACACACAGAACACGCACTGAAATACATCTCAGCTGGGCCAGTAGTATGATATATTATCTTGTACCACTGAATAAGCACCGTCCTATTTTGTTTTGAGAGAAAGCTAGTGTTTTAAAGCATTAAGATATATTTTGTCAATGCAAGTACCTGGAGAATAGCTATATTTGAAAGAAGGTGGTATTTCCAGAGTTGTATTTCTAATGTTAAGTTCTGAACATGAAAAATAAATGAAGGAGGAAAAATAAATGAAGGATAAACAATCCACCTGGCCATTCACCATCATAATGAAGCAAGTTGAGCAAGTATCTCCYGTAATGATATACTGTATGACTTTTACCTAAGTGAAATGCTAAAATCCAGCTATTGCTTAAGAATTATTCCCCTTTACTTGGCACTCATCAGACCACATCTGGATACCGCATCCAGTTTTCTGCCTCAAGGATAAGAAAAATGTTGATAAACTTGAGCAAATCTGGCTAAAGAGCCACCAAAATGGTCAAGGAGCTGGAGCACATGCCCTGTAGAGGAGTAGGAGGCTGCGTCAGATTGGAGAAGAACATGATTCGGGGGGGGGGGGGGGGGGGGGGGGGCCTGATAGCCTTCCATTACATATAAAGAGGTTATCAAGAAGATGGAGCCAGGCTCTTTTTGCACATGCACGACAGGAAGAGAGGAATGGTTGTAACTTGAAACAGGACAAGTTCTGACTTGACAAAGGAGAAAGGTTTTTCACCATGAAGACAGTCAAGAACTGGAGGTTGCACAGCGAGGTGGTGAAATCTCCATCTTTGGAGGTTTTGGAGACCCAGGTGGATAAAATCTCGCTGAGCAACCTGGTCTGAATTCATTGTCAGCTCTTTGAGCAGGAGGTTGAACTAAAGATCTCCTGAAGTCCCTGAATTACTCTATGAAAATATCACACAATAAACAGATCAAGCATTCCTGAAATGCTTCTTAAAAACTACAGATAAAAAGACAGATTTTCACAATATATCACCTGAATAAAAATGTCAAAAATCCAGCCTCAAGTGTTTTTGACTTGAATGTATTTGTCATAGGCAACGATACATCATTACAGAGCTACTGGTGTATTTACTCCTAAAAAATTGCTTTGGAATGTGGTGAAATTCAGCACATGGTCTCTTAGACATGGCGCTTCTGATGGTGAGAATATTTGCAGGCTAGTTCTATAGCTAGAAATTCACTTCGTAGCAGATCTACTGAGCTGGCAGCCTCACATAACCAGACAAGCAATATATCCTGGTCTGTGCACACATGCGTATTATGAAAGACCCACCTACCTACAGAAGCAAGCACAAACACCAAGCTCATTGTATTTCCTGACATCATGCTAAAGACCAATAACAAAGAGCTTGAGCTGCAAGAGCATTCCCAGTAAAGGCATGCAAGAATACAACATTCAGTCTTGTGTCCCCATCCCCTTTGCTTCACCCTGTTAAGTCCATCAGCATGGCACCAACAAGCCAGCCTGGTGCAGACAGAGGTATGTAGCAAATACAAAACCGAACAATTAAAACACACACACACAGAAAAGAGACAAAAGCATAACGAAGCATGCACAAACTAAGGAAAAACGTGCAAGCCTCTCTATTTGTGGAATCTGGACTCAATTAGGTGGAGAGAGATGCAGATAAAAAACCATGCCAAGTTACCTTCAATGGGATAAGAATAATGTGCTGGGCTGGGTTGGCTTGTGGTTAACCCTGTAGTGCAGGTAAGCACACTGTGCTGACTTGTAGATGGAGTCTGAATTAAACCACTTTCAGGTTTCATACCTGGCCACAGTGCACCTGAATCAGATAAATTGGACCAGTTACAAACAGATATGCTGGGACCAAACAGCATGCTGCTTCCTCAGATTAAGGTTTTTGCTTGTCACAAAAACAAACAACAAATCACACATGGAAAACATTGTTTAATTTTTGCAATATTCAGTGTTGATTGTCAGGCTGCACATAGATTAGAGCTGCTGACAAAACTAGCTGAAAAAGAGAAAATTAAAAACACCAACAAGACCAAATTTCCAAGGCTTTCTGTTAAAAATCCCTTACTGTAACAGTAAGATTCACTGCCACACTGGTACAAAGGAACTGCTAATCCCTCTGATGCTTGGGCTGAATTGCACAGCATTGCAAATAACCTCAACTATCGCATAGTTGGGTTGGAGTTGGCATCTATTAAAGTCAAGGTCAGCCCTTGAATTCACCGGGCTTGGGTTGAATACTTAGAAACAAGTCAGTCATTTTGACAGACTGACAACAGGGAAAACAGAGCTACAAAGGAAAAAAAAAATCTAAGTAACATTTCCTCCAGATTTCCTGTCATTCAAACCATTTCAGAAAGCATTTCTAATGGCACTAGGCAAAAGCACACATACAGCAATGGGACTTTAACCCATATATACAAGGCACATATAAGCACTGTGGTTTCAGCTCATATGTTGTTTTAACATCTAGTCTGCTGCACTTAAATTGGTAAAAACAAGATCTGACGGAGTAACTAATCTAAAGCGTTGTTCTTCAGATCTCTTCAGGCCTCAGTTTAACTGCTTCTGAAATCACTCCAGTTTTCTATCTTTTGCAATTATAAGTCCTGGGGATCCAGCTAGGGGCTAAAAGTTGACTGTCATTGACTTGAGATGCTCCAATTTTCTCTGCATCTCYACTATCCTGGACCAAGACCTGTTCATAAGAAGTAGATAAAACTTCCCTTGGAAGAAAATGCTATCCTTAACAGTGGTAGAGGAGGAAAAGTACTTTTACTCTTTCAATACCAGACTGACAGTGTAGAAAAAGCCTCTGCTGACCACCTCTTTATAGGATTTTTGATTCAAAATTATCAACTCAGAGTTTGAAATACAACTACTAGTTAAAGCTGCTGCAATCCCTATTGCAAAGAGTCTAACCACTGAGACCAGCCCAGGTTTCACTGGCAGTCAACGCTAAAGGCATTTTCCCTGGCCTGCTGTCAGAAAGCACGAATGAGTTGAGAAGATCTACTTAAAATGTAGGAAGCAGGAGTATGCAATGTGGAAAGATGAGAAATATTGAGAGTTAGATACACAGCTAAGGGCCAGCAAAATAGCCAGACCACTCTCCATCTTAAACCCATCCAACTCAGGAAGGGAAAAAGCAGTACCAAGGCTAAAAAAGCCAACTGCAGCCTTTCATTCACTATAGGAGGTACAGTCAAGGAGTTTCTCTTACTTAGACACCAAGGAAGCTGCTACAACCACACAAGAGTAGCAATTCCAAGAGTACCTTCCACGCAGTAGCTTTGCCAGAATTAAGTCCTGCAACGGCTATTTGACAYTGGGCACGTAAATGAATCAACGTCACCTGTTAGTCAAACTAAGTCAGCTATCCATATAGCCACCCCAGGGTTTTGAACCTTCAGCTTTAAAGTTAGGTCTTTGTTACCGTTCCAGAGCTCTCAGACCATCCTAACCAGCAAACAAGTGGGAAAGACTGATTTAAGAAAGACTGTAGGTACACTGCAGAAACTCTGAATAAAACATATGGGAAACATGTCCTCTAAGGAGAGCTGAAGGAATTGTATTTATTTAATCTAGAAAGAAAAGTGCCATAATCTTCAAGTATGTAAATACTTTTTTAGAGAAAGCAGTGACCAACATTTCCTGAAGATGTGAAGAAGATGGGCAAGTGGCAGCAACAGCAACAAAATTAGACAACCACAGAATACATGCAAGCACTTGATCACTGCGAAGGTGAAACACAAACCACCACTGCGGAGTAATTATTATAGGTTTGTTTGTTTTTTTTTTTTTTTTTTATCACCAGGTCAGACAAACATGTCAGGGGTGTTAGTAGGGTTGGCTGGTTGTGTGCAGGAGCTGACTTAGTTCATATGTCAAGGCATCTTTCAGCTCTAGCTGTTCATAGCTGTCTCTTGGTCCTCTCTTGATGTGTGTGTTCTATTTTCTACAGAGCAGGTCACACTCTTGGCGTGGTGGCACATCCTTCTCTATATTCTGCAAGACAGTATTTATAAACTAGCAGTGTTTCAAATATGGTGCAAAGAAAGAAGGGTGAATGGATACAAAAGCCCTCCCCATTCCAAGGCAGCACCACTGCAGGGAGGCACAAGAATGTCAAAGGAGACATGTACACACAGAGAAAGGCCCCACACAGGACAGACCAGTTTTTTTCTAGAGTTAATGTAAACCATCCCATCCACAGTGTGTCTCTAACACCATCTTACAACCAAGTTTATAATTTTGTATGTCATTACTCTTATTTTAACGATACTTTAGTAAATCACTTCAGACCACAAGTACATCTTGTGCATAGCAATGTATTAAGCAACATCAAAACATATTACGGCACAAGGACAAGTGACAAACAGGCAAGAACGCAGGAAATCTCTTTTCTGAAAGCAGTCCCCTGAACTAGGTAGTCTTGAAAGTATGGCTGTGTTTGTCAGCGTGCTTGAATTTCACACACAAAATATATATGCTTTGTTCCTGTTAAGAAGGTTCCTGTTGTATTGTTCCTGTTCCTGTAATTCCTTCTCTGGTGTAGAAACAAATACACAGTGGAAAGTCACCCAAATACCTGCAACAGGCCTTTTGAGATTGTGCTTAAAAAAATCTGCTCAAGTTGGCCAAGTTCCCACCCACTCAATAGAAATCGTGTGACCAGAAATATAATTTGTAGAATATTTCATTTGCACCATACATGTTCAGTCTTCAACTTTCCACCTGTCAATCAGACAATGCAAGACCCATCTGCTCCAAGAGATTAAACAGGTATTATGCCGGTATGACTTCCATTACTAAAAACATAACTTGTAGCATTTTCCAAACACTTCAATTGAGATTAAAAATACAGGTATTTAAAAGCAGATCAAGACATCTATATCAAGATGTTTCAGTAGCAGATCATATTTCTGAAGATGCTCAACAGACAACAGTTTCTAATGAAGTCAACAGACAATGCTGATCTCTTCTGCCAAGGTCTTCAGAAGGTACTCTGAATGTAACAAAAGAAATTAATAGTTAACTAAATACCCTCAAATTCCAGAACCTTTGGAAAAAAAGGAGCAAACTCAAAAACTAATAGTGTCTAAATTTTTAGAGCCTAAGTCTAAATCACCTTCTTATACACCTTGGCCTAACACTTTAGTATAGCATTCCACATATTTATGCAATCTTTTAAAAACACCGTATCAAAATACTTAAGAATGTACAAGGAAGTCTCAGAGCACGGTCCACAACAAACTATCCATAAACACCAAATAAACGCAACTCAAAGCCACTTTTCAGAACAGAGTAAAAAACAGTGCAACAAGGCAATGAAAGTAAAACGTAGAGACGCAGAGAAAGAGAAGTATATTCTAATGATCATAACATGGGGCTGAATGTGGTTTGTGCTAAGAATAATGTCTTTTATTAGACCAGCTGGCATAGTTAGAAAATCATACACATTTTTGGACATCCATCCTTCACCAAGAGCCTGAGGCAGCATCATGACAATACCTAACATTAAAATGGCACCAAAAAAGACAAGGAGCAGAGTGTTTAGAAAGGCAGTAGACAAATCGCACTTGGCAATCAAAGACTTTGGTATGGACACAGCATTAAACTTCTTTGCACTGATTCAGCTTTCCAGAGAACACCCCTTTTGGAAAAACAAAGGGGAGTTCAGAAAGCAAAGCTCATGGTGACCTTTGGTTCTCCACCATACCTAAACACAGAATCAGCTAGGTTCTCACCCACTAGAAATCTTGAGGCAGAGGGATTTTTCTGTTTGCTTGTTTCTTAACCTCCGAAATGGTAGTCATTTTTGATCATTACTGGCCGGGACTGAGCTAAAAATGCAGAAGTAGCAAATACCCTCAGCCAACTAAACTCCCCTATTTTCCTTAAGAGCCTTGAGTTGCTAATAAAGCACGCCAGTGCTTAGATCCTGCAAAGCTTTATACTTCGCAGTATACTTTCCACTTTATAGTATTCAAGCTATTAGTGTTAGAACAGTGTTTCTCAGCATTAATGTAAGGCAAATATGATTTGGGAGATACCGTTCAATTAACATCCTGTGTCCCAGCTACTGTAAACCCATCCTTTTGTTCCTAAGGAACTCTCAACCACAAGAAAATTCATTTCCACTAAACCCATCCTTTTGTTCCTAAGGAACTCTCAACCACAAGAAAATTCATTTCCACTAATCCCAAGGGCATGTGTGCATATATGTAAATAGGTATATAAAAGATAGACATGTATATTTTATACGTTGACCTTTCTCACAAAGAATAACAATTAGTGCCAAATCACTTCAAACAGAATTAGGAATGTAACTCRTGTCTAACAGAACTGAGCTGAGTTGCATCAGCTTTTCTACGCTATCTTCCAGAGATACCATGACAAGTCAATGTCTTGTAATGCACATAAAAGTAGGCACTGTGACAGTGGTTAACAGCCGTAAATGTTGCTGTTTTTATTCAAAGACATCTAGTTCTTTAGCCAAGGAAAGAGTCGCACTTTTACATCCTGAGGTCCTAAGATTTTACCAGTACAAATAAATTCGCAAGAGGCTCCATTATAGCTGTTCAGTGTTATTACAAAGTCCAGAAACAAATATTTCACTGCTATCTCACAGCTGTATTGCTCTCTAACAACACACGATGTGTTCCACTGTGTTATCTGCCTGGAAGGACAATATGCTCTTCCCCCCTCAATAGAGCTAGATGCCATGGGGGGAACAGCCTCCATCGCCCCACATTTTGGAGAGGCGGTTACATTTTTATATATATTCACATATTAAACTAAGCAGGGCAAGTTCAGAAACAAAGAAGTTAAAATGGTAATTTTTGATAATCAGTCATATAATCTCATACATGAAAGGATAGTGAATCACGATTTTTTTTCCAGCACCTGAAACTTCAATAAAGAAAGTACAAGGAAACACCAAACAGCACCCTTTACTAGCTGTGGTGTTTCTATCTGCGTTACTCATCCTCAACTCCCTTTGGAGAAAAATGGCAACTATCTTCTACTAGAACAGATCAATATCCCTGAAGGTGCATCTTTCTTTTCATCCACTATAAAGGACACACAGGGAAAATAGTTCAAACCTTGACATTTAACTTTAGATGCTAAATTAAGACAGCACTCAAATCATTTGCAAAAAACAGAACATCTAACAGAAGACTCATTTATTAGAACACCTTAAGCAAACTTTTTACTGAGTTAGCCTTGGAAAGATTTTAGCACTGAGATCTACATTTGGTAAAACATGAGATGATGAAGTCTTACTCCTGCCCAGCAAAAAGGAAAGGGAAAATATCCTCAGCAGAGATGCTGCAGTATGGGGCTGTGTGTGATTTACCTTACAGGCAAACAGCACAAACGCAGCTACACAACAACTGAAGAAAATTATGATCCCAACTGAAATGAAGATCCTAATTGAACTGAAGAAATTATGATTCCAAGCTAAGAAACATCTGTCAGGCTTCACAGAGATCCACTTGATTTACTGGCCAACAGAACAGCTTTGTAAAAAAACAAACAAACAAACAAAAATAACGTTTTATAACATGAAGCCTCATGCAGAGATGACATGCTCTAAACCAAAGCTACTGCCACTTAAACACACCATTGCCTTTTTTCAAACTATCTACAATTTAAGTCAAACACATGCTGACCTGTAAGCTCTTTTTTGCGACACATCTGAGAAGCTCGTTTAACATTTGCTTTTTAATGATACCAAGACAGTAACTGCAGGCACTAAGAAGCCTTTGAAAAATCCCTTCTTACCGAAAGGAGGTAGTCCGTAGGTTTGGGTCGTTTGAGGGTAGATGGCATAGGGCTGAGACTGCTGTAGTGCTTGGTACTGAGTCTGACCAGGATAAGGGCTCATCGTTTCCGACACAGGTACAGAAAGGATATGTGCATATGGCCTTATGAAAAAAGGAACAAACAAAATAAAGAACTATTCACATTATGTAGTTTTCGTCCTCCAAGCCCGAAGACACACAAAAAGGTTGCTTGAGAAAGATGGAATGATTTGAACTGACTTATGCTCTTACCCACTTGCGTTTCACAATCTGACAGGCTCTTGATGTTTACATGTGCTGACTGTTTCTYCCAGTTAAACCAGGAGAAAACAGCAGGTGCTTAGGACTCTTCCTCCATGAGGACAGAGTACTACTATTTATTTCAGGACTGTGAAGGCAGGGAAAAAGGGGGAGTAAGAACTCCCTGTTTCAACAGGCATGAGCAGTTAGTTTGACTGACTCATCATGTCTTGTGTCACCAAATCCTCAAGCTAATACAATTATATAGTTTAAATGTCAAAATTGCTGGAACAAATGGAGATATTATACAGAAGCAAACACAGGGGACTAAGGCCTACTATACCGAGCGATGGGAAGAACTATTAAGATCTCCAAACATGATGAAGACTAGAGGATCCTATATTCCCCTTATATTCATTTATGTCCACTTTGTTTGTTCTCCAAATATTACAGGAAATATTCTACAACATGTGTTGTGCTGTTAATCATACCTAGGGCTTCATGGCTCCTTGTGATCAAAATATAACTCCCACTGAAGCCAACAGTCACTTCTGATAGCTTTAATGTGTGACATTATCTACAGGATGGAATTACTGTTGCCTAGCAGATATTAAAGTGTGATTTACAGCACTACAGAAATATACGAACATGCAAAAAGACTCCTTCAGAAAAATGACTTATAGAATTTAGTAACAATTGTTCAACTTACTTTGCAGAATACATCTGTGAGGTATAATCATTTGATGACCTTGGAATATAATCAGTGCATGTCATAACTGAAAAAAAAAGTAGTTCGTATAAATATACATCAGAATACATTTCAAAAAACAACAAATAATGACAATTGAATATCAGCATACAGAACTCATTTTAAGCAAGACACTATTTACAAAGTTTTTTTTTTTTTTTTAGGTGCCTTAGATATCTGATTTAAAGTAAATTCTCAGAAAACACATTGTTAAAATGGCACAAAAATGCTTTTCTTTCTAATTTGGCAGGTAAATGCTTCAGTTTATACTATTTCTCATTTTGTAAGAGTGAGCTTTCTCTTTAGAAGTTGGAACCATCAGCTTCTGCAACTGTCCTTCTACAGCCCTGATCTTCGCTCTGCCCAAGACCTTGAATATGCTAAAAGTCTTCATGTGCATCCAAACACAACATTTCATTTCTGTACCATGGAGCAGAGTCCAGGCCAGGATGCATGTTTTACTAGGGTTTCCACTTCTTTTTCCCCAGCCTGGACACAGAACAAACCTGGCTCAGCATAGGTGAACATTCTTTCTGAATACACTACGTCCTCAAGACTCATTTTCTCATACAAACAGATTATCAGCTTGACTCCTGCTAAAGGAAAAGTAACAGCAGAGAACATGCCTTTTCTACATACTTTGTACCCAGAGCATGGCTCCCGCGATCTCTCCTTCCTTCAAGGACGGCAACAGGAAAGGAGTTTTATTCATTTTGCTGGGGTGAGGGAAGGCAGTCAGGCCCCAGTCTCATACTCCTAGCCTCAAGGCCTTCCAGGAACAACCCGTTACATCTTAGCCCGAGTCGCGCTGGCTCTAAACAACACTCCAGCCTTCCCTAACCAGTTATCTACACAGGTCCCTGCCTCTGTTGTTCTCCTGCTCCCAGCTCAGTAGACTTTAAATCCTACACATCAGTGATGAAAGGCTGAACTGTAATGCGCAATGCTCAGAGTTTGAACATGGGTGACCTCTGAAGAAATCTGACAGTTGCATATAATGGGATGCTTTCATTTTTCTATTTAAATAAATCCATGGTAATTACACTCTAAAACTGTTAAGAGAAAGTCACTAAAGCTGCAAAAATCAAGAAAGAAATGTGCAAACTCACCTCACTTAACATTGTCTATGGTTCTTCTATACCCCACATGATACAGATCCTAATTACAGCATTCTGGGTTGTGGGCAGAGGGGAGGGGAGGGGTTGAACTACTGTGTGAAGAGTTGACATATCTTAACCTAGGATTCATTTAAATAATGGCCAACAGGTTGGCCAGCCTGGTAAAGAGCGCTTTAAACTAGGTAGGAAGGGGGAAGGGGAGAGTCAGAGAGAGAGGGTAGTCAATAAAACGCAACTCGGGTTGGGGGGGACCTCCAACAGGTGCATGCAGCTGGGGATGTGCGTGTGGGATATGGCTATGGGGGACCCCTACACCCTTCCTGGGAAACCTGCAGGCATGACCTCTCTGAAATGCCTGTACACCAATGCACGCAGCATGGGGAAYAAACAGGAGGAGCTGGAGATCTGTGTGCGGTCGCTGGGCCATGATCTCATTGCAATTACAGAGACATGGTGGGATAGCTCACATGACTCGAAGACTGTCATGGATGGCTTTGTGCTTTTTAGGAAAGACAGGCCAGGAAGGCGAGGTGGTAGAGTTGCTCTTTATGTGAGAGAGCAATTGGAATGCATCGAGTTTGCCTAGGAGTGGAGGAGGAGGCAGTCGAGAGCTTATGGGGGAAGATCAAAGGACARGCTAACATGGGGGACACTGTTGTGGGTGTCTACTACAGGCCACCTGACTAGGAAGAGAAAGTCGATGAGGCCTTCTATAGACAGCTGGAAGGAGSCTCAYRATCACAGGCCCTGGTTCTCATGGGRGRCTTCAACCACCYTRACWTYTGCTGGARGGACWACACAGCAAGGCAYAAACAGTCCAGGAGGCTCCTGCAGTGCATTGATGACAACTTCTTGTCACAAATGGTGGAGGAGCCTATGAGGAAGGGTGTCCTGCTGGACCTTGTCCTAACCAACAGACAGGGCCTGGTTGGAGATGTGAAGGTTGGGGGCAGCCTTGGCTGGAGTGACCATGAGATGGTGTAATTCAGGATCCTGCAGGAAGGAACTAAGGCAATAAGCAGGATTGCAACCTTCAGAAGAGCAGACTTTGAGCTCTTCAGAGACCTACTTGGAAGAATCTCACAGGTTAAGATCCTAGAAGGAAGGGGGGTCCAGGAGAGCTGGCTACTATTCAAGCATCACTTCCTCCAAGCTCAAGAGCGGTGCATCCCAAGGAAAAACATGTCCAGCAAACTGAGCAGGAGACCGGCATGGATTAGCAAGGAGCTCTTGGCCAAATTCAGACAGAAGAAGAAARTACWYARAMTGTGGAAGRGGGGACAGGCTACTTGGGAGAATTATAGGAATGCAGCCAGAGTATGTAGAGATGCTGTGAGGAAGGTTAAGGCCCAGTTGGAATCGAGTCTGGCAAGGGATGTTAAGGACAACAGGAAGGGCTTCTTCAAATACATCAGTAGCAGGAGGAGGACTGGGGAAAATGTGGGCCCACTACTGAATGGGGCAGGGGCCCTGGTGACAAAGGATACAGAGAAGGCAGAATTACTGAATGCCTTCTTTGCTTCAGTCTTCACTGCTAAGGGCAGCCCTCAAGAATCCCAGACCCTAGAGGGCAGGCTGAAAGTCTAGAGAAAGGAAGACTTTCCCTTGGTTGAGGAGGATAGGATTAGAGATCTTCTGGCAGGCTAGACATTCACAAATCCMTGGGCCCGGATGGGATGCACCCACGGGTACTGAGGGAGCTGGTGGATGTTATTGCCAGGCCACTTCCATCATCTTTGAAAGGTCCTGGAGAACTGGAGAGGTGCCTGAGGACTGGAAGAAAGCCAGTGTCACTTCCAAAATGGACAAGAAGGAGGACTCAGGCAACTACAGGCCAGTCAGCCTCACCTCCGTCCCTGGAGAGGTGATKGAACAGCTCATTCTGGATGTCATCTCCAGACATATGGAGGAAAAGATCACCTGATCAGGAGTAGTCACCATGGATTCACGAAGGGGAAATCCTGCTTAACCAATCTGATAGCCTTCTACGATGGAATGACTGGCTGAATAGATGAGGGAAGAGCAGTGGACATTGTGTACCTTGACTTCAGCAAGGCTTTTGACACTGTCTCCCGTAACATCCTCCTAGAGAAGCTCAGGAAGTGCCAGTTAGAGGAGTGGACAGTGAGGTGGATTGAGAACTGGCTGAATGGCAGAGCTCAGAGGSTTGTCATCAGTGGCATGGAGTTCAGTTGGAGGCCTGTGGCTAGTGGCATCCCCCAGGGCTCAGTACTGGGTCCCATCCTGTTCAACTTTTTCATCAATCACCTGGATGAGGGGACAGAGTGCCTCCTCAGCAAGTTTGCTGATRATACCAAGCTGGAGGAGTGGCTGATGCACCTGAGGGCTRTGCTGCCGTTCAGAGAGACCTGGACAGGCTGGAGAGCTGGGCAGAGAGGAACCTCCTGAGGTTCAACAAGGGCAACTGCAGAGTCCTGCACCTAGGCAAAAATAACCCTGGGCAGCAGTACAAGCTGGGGGCTGACCTTCTGGAGAGCAGCTCTGCAGAGAAGGACCTGGGAGTGCTGGTGGATGACAAGCTGACCATGAGCCAGCAATGTGCCCTTGTGGCCAGGAAGGCCAATGGTSTCCTSGGGTGCATTAGGAAGACTGTTGTGAGCAGGTCTAGGGAGATGATCCTGCCCCTCTCCTCAGCCCTGGGGAGGCCTCATCTCGASTACTGCATCCAGTTCTGGGCTCCCCAGAACAAGAGAGACATGGAGCTACTGGAGAGAGTCCAGCGCAGGGCTACGAGGATGATCAGAGGGCTGAAGCATCTGCCCTATGAGGAATGGCTGTGAGAGCTGGGCCTCTTTAGCCTGGAGGAGAAAAGACTAAGAGGGGGGAATCTTATCAATGTGTATAAGTACCTGAAGGGAGGGTGTCAAGGGGATCRGGGCAAAATCTTTCCAGTTGTCCCACGTGATAGGACAAGAGGCAAAGGGCACAAACTGAACCACAGGAAGTTCCGCCTGAACGTGAGGGGGAATTTCTTCACTGTGAAAGTGACAGAGCACTTGGACAGATTGCCCAGAGAGGTTGTGGAGTCTCCTTCTCTGGAGATCTTCAAGGCCCGCCTGGATGGACSCCTGTCTAACATGCAGTAGGTGACACTGCTGAGCAGGRAGGTTGGACTAGATGATCTCCAGAGGTCCCTTCCAACCTTACTGATTCTACGATAGAAATAAATAAATAAATAATGGATTCAGAAGACCTGACCTGATAAATACTCAGCTGTTTACCGAAACTAGGAAAGTTAGGATGCGCAGGACCCCAGCACAGCAACTGGCAATGAGAAGCCCCTTTGGTACACGTCACTCCCAGAGTGTAGTATGGGGCAGTGGTCTCTGAGCTAAATGGCGTTTGTGACTGAAAGTCTGCATAATGCATGGATTTATCAGTTGAGATCTACAAGCGCAACCACCAGACTTGGACAGCCACCTTGGCTGTCTCTACACACTGGTAGTACACTCAGCGGACAGATTCAGATCCTGCCTGGCAGTGGATCCAGGCTAACAGTTTACTTTCTCTTTGCCTCACTCCACGGGCCTGGCTTCTCAATTAGAAACCCTACAATAGATTGCATTCTCCTATCTCCCTGCTGGAGTGAGTCAACTAAACACCTTGAAGAAGCCTGGACATGAATGGCAGCATAGTTTGCCTCAGTATCTGCTCCAGCTACCAGCAACATGTGCTCCACCAGCCTGGCTTTCACTAGTCAGAACAGTCCTATTATTGCTAACCTCTTTGTAACATCATCTGAGTGTTAGTTCAGAAATACAAACCATCAGCCACACGCTGAACCCCCTGAAAGCTCAATGAACCACCTCCCTCTGGTGCCGTGTGTTAACTCACAGCATGAAACGTAAGGATGTAACAGGCAATGCAGACTGGGAATACTTGGACTTACAGRCTTACACTGAGCATCTGTTATTCTGACATTTCTCCTGAGGACTTCACAAACATACGTTTTCTATTACTTAATATTCATTGTATATTTAATGTATATGTTTATCAAAGAAAGTTTATATGTGAAGGCRTATATGTTTATTAAAGAATAATATTGCTATGTTAAGTTGTAAACCTATTTCTGCAACTTTTTTTCTTAATCTTCACTTTAGCTAATTATATCCTCTTCCCTACTATTCTTCCTTTTAAATATAATTTCCCCTTTTATTTTATAACAAATTTCTGCAGACATTTGATATAGCTCTGTGTCTGACATTAAGCGTTGGTACATTATTACAAAAGGTCTTTTGTGTAGAGATAATGATTTGTGAAAATAGAATTCTCCTACATTATGCATTATTACTGATCAGTTCAACCTCTTCCCGTAAAAGAATAAAATAAAAGGCAGATAAAACACAGCAGCAAGTTGGGGGCCAGTCATACAAACAAGGTAGATGATAGAAAAAGGTATTTGCCTACTATTAGCCTACCTAACTCCGGGCATTAATGCATCACAGCAGATCTTCATCTTAAAGCTGATGGCTAGGACAGACTAAGGACTATAAGGAGGAGACAAAGTTTGTGCTTGACGATGCAAAGTAACAAAACCAGTAGAAAAAAAAAACAGAAAAGAGAGCAGGATCTGTAAAGTTCAGGAGGATACTTACTCTCACTTGACATGGGAAGGTTTGGACCAAGGCTTGAAGATTCAGGTTTCTGATCACTGACCTCTGCGTTGCTCACATGACTGGTAAGACAAGCAAAGGCTAATCGTTAGCATTATAAACCTTTCCATTAACATCTTTGCACATCTGGTTTTGGCCCTCCTAACAGAAGAATACTGACCATTAACCAAAACTAGCTTTGTACCTTTTTATATTCCACTAGCTCTGCCCAGCGGGCTGTGACTCAACTTGTCACCGCTGTCTGCAGAGGAAAGCAGGAACTTCCTTTCCCCTGCCCAAGTGCTGCCTCCCGGTCCCCTGCACCAGCCCAGACCTCCCTCAGGTTTTTCCACTACCAGAGTTTAACTTGCTAATTTAGCACAGAAACTGTGCAGTTATTTTTGCTGCATTAAGGAACAGAATCAGCTTACAGAGGGATCTCCAGCCAGCAGCACATACAGTGGAAAGGATGGGCTATGAGGAGGCAACTCCCCCTCTCAGCAAGAATAAGCTATTGCACTGGCTCTTTCACCTTGTAAAACTGGGACCTCGGCATCTACACTTTATTCTGATGGTGTCAACAACCTCCCCGTGTGAACAGGAAAAGCTGTGTCACTTGACTCTCAATAATAAAATTAAAGCCAACAAGGCAATCATAAAAGGAAAAAGCAAATTCATTAAGAAAATATCCTTAATATTATACATACGATCAAAGCAAACATTGTCATGTAACTGAAATAGTATTCTACAAATTCAAAAATAGTCAGTTAACCTGTGAACAATTAAGTCCAAAACTGACACCCAGTTCAATGAKGTCCAAACACTGGCCTTCAGGGACAAATCCAGCAGTGAGACAGCCTCCCAACTAGCTTTCAATGCTAGCAGCTGAAAAAACTTCCATAAGAAATTCTGAGTTTTGCACAAAAATACGAAGACCAAGGTATCTGTCTACCATTATTTTTGAGAAAAATAAAAAAAATCCTCTCATTACATAGCACAATTTGTGGCTGATAAATTGCATGCTGCTTGCAAACAGCTCAAGCTCTGTACAGGTGCTCGTTGCGATTACTTCCTGTGGAAGACCTCATAGATAAAATAACGTTCCTGATCATACTATATCAGCCCATGTTTCTTTTCACTTTCTCTCTGCTACGCCTCAACACACCCTGTGCTCTTGGGACATGTTCTCATTTGCAATCATTTACAACTCAGCAGTTCTCACTGYCTGAAAGAAAAATGCTCACTTTCACTGTGACTGCCTTAAACCACTGATAATCTTCTGCGGACTAGCCTTAAAAGCAGAGTACGTGCTCAGGACAGTGGTTTTAAGGCCCTTTTAGGCTACTGGATGCTTAATGTTCCCAAGAGAGAACACCTTCACTGGCTATAGCTGTTCCTTCTCTCACTTCCACAATTCAGCTGAAACAACTACAGCCAGAGTGACCTTGGCTGAATATCGTACTACTATAGAGAAACGGATCTAAAAAAAATCACTTAAAATATTTCAAAGGTCAAACTTAAAACCATACATAAAGTTTCATCAAAATACAGCAACAATATCTGAAYAGAGCTACAATTAAATTAGAAATACAATTTTATCTCCCCCCATTCTATTCTTAAACACCATACAAGGATGTTTTTACCTCCATAGGCTGAATCACAAGGCTCCTGAATCTATAGGAAAGCTCCAATTGCACTGAAGCAGGGCAACACACCGAAGGGGGAGCTACACCGTTCACTTCTACACGATCACACYTACCTGTGGTGCTCTCAGCTCCTTTATAGCCCATAAATCTAAAGCATTTCCCCAATTAGTGAAAAATCAATTAGTGATTAATTCTTAAACATGACATATATTAGAAAGCCTCTAATAAGCAAAAACTGTACATCAATCTACCAATTTTAAATAAAAGATGCTATCAATTTTAGAACTTTTAATATCTCAAAACAGTTATTCACAGCATTTTGTTGAGAATCACAGCTCAGATACTCGTGCTATTAGAATATTCCAAGTCTCACTGGAATAAATACATATTATACATGACAGAGCTTGCTCATCAGATTATGTGGAAAACTTGATTATTGATGATGCAATTAAAATTCTCTGTAGCCACTTTTATAAAAGCTTAATATCAAAAGGACCAATTAAAGTTTTTTATTTGGAATTTCATCTCCAAATTATACCAAAGTTTGCCCTATTTCTGTGAAAAATACAGTGATATGCAAGCTTCTAAAAATGAAACTTTACAATGAAAAGAGGACACTAATARCTGTTCCACACTAAAATCAAATTCAGAATTACACACCTTAAGCTTTGTTCTCTGGATTCTTGCATCTTGGCTTTTTTCACCTGCAAAGACAAATACGTTCAGAGACACAACTGAAGACAACTGTCCTTGATATAATCTRTGCACACAAATGTCAGACTTCCATTAGCAGATCATCACTGGTTACTATAGAGTTCGCATTAGCGTTTAAATACAGCAAGCTTTGCATTGGACTCCAGAGTTAAACAGTGTAGCCATAGGTTCTTCAGCTCAAAACAAGCCTTTTTTAATTAGAAAAGAAGCTGCTAAAGCTGAATGTGTTAGCAAAACTGCCATGGTTTTTAAATAGGTAACAGATGCTGAGATATACAGCACCAGAAATTTGATAAGGACTATTCTATGGAAAACGAATAAAAGAGCCATGAATTTTAAGAAAATCCTATTCTGCACAGAACAAGCATAACTGCTCTAAATTTGGCTCTTTCAATCCCTCTCTATTTAAATATTCTAAAGATAGGAACTTGAATATTTTTGTCTGTTCACATCAACAATAAATTACAAGCTCGGGTTTAATTCCTGAATAAAACTAACATAGTATTTATTCTGTCTTTATGGTTCGCCAGCTGGTCCAGTTGCACAGAGTATTATGACACAAAGCACTGGCTTGAACACAAATTCAGTTTCTTGCTTCCAGGCTACAAATAGGAGTTTGAAATCCTAGGCAGGAGGGAAAGGTTAGTTGCTGCACCCGTTTGAGACCCTTGTCTTTTGAGCAATATATTCCTGCRATACTGTTTTTTCCACCTTCCCATCCCACTTTGAGCAGAAAGTTTCCAAATTTCTGTAGCACATTTAGATGCCAACTATGCTGCTTCTGCACCTTCTGTACCAGTCTCACCATTTATCCCAGTACCTGTAGGGCATTTAAGACAGCAATGTTTAGCATACCTGTTACACGAGCAGGCTCTAGGCAAACCAGGGAAATGTGCTGGGGAATCATAGAATCATTTAATCATAGAATCAGTAAGGTTGGAAGGGACCTCTGGAGATCATCTAGTCCAAACCTACTGCTCAATCAGCATCACCTACAGCATGTTAGAGCATCTCCAGAGAAGGAGACTCCACAACCTCTCTGAGCAACCTGTTCCAGTGCTCTGTCACTCTCACAGTGAAGAAATTTCCCCTCACATTCAGGTGGAATCACTCACCAAAACACTTAGAGAACTGCAACCCACTGATTTGGGTACAGTGGTCAGAGAAAGGCTGCTGTGAAATCTGAAATCTCTTGGCAGAATCTCAAAAGGACCTACAACATGTTATTAAAGTTTGTTTCTTGGAGGATAGTCTCAGGAAAGAAAGAAAAAAAAAAACAGAATACGTTATTTGAGCATGAGGTCAGAAAATGTCCTCAAAGTTTTTTTAATGTAAGTTAATAAAATGCATGTGAATTCCTGCTAGAAAGGGGGAAAAAGGAGGCAGAGGTTGAGAAAACGACAGAGGCTTGAGGCAGCAGCAAAGGGAAAGGAGTAAGCAAGGAGTAAGCACAGAAAGGAGAAAGCCGAAAAGACAACCTTCCCTCTCTCAATACAGGGATCAAGATTCTAGGACTCAGTCCTCATTTTTTTTTCCTTTTTTAGTCTTACCAGCAGCTTTTTGCACAGCACAACACTACATAGCTCATTAGACTATACCAAAGCATACAAAAAAGGAAAAGACGATGACAYAGGACCACAGCGATACAATGGCTTAGGTAACATACAACCTTCAAATCTTCTCTCATTCATCACTTTCCAAATCATTTAGTAGATATCTCAGCCTCTAATATTGCACCGAATAGCTAAGGCTGTCAATCATCCATGGAGCTCTTAAAGGGAAGATAGCATTATTTTCAAGTCCTCAGATCCCCTGCATCCCCCATGTAGTTCCTACCATCTCCTTAAATTACACATAAGGAAGTGTGACTCACATACCAGGAAAAAAAAAGTACCAAACAGCTTCAAACCTAAGCTACTTTGAGGTGACAGAATCAAAAKTAACTTAAGAGTTTGCAGACTGAATTTTAGTTTCCACAAACAGCACAGGAACCAGTGGAACATTGCTATTCTGAGTCAGGTATTTCCTAACCTTTGGTCTCTTCAGCTGGACAGTGTTTTAATAATGAAGACAGGAAGAGAAATCAGCTCATTAAAAAAAAAAAAAAAAAGAGCAAGGGTGCCCAAGGAGACAACAGTTTTATTGAAATTTTCATCAGGTCTAGAAYGAAAATCAGAAGCAAAGCATAGCTGTCCCTAAAATACTTCTTTATAGTCAGGACTTTAACTCGAATCATTGCTTTGACTACTTTGGATCTAGGTCTTGCACTTCTGTCTTGAGTAGCTACACCGTAAGACTTTTTGCMTTCTTCCACTTCTCTAACAGGAAGTCTTCCACCCTCTGCCAGGAAAATGGACACAGTGCACTACCCAATTTTAAAAGAGTTTTACATTAACTCAAGGGCTAATTTCATAAATGTACGAGTAAATATCTGGGGAGTTTTACAAACCCTTTAAAACAGTCAAGAGCATGGCTCTGGGACTGCCAGCTRTAATCCATGGAATGAGTCCAGCAAAACAGGGATAGTGAATTGCCATTTGTGATGTCCTTGCCTCAGTCTGGCATTGGTCTCCCTATCTCTGCACCTCTTCATTAAAAAAACTCCACTATGTCTCTATGCTAAGTGATAACATTTATGAAATCTTGAATTTTGGTGGGATGCAAAAACTATATCCCACCCAGTACTAATTTTGCTACAAATTTTAAGTTGGGTAAAGGAACATTTTTTAAATCTTTCTTGGACTTTGAAAGCATTAACCCTCTCTCCTGACACTTCATAATACACATTTAACACAGGAACAGCTTACTAACAATAACTTAAAGATGGAATCAATACCTGGAGATGTTACGGGTTCAGGAAGAGAGTTCTGTCATGAAGCACTATGTTCCCAAGCAAGCACTGTACCACAAACCTTATACGGGTCCCCTATCCATCCCCTCCTGCATAAGMATTAGAAAACCCTTTCAAACACCTTCTCACAACACATGCTGCTCTGAAAACCTTCTTGGGAGAGTTTAGATCCCCTGTCAAGGCTCTCAGGTGTCAGGACTACAGTTTGAAGACTCTTTTTGCACAAGAGATGTGAATTTACTGCCTTTTAAAAAAGAAAGAAAAGGAAAGACAAGAAATTAAAGACGTGGTCCATCTCAATGATCCAAATTTTAGCCTTAATGTCAGACATTATTTCACTAACCTCTTCTGCTGTGCTACAGTGAATAGTGTTTTTAGTAACGTACATCTCCACTCAATCTTTTCATTTTGTTATCAGTTTGGGGTTTATTTTGATTTTTTTAAAAGTGGCACCTTCTATTTGATCCTTGCCCCCAATCACAAATTGCTGTAACTAAAAATGCCTCTGCCCAAATCATTCTTCATGCTGGAAAACTCCTGTCTCTGCCCCAGGTCTAGCCTAACAATTTTGAAATGCAGTCGTACTTAAAGAATCAGAAGGAGAGCAGAGACAAACTTTTCTTTGAAAAGCCTTAATTCTCCAGTTAGAGCAAAAATAGGGAAAAAACAAAACAAAACAAAACACACACACACTTACCCAAACAACAAACATGATAACTTGTAGGAGCAAACACTGACAAACCAATTTGAGATTGTGGCAATGTTGTTGTGAACAGAGGATCGTGTACATGTTAGGAATGGAGAATTTTACTGCCGTCTTTTGCCAAATCCATTAAAAACTTCAGCCCAAACCCATGGCCATCATCCCCTACTGTTTYGGCAGTACTACATCTTTCCTGAGCCCTTTCCAAACTGGTGCTCTTCCCACCGCCGCCTCTGGCTTGCGGTTGCTGTCCAATATAAGAACCCACTCCAGAGAGCAAYCCAGTGGATGCCCATAACAAGTTGCCAGTTTTGCCCAAAACAAAAATTTTGTAAATAAAACAAGCATCGACAACTGGTAAYGAAATTTATTTCAAGATATATTGAGTCGCAACTTTGTAATGCAAGTTTATTATCCCTGATTAAAAAAAAAATTTTTTTGTCATTTTCTGGCATTTGGGATTAAATGAATATTATAAATCAATTATGTGTGTTCATAAGGTATTTAACAAGTGAGAGAATACTATAAAGGATTATTTTTAAAACTAATCCTCAACAATAATACATTTTTTTTTTGCTATGACAAAGGTCACTGCRTCACTTTCCCTCATTTTTTTCCTCAAATTTCCCTTTGCTTTCTACCTTTCCACATCTYATCTGTTTCTATTTTCTAACACCATCCTGTACATGCAAATTTTTCCATTCTAATTCATACCTGAAAAGAGAAGAAACAGTCAAAAAATGAGGACAAAAAGATATGCCTGTTTAAGGTTCTGGGTTACAACATAAATTTGGATCACATCAACAAAGTGATCAAGAAAGTGGCCTGGATTTTTTTTYCCCTTTTCAAAGTAAAATACATTTAGCTTGAAGCCTGAAGGCTTCTTTAACAGATTCCCTCCTGGGTTCAATTATCAACAGTTTGCTATAAATGTCATTTTTTCAAAGTAATACACTAATCCTGTTGCCATGATCAAGCAAAATCATTTCAGGGAGAAAAACAAGTTTGTACAATGCAGAACTACTAAGCAGAAGTGATTCTGCACAGATGATTTAAGTTCTCTTTTTATTAATAAAATTAACTTGTTTCAAGAATGCCCTCATAGCAAAAAAAAAAAAAAAAACAATGAAAAGATAAATCTAAAATTACTGAAAGAAAACTTGCATGGTGTGTAAAGCAATATTATGTCTTGTGCTTATAGACTCACATGCATCTCTGAGACTAATCAGCAAAAACGTAGAATTTGAACTGCAGATATTTGTGGGATTTAAAGGAAGTATCTGTTATTGCATCATCATATAATGAAAACTGCTTTTATAAAACCTTTATTTTTCAGGATACGAGATAGGGCACAACTCATTTTCTCTTGGTGAAAACATCCTGTATAAGCACATTATTTAATTTTCCACCAAAGATTTTTCTTACTAATTGCTCTTCAGAATCTGAGATGTCAAGTGATTCTGAGATGACTGTTAAGTGCTGTGGTATTTTGAATATACTTGGACAGTTTTGCAGGAGAGAATGACAAGAATGATTTTTTTTTTATGATGATGCAATAACAGATACTTCCTTTAAATCCCACAAATATCTGCAGTTCAAATTCTACGTTTTTGCTGATTAGTCTCAGAGATGCATGTGAGTCTATAAGCACAAGACATAATATTGCTTTACACACCATGCAAGTTTTCTTTCAGTAATTTTAGATTTATCTTTTCATTGCAGTTGGCTTTGCTCCTGAGTCATAAAAACGCTTAAGTGAAGTAGTGTCTAATTAGTTAACTGAAGAATACAATACTGTCACATTAAAACAGCCTCAAAAATCTTTCCAATGTGGACACTACCGCATCTCGCGCAGCATGCCACTGCTTTCATGTGCATTTGACAGTGTCTCCAATATGAAAATAAGCTTCATTCTTACAGTAACTTGGCAATTCGTTATGTCTGCCTCAGGTTTAATTTGGAATATAATGTTAATACGAACTTAATTTTTGAGCCATTTTGCTTAAATACTATCCTATTATATATGTTTTAACTTTGTATCATAATGTATTAATAATTATTCTTCCCCAAACTTATGTGACATGATGTTTTATACTTACAATTAATTATTAGCTTATTAACCTGTAATACACATTGTATTTCAAATATTTAAGATTCCTGGAGAGCAAATTTTAACTTAAAACATACTTCCCTACATGAATACACTTTTAAAGTAAAGAACTTAAAACTGTGTTCCAGCAGTGGAGATGATGGTCTGATGGAGATCACAGAATCTTTTCAAGATTCTGAGCATAAATAGTAGTAAAGATGTAATAATAACCAGTTGCCTGATTCTGTCATTAGAGAGTTTTAATTTCTCTAGAAAATGTTGAACTAGTTTTCTGAGAAAAACAATAATTAAGCATAATTTTATATAGAAACATAGAGTTTAAACATATTTTTATTACTACTGTCCATACAATTACAGTAAATCAAATGTACAATACATTTCACTAAGAACAATTTTTTGCCTCTAGATAAATATAATAAGGCTTATTTTGCATTATTAATGAAAATAACTAGAGTAGAATTTGTGAGATCACTGATTTGTTTTATATGTTTGTTKTCAATATTTTCAAATGTACTTACTGGCTGTTCGGGTAAGTCTTGTGGCTCTTCCATGGGTATTACTATTTTAACGCTTAAATGATTCAAATGCGTGTGTTCCTCGGCAGTCTTCAAAGCCTGTCAAAAAAAAGGTGTTCATAGCTTTATGTACTTTTTGGGAGGCTTATCATTTAGGCTATCAGGGGACATTAATTGTTACGTATTCCACCCACAAGCTTTCTAAACTCACATTGCCCTCTCCCAAGTAAGAGGCAAAATTCATATATGGAAAGATTTCATAAACAAGGGATTTAGCTTTAAGCTTCAAGATATAAACAGACTTTTTTACGCACGTGGTAGATTTCTACATCATTTACTTGTATCATACAAGCTACAGAAGCTAATGTATCAATCAAACGTGCACTATGATTTTAAAGACACTTTAAACGATCCAGTCAGGTCTACTAGGTCAGTAAACAGAGTGATTCAGTCTAACCTGTTTTAATTTAGATCATTTATATAACAAACAAAAAAGAAATCAGGACAAGACTGTACACCTAAAYGTATTCACGAGCAGTAATGTTTATTGCCAAATCCACAAAGCTACTTTGTTCTTTCAATTGCACCTTTCAGAAAGAAAAAATTAATGAACGTTTGCTTTTAAAATAATAAAAAAAAGCAACTAACTCAAAAGCATTTAGCATAGAGATCTTACAGGCTATATTAAAGAGCCCTCAGCAAAACCATGAGAAGGAAATTTTGCAGAAGTCCTCTGGGACTGCCACCTCTGTCTGACCAAAACCGATTAAAAATAGGTCCTATTTGTTCGACTGCTCTTGTCTTACCCTCTCCTTTCAGGGCCAGAGTATTAAAAATGAAATCCAGCCCTTTCAGACATGCTCCATCTCAATCCCACCAGAAGTAAGTAGGTATTTCCTCTCCTATCCTAACAGAACCATCTCTTCATGCACGCACAYGCTTCCCTGCGCCCAAAGCATAATTGTACATGGTTTACATCAATCAAAAGAAATGCTTGGGGTGGGGGGAACACAACGGTTTGGAAGAAAGTAAATACAGCAACAAYCCATAGACCTTCTCTATGGAGCCAGGACCTTCTCCTGCTTCCRTGGCCATGGACATTTTGCTGTGAAGCTCTATGGAAATGAGGCAGGTCATTTATTCTGCTGCTGTTTTCTCTACAGCCCATCTGGAAWGTTCAAACACCTTCCCGCTGGGAAAAGTGGCAAGGCCAGGTAACCACTATGACTTTACAGTGTCCTGAAAACAACTTCCCACCCTTGCCCTCTGCCAGACCTACTTACACTCTCGGTCTCTCTAGCTAGCTTGCTCCCAAAACTGCTACAAACAAGCTGCTGCAAAATGCCATACTCCAAACACAGGAAGGCATCAGAGGCTAGAATGATTTCCTGTTATCCATGAAAACATGATGGATTTGTTTTTCCTTTATCAGAGGAAAAACAGAGGTACTGTAAAGAGTGATTATATGCACCAGGGTGAAATTTTCTTTAGGGTTTGAGTATTTTCCAAGGTTGCCTCCTGTAATCAAAGCTTCCTTCCCRTTAGTGCTTTAACTGTACATCAAAAGAATTTACAGTATGTTGCTTAAGTAACTAGGTTTCATTTGAAATGACCTTACGGACATTGTACGCAAAGGATACGCAGCAAGTGCTTGCCAGCATTCCACTTTTTCCTCTCAGTTTCAATCACAATTTTATACATAAAAGCTTATTTCCTTTTTACTTTAATCAAGATCTTACTTTAATCAAAATCAAGTCTGAAGAGAAACCGTGTAATTMAAAGGTGAGGGATGGGAGGACCCAAAGAAGGGTCTACATTTGACCCCAGTGAGTCTTGTCCTTTGCTCCTCTATTTCGAAACTCCGAGAATAACTCTGTATCTGCAGAGAGGGCAGGTCCAGCAGAAGACTTCTTGCAAAGATACAGTGCTACCTTCTACCCCACGAATGACCGAAGCTAACAAACTGCTGCTACTGCTGCTGGAGGACTTCCTGCCCCCGATGGGCCTCCAGCCGCTCTTGCTCCCTTGACATCCCTTCCAAAGCTTGTGGCATGGCAGTAGTCTGGATGTGGGACTTGATCTTGTTCAGAGGTGGGAGGGAAGCCACCAAAAAAAACGCAGCGTTTTTGCTAAGTTACTCCGACTGCCACTAGCTTCACTATCACAAGACCCCATGCTTAAGGGAGTCACAAGATTGGAGAACAGGTAGGAGCAAGAAAAGAGGAGAGCAGGATCTCCTGCTTCAGTGACAGCCCCTGCAACACTAGGCTTATGCAATCTGTTTAATTTACTTTCTTATTAATTTTCTACTTTGGCAAAAAAAAAAAAAAAAAAGACATACACGCGGCTTGCCTGCCTTTCAATCCACACCACGAACGAAATTTCTCTGCAGAGCAACTACAGGATTTTGCTAGCATTCAGGGACAAAAGCCGCTTGCCACCACGAGCTCCCATGGGGAAGGACAGGAACATCTCCAGCCCTGTTTCCTTGCACAGCTGGGACAGGGGAGCTCACGCTAGCTCAGCAAAGACCTGTCGAACCTAGCTAAGCCCCAGCAGCTAGGGGCCCTAGTTCAGCCACAGCTCACCGGCCGTAGGGGAAGGGCTGAGGGAAGCGGCAGCCAGCTTTGGCACAGAAGCTCAGGTGAGGAGGATTCAGGGCGCAGCTGGTCTGCCCGGGCTCGTTTCCCTAACAGCACCTCTCCAGCATGCCTAATCCGCCCCACCCCGGCGCTGGGCCGCCAGCCACAACACACGTGTGCTTGAGCAGACCTCCCGCTGCCAGGGCAGGACAGCCGCAGGAGCGCTGCCAGGTGTCCTAAGCCACCGCCTTGCCTTCAAGGAAAGGTAAGCGCCAACCACAAGTCCAGCACCCTGCAGCTGCTGAGCTTGAGCTACCTTGGTACATCAGCTCCCTTAACAAACAGCTCTCTTCAAACACAGTTCATTAAAAAAAAAGAAAAAAAAAAAAAAAAAAAAGGAACAACAATGAGCTTCTGGGCTGCATCTCAATTCCCCAAATTAGATTTTTAACCTGGGTACAAATCAAGGCAACTGAGCTTTAGATAAGCTTATCCTTAGCACTTCTATTACAGAACATCGTAAGGCCACAAGCAAGCGTGTCATAAGAGATATAAAGTCAGATCCGAGATATCCTCGGCTCCATACGTAGTCCATATCCCTGCCCTGTTTACCTGCGCATGGGAGAATCGTAGCTGCCTCCACTCCTGCACCCTCTTCCCATGCAGGGCTGCAGCATCCTAAAGGCTGCTAACCTTAAAAGAGCAGAATTCAAGGGTTAAGGGCCCTAGGGGGTGGCTGGGGTTTTGGGTTGGTTTGTCATTTTTTCTGTCTGCATCTTTTTCTCCCCCCTCCCTTTTTTTTGGTGAAGAAAAGCTCTGAAAAGAAGATTCTGATGATCAGAATAACTTTCATGGGCCACCTGGCTTATGAATGGGGGAAAAAAATTGTGCAAAACAAAATTAAGTGTGAAATAAGCCATCAAACGAGTTGCTGCAAGGAAAAAAAAATGCTTCAAAGCAATTAGAACTTTAAACTCCAAATAAATGGAAAAATACCGTGCATCTTTGTCCCTTTATGATTTTCATTCCTTTCCTGTGTAGTTGTCCTTAGGAAGTGATTTTATTAAATCAGCAATTTTCTTCATCTACTAAATGATTTATTTTGTAATATCAAGAAATCTGAACAAAACAACATCATTACTCTTAATTTAATCTAGACTTGTTTTGAATAGCCATTCTAGTTTAATTACAACTTGCTCAAAACACCAGCAATGTAAAATTGCTGCACATTATGGATATGTTTCCCTAAAGCTACCTGCCATTATATCTGGATAGACTGCTCTTTACTTTTATTCTGTTTGAGTCCATGTGCTTTGGCTTTGGATATAAAATTTCAGCTGATGAACAGTTCCGCTCTCAAGCTGCAAATAATTGAAATCAAAGATACTGTGATAAAAACAACAAGCAGTAATTATACTGATTAGGGAAAAAAAAAAGTTGTTTTTTGCATACAGTCTTATATTATTTTAAAATAACCACTGCTCCCTTTAAAACAACCTCAAGTGATCTTAAGGAAATTAAAGCTCTTAAACAAAAAGTTAAAATGTTTTGTTAGAGTATGCACAAAAATCTGACCTATACAGCTATTTCAATTCCTTATTTCCTCAATGGCCAGCAGTCTATCATCAACAGCAACATATGAAGCAAGTAAAAGAGCCCAAGCTCTTTTTATTTTCCAGCAGGGCACGTCACAGTAATCTGTCCCGTTCTGCTACACCGTGCACACACAAATGTGCACAAGCAACCAGAGCTTCTAGAGAAGAGCAGAACCTGGTGCAGCAGGATGTGGCAAATCCTCTCCCCTCTTCCCTTTATCAAGTCGAATTAAAAGCATGCAAAGAAATAAATTGAAAAAGCGAAGAGGGAGAAGAGAGAAATACCAACATTAGCCACTGCACAGCTACCAGGTGATTTTTACTCTGGAGGTCTGTGACTCAAGCTTTAGAGATTTCCGTATTTTAAACCGCTAGCAACGATTCAAAGCCATGCTCATCGTGCAGTGATCAGAACATCACAACAGCCACAGTATGTAGCAGAAATGCCTCCTTGGGTACCCTAAAAGGTACAAAGTAAAGCTGCAGTTGTTTAAAAGGAGTTGCTTAAAAAGTTGTCTAATCACCCTTCTCGAGCTTCTGTTGCAAATTCTGAAAATAAGGGGAAAATATCCCACCAGATTTGGAAAGAATGGTTGATAGTCTAACAATTTGCAACAACCAACATGTCTGAGTTTATATAATAAATAAAATAAATAAATAAAAGTCTTTTGACTCCATTATGTCTTCAATCTTCGGTATTGTTATTTTTCCTTTATGTCTTTTCTTCTTTTGCACACACTACCTGCTGAAAATATATATTGATTTGTCAACATCATGGCACAAAATCCTGATAAAAATCTTGGCAAATTATTTAGGCAAAATAAAAATTCCTTCCCTCAAAGTTAAAAGCGTGTGATTAAATGGTTAAATTGAGCCAGGGCGTATCAACCACAGGACCACTTCTCTCAAACACATACCCAAAGAGGACTTTCCTAAGTTTGCTCCAGCACTTATTCACCTGTCATGGTTCTGTGCAACCTAGAAGCAGGATCCTGTAAATATAGGGAAAAACAAACAAGCAAGCAAAAAAACAACCCTTAGGATTTTCTGCTTTATATTTGCAATTACTCACTAACCTGAATCCTCAGGCAAAATATGCTAACAGTTCTCTCCCCTGCAGGCAGTGAGCTGTGACCCTCCACATCGACCTGCGAGCAGCCATATGGATATATCACCTTTTTTGTTCCAGGGACAAATTTCTTTACAATTCCATTCTTCCCATATCCCAGCATCTCCGTGCCGAGGCGTGCTACTAGTTTATCAGTCAAGCCACGGAAATTGTTTCAATTTGGGTTTGACATTGCACCAAGAAAGCAAATCCAATCCTCTCTCTGCTGTTACAGGGTTTCTTATGAGGATCTGGCAAGAACAGGCATTCATCTGAACTTTTGGAGAGTCTCTGATTTGTTTTTAAACAGCCTGATTAAAGATTACAGGCAATGACAGCAGCAGCCTGGTCCCTAATTTGGTCTGTATAATAAAATGACCCCTTTGCACAGCTGTCAGGAGTTGAGCAATTCCGAGTACTAAGCTTCAATTTTTCCTCCCTTTAGGCAAAAACAAACAGTAAAAGCACTTTAGAAGCTCATGCCATCATAACAGTGCAAACAAGCGGGTAAAATGTTTATCTGCTAAATCTGAATAAAAGCTCCAAAAACTTTAAAAATACCTAAAAGGAAAAGAGAATTGCAGTTTCCAGCACGCTCATGCAACTCCAGCAGCATACAGGCAGCGCAGAGCGGAAGAGCAGGGGTCCATTTAGCTTTCCTACTCCACTAAGGAATGAAATTCTTGATACAAATAATTTGCTTTCACAGCTAAACCTGCAAGTAATACAACTGGCAACCTACTTCTCACAAGGTTCAGAAGTTAATTTATGAGTATCATATTGAAGCCACGCACTCAGCATCCGAACATCGTCACGTTAGCCATTCATTTCTTTTAGATGTACGAGAGTTACATGCACTACTTCAGTGTTTGAAAATACAAACAAAGCAAGAGGGCAAAAGGATCCAATTTTTTAAACTTCAAAATGTGATGTCCCAAAACCATACTGTTTCTAACACTACCAGTAATCAGCTCCTCAGTCAAGGCTCTTGCCTTCCACAGCAATTTTTAAAGATTGCATCTAAGTAAAATTCATCGTTTTAGCCCATCATAAAATATCTCAAATTTTGTTTTGTTCAATGCATCCCCTTTGTAAGTACAGTTCCCTAATATTTTCCTTTTTTTCTTCCTTCTTCAACAGCAAGTAGCAATCATTATAAAAATCCCTAAACACATCCAATAAATGAAAGTTGTGCTACACATCAGCCTGTTGATTCTGCATCTTCAACAGTCCAGCAGATCTCACAGCAAAGATTTATCCTCTGCAATTCTTCTTCTCCCCCCCGCCACTCTCCACACACAGCCATGCACAGCTGCATGCACRTAACGCGTATACACTTCTGGAATATCGTGAAGAATACCGGATTAAATTTTTTGCCGCAACATCTGCTGGATTGTTTACCGCTCTCAAGCCAGGTTCTCCCTTTACCTTTTCTTAACCTGGGAAGAATCAGAATACAAACACCGTAACAGTTTTAGCAGGGGGGGAGGCAGATTATTCTCCCTATTTTTGAAGGTACGAGCAGCTGTGACAAGCACACCGAAACAACCCTGCAGGATTGAAGGTCTTTAGTTTGAATAAAACTTCTGAATCTTAAAATGAGAAATAAAAGCGCATGGTACTTTATAAAGCAAGAAATTACTACAATTAAATGTGGCATGCAAATATATCTTTAGCTTAAGTAATATGGATTTTATTAATTAGCGTTTTCATGTTATTTCTAATTCTTTGCAGCACTGTCACCATTAGGCCTGTCTGCGGCTTGTGCACTGACGGCAGGCACATAGCTTGATTTCCCACTCCTTTTGCAACTCTGTTCAGTTTGATTTTGAAACACAGTGGGGAAATTTTTAATGGGGGGGGGAAGCTGTTTTCACAACAGGAAAACATGGAAGTAACAGCTTCATCTTAGAGCAAAACAACTCCCACCAAGCCCAGAAACAACTTGACTGTTTCTTCTAAATAGATCCAGCACATACGCGGCTCATGTAGCGCAAGATCATAAAAGGGCTATTAATCTTTTACTTTCCAAACAAAGCATAGGAATTTATAGAAGTAAAACAACAGTAGAAAAGTCAACTTCCTCCTCTTTCCATGAGAATTAAACCTGCATTGTGGCGTAACAGATTTTTCTCTAAAAACACAAATCAGAAAATACCACATCTCATGGCTTGCATACACGTTCTGAATTTCTGAAAAAAGTAAATGGATCGCAAAACTCTAGAGCTGCAGCTTTGGAGAGAAAATTTTGTTTATCTTTAGAGCCTTTTAAAACAAATTTTCAAACAACAGAGTATACTGCCTTTAATTTTTAAGTGCCACTTCCTACATATTAAAATACATTAGTATTATCTGATCACCTACCCACAAAAGACAAAAATTTTAATCTAGCTCTATCATCAAGAGAAAAATCCTGCATCATGTTAACCACAAAAAAAAAGGAATTATTTACATTATGCAGTTCAAAATTTTATTTTCAATATGACATTTGTGAACACACACTGAGAAATCATTTAGCTACCACCACAAGTCACCAGGAAATTAATGTCAGTACTTCTATTAGAGAGAAACTGTTTCAGTACTCAACTTACACCACAATTGCATCAAAAAGGTTGTAACCATGGCAAATTTAGTTATTTCTCTTGTTATTTTGCATTAGAGGCAGTCAGGGCATTTATCACTGTGCAATCAGTTCCAAGGACATCTGTAGCTATTTGTGTCTTAGCAACAACAGTTGCTAGAGTAACCTGC
The DNA here is from genome assembly GCF_003343005.1 of Rhea americana. Lineage (NCBI taxonomy): Eukaryota > Metazoa > Chordata > Aves > Rheiformes > Rheidae > Rhea > Rhea americana. Next base: position 1,327,783 of record NW_028186094.1, read on the forward strand.
TCAAAAAAAAGAAAGAAAGAAGAAAAGGATAAAGAATTAGATATTTTAGATTTTTTTTAAACCAGGAAAAAAGAGTTTAAATGTTGGTATTCAATGTTCAGGCACTCAGTAACAGCCATTGCATCTCATTAAGTGCAGTTCTTAAACCACTTGCTTAACACAGCATCCAGCCTGCTGGTAGAGGCAGGTGGGGGCTCAGAAATACCCTCCAGGGTCAGACGGACAGGCCATCCAGCCCAGGGCTTGGTCTCCAAAAGCAGCAAGAGCAGACGCTACCTGCAGGGAGTACATGAGCCTGGCCGCTCGAAGCGATCCACTCCTCACGTACGTCCTGAGCAACCACAACCATCAGGGATGAGACAGCAGAGGCAACGTCCCTGCCTCAGGCTCTGGCGTCCATTCATGGATCTGTTGCCCACGGACTTGTCCAATCCCTCTCCAAACATGCTGCTATCAGCTGCTCCCATAGCTTCCCGGGAAAGCCAGTTCCAGCAGCTCACGACATTCTATGTGAAGAACTTCTCATCTGTTTTAACCCAATCTCCAAATAGCTTTCAAGCACTTTCAGTTCCAGTACAATAGGATTTGGCGAGCAGCTCTATTTTCAGCACATCCACTTTCCTTCCCATTTTGCAAACCTTGATTACACCTCAGCTCCAAATTAGTATCCCAGACTAAGTCTCAGCCCTTGTAGCTTCTCTTCATAAGGCAGTTGCTCCATCTCCTAAGATCATTGCAGTTGTCTTTCTCTTGTCCCTCTTGAGATGCAGAGAGCAGAACTGCACCTAGTGTATAGGATGCGAGTGTCGCCAGTTTTACAGAGCAGCAAAATGATGTCTGTCTGTTCTTTTCAACACCCTTTCTAATGACAGCCAGCATTTGGTTGGCTTTTTGGTTTGGATTTTTTTTTTGGCTGAATTAATCATTTCAATGAACTGTCCACATCCCAAAGATCTCCCTCCTAAGTTTATCTACAGATCCTGTGAGATCCTTCTAGAGTTCGTTGTCCTTGGGGTGGCTTTTTATGACTCAGAAGAACTTWGTAGTATCTTCAAGCTTGGAGATTTGGCTGTTCATTCATTTCACAGGATCACTGGTGAAGATGTTGAATAAAACCAATCTTGATGGCACTACACTGTTGACTCTAATCCAGCCTTAGAAGTGACCACTAGGCACTGTCCTTCTCTCTGGGCTTGCTAACCTAGTTAGACAGCTTTTAATAAGATTCAATAGGGAAGACCAAAGATACTCAAAGTGGAGGAAAGCACACACAAGACAGGACAACAGGAAAGGCTCTCATACTTCCCCTGAGAAAGTGAGGCAATGGGGAGCCCAACTGATGTGTCTGCAAAACAACATACACAGCCTGGGAAACACAGAGGAAAAACAAGAATTCCATGCAGTTGCAGAACTTTAACCTCACTGGAAATACAGAGATGTAATGGGACAGCTCACATGACTAAAGTGCTGTGATAGAACAATACAGGCTCATGAGAAAAGATAGGAAGGGAAGATGGTTGGAGGGGAGAGTGTTAAGCTCTGTGTAAAAGAGCTGCTTGAACACATGGAGCTCTGCTATGGGATGATCAGGAGACCTGTCAAGATCTTACAAGGTCAGGATAAGAGAGGTAGCCAACAAGGGGGACACTGTAGTGAATGTCTACCAGAGATCTGCCCCACCAAGAAGTGAATGAAGCCACATTTCAACAGCTGGAATAAGCCTAATGACTGTAGATTCTGATTTTAAAGAGGAACTTTAATCACCCCACTAACTTCTGGGAGGCAACGTAGAGAGGCATATGAAATTCAGGACATTTCTGAGCATATCAAAGACAATTTTTTGATACAGGTGCTAGGTGAGCTGACTTGGGAAGTGCTTTGCTGCATCTGCTACTCACTAACAAGAACAAACTGATGAGGGACATGATGATCAGTAGCAGCCTTGACTGCAGTGACTACGACATGTAAGAGTTTCAGATTCCAGGAGAAGCCAGGAAGACGAGTAACAGAAGAAACAGCTGGACTTTTGCTTGTTTGAGAGACTGATAAGGAAAACACCACAGGGGGGTCTGAAGAGCAAAAAAGCCCAGGAGAGTTGGCTGATCTTCAAGGCCAACTTCCTCCAAGCACAAGAAAAAAGTCTATCTCAATGTGCAGGAAAATGAGCAGATGCGGGAGGAGAAGTTCAGCCGGGCAGATGTGGGAGAAGTTCAGCTGAACTTCTGACTCAGCTCCAAAAAGAAGCATATAGGAGGTGCAAGCAGACACCAGATACATGGGAAGAGTTCAAGGACAATCAAATAGGCATGCAGAAATGAAATTAGGAAGTTGGGCCAGGGTCAAAACTGGCAATGGATGCAAAGGGCAATAAAAGAAGCATCTATGAGCACACTGGCAGCAAAAGGAAGATGAAGAAACCTGTGACTTGCTGCTGAGCAGGGCCAGTGATCTATTGATGAAGAACACAGGAAAAGCAGAGGCATTCAGCGCTTTCTTCACTCCAAGCTTTACTGGCAGGGTCTGCTCTCAGGTCTCCCAAATAGCAGAGCTTGGAGGAAGAAAGTACTACCTGACATGGCCCTGAGCAATTTTCTCCAGTCCTGAGAGTCTGATTGTCTGGGCTTAGTTGCCAAGGCTGGTTGCCTTGGGGACAGCTGTTCTAAAAAGTCTGCTAGAGGCTAGCAAAGGCCACTACTCCATTCCTTGGAAGCTACAATTAAGCTGAGACTCTCCTTTGGCCTCCACCTGAGCAAAAACACAGCTGCATTGCAGGTCATGCCTGTGCCAAGCCTGTTGACCTTGACCAAAGGACTGACTTCCTGGGTAGAACTTGGAACTGATTCGTTAGTATGGATTTACCAGGAAATCACTGGACCATGTCTGACCACAATTACTGTCTCCAGATTTGATCCTGACTCGACTTCACAGCATAACCTCAGATTTGTCTCACTATAGATTTTTCCAGCAATTTGGACTCAGAATCACAGAATCAGTAAGGTTGGAAGGGACCTCTGGAGATCATCTAGTCCAACTCCCCTGCTCAAGCAGCGTCACTTACAGCATGTTAGACAGGGGTCCATCCAGGCAAGCCTTGAAGATCTCCAGAGAAGGAGACTCCACAACCTCCCTGGGCAACCTGTTCCACTGCTCTGTCACTCTCACAGTGAAGAAATTCCTCCTCATGTTCAGGCAGAACTTCCTGTGGTTCAATTTCTGCCCATTGCCTCTTGTCCTGTCACATGGGACAACTGAAAAGAGTTTGTCCCCATCCTCTTGACACCCCCCCTTCAGGTACTTATACACATTGATAAGATCCTCCCCTCTTAGTCTTCTCTTCCCCAGGCTAAAGAGGCCCAGCTCTCACAGCCGTTCCTCAGAGGACAGATGCTCCAGCCCTCTGATCATCCTCGTAGCCCTACGCTGGACTCTCTCCAGTAGCTCCATGTCTCTCTTGTTCTGGGGAGCCCAGAACTGGATGCAGCACTCGAGATGAGGCCTCCCCAGGGCTGAGGAGAGGGGCAGGATCACCTCCCTCGACCTGCTCACAACAGTCTTCCTAATGCACCCGAGGAGACCATTGGCCTTCCTGGCCACAAGGGCACATTGCTGGCTCATAGTCAGCTTGTCATCCACCAGCACTCCCAGGTCTTTCTCTGCAGAGCTGCTCTCCAGAAGGTCAGCCCCCAGCCTGTACTGGGGCCCAGGGTTATTTTTCCCTAGGTGCAGGACTCTGCAGTTGCCCTTGTTGAACCTCAGGAGGTTCCTCTCCGCCCAGCTCTCCAGCCTGTCCAGGTCTCTCTGAATGGCAGCACAGCCCTCAGGTGCATCAGCCACTCCTCCCAGCTTGGTATTATCAGCAAACTTGCTTGGGAGGGACTGTGCCCTTGTCAGTGAGGCCACTGCTACTGTCTGCTTCGCTATCACGGTCAACTCCCCCTCCCTTAGTCCCTAACCTGCCTATCCAAGTGCTCTCTGACACTATCAATGGTATATAGAGACAAAGTTACAGTCTATCTTAAGCAAACTGGATATATACAAGTCTATAAGACCAAATGGGATAGTGAAGGAACCAGCAAATGTTACTGCAAGGCTTCTCTCTATCATCTTTGAAAAGTCATTGCAATCATGACAGGAAGAGAAATATAGGCCAAACTTGCTTCAGTTCCTGGGAAGAGTGTGGAACAAACCCACAAGGAAAACATTTCCAGGCATATAAAGGACAAAAAAGAAAAAAAAAAGTATTGGGAACAATCAGCATGGATTCACCAAAGGCAAATGGTGCCTCACCAACCTGATTGTCTTCTCTGATGATGTGGTTAGTTCTATGGATGAGATTTGTAAATGTCCTGTACCTTGATTCTAATAAGGCTTTCAATGCAGAATCCCACAGCATCTTTGCAGACAAACTTGGTCGGTATGAACCAGATGGACAAACTACAAAGCAGATGAAAAACTGCCTGGATTTGTTACAAATTTACAATCTCACTAGCAAATAGTTACAGATAGCAAACTACAGAGGTTGATCTCGGAGGCAACATTAACATCTCCATCAAGGACCGGAGTGATGGTGCAAAATACACCTTCATTAAGGCTGTGGATAATATTAGACTGGGTGGTACAGTCAGAATGCCTGAAGGGCAGAATTGCTACTCAGATGGACTGTGATAGGCCAAAAAAAATGTGCGTAGAAACCTCATGAAGTTCTACATAGACAAGAGCTACATGCTGCCCCTGAGATGGAAAAAAAGATTATGCAACAGAAGGCTGGGAACCAACGATTAGGTCACAGCTCTGCAGGAAACGAACTGGAGATCCTGGTGGATAAAAAGCTGAACATGAGTTAGCTATGAGTCTTTGCAGCAGTGAAGAAATAGTTTCAAACTGGGCTACATTACTAGGAGTGTAGCCAGCAGGCTGAGGGAGGTGATTACTTCCCTCTCTAAGACCGTATCTGTAGTACTGTGTCCAGTTTGGTGTTCCCCAGAGCAGGAGAGAACCACAGACAACAGAAAGTGCAGCAGAGGGCTATTAAGATGACTGGGGGCACACATGATGTACAAGAAGATGCTAATGAAATTGAGCTTAGTCTGGGGAAGAGATCCTGAAGGGGTAAGAATCTAACCGGCATCTTCCACTGCTAAAGCAAGATCACAGAAAAGATGCAGCCAGAGTCATCTCAGGTGCCTAGAGAAAGGACAAGAATTAACAGTCACAAATTGCAACACAGAAAACTCCAGCTGGACGTAAGAAAAATTTCTTCACCATCAGAGCGATCAAGCACTGGAATTGGGACCCCACCCTTGGACATTTTCAAAACTCCACTGGATAAGACCCTGAACAACGTACTCCAGCCTTCAAGTTAGCTTTCCTGTAAGCAGGAAATTGAAGCAGGTCACTTCTTGAGGTCCTTTCCAGTCTAAATCTTTCTGCCATTCTATCCTTTTACCAACTTTCCATGGATAAAGAACTTTTCTTCTAAGCCTGTGGAAATAGCTTCTTAACTGAACTTCTGCTAAGTTTTTCTTTTAAAAAAAATCTATTATATCCATTGGTTCCCTCTATCCACATGCTTGTAGAATTCCAGTGGGTTAACAAGGTGACATTCCCCTTTACAGAAGCCATGCTGACTACTTTCCAACAGACTACGCTTTTCTATGACCAGTTATATTCTCTTTAAAATGCCTTATCTTACTGCTGGTGGAACTCAGTCACCAGTATGTTGTCCTCAGTATACACTCTTGAGCTTCCTTTGTAGGTGATAATTATATTGAAAGTGTATTAATTTTCTAGCACAACAGCTGCTTGTAAGCTGGTCTAGAGTACTTGCTAATATTTAACTAACCCACCAGGTCCCATTTTTCTTGTACGTTTACTTAAACCTGATCTAGCTTCTCTGACCCACCTGACTGAGCTCCATCAGACCCCACTCACACTGGCCTGCTGTTTCCATCCACCAAGTTGCATCAACTGTACTGTGGTTACTATTACAGTTATCCCACTAATAGCTCAAAGTAGGTCCTATACATGAGCAAATTCAGAAAAGCGGGTTTTGTAGGTCAACAGATCTTGTAGGTTTAAACTTGGTTGATCTAGGAAGCAGTCATTTACGATATTCAAAAAATGTTCCCTCTACCGCTCTTCTTTATGAGGCATTCAACTGGTCTCTGTTGAGGTAGTCCAAATCTCCCACCATTACTGTTTTAAAATTGCAGTTTCTCCGGTCTCACTTAACAGTTCCTGATCTCTGTCATCGTCCTGATCTGAAGGTTGGCAGTTAGTCCTATCAGTATATTTAAGGTACGAGATTTCCACCTATCCCGACCTGATCTTGCTTTTCTCCTCCTTTATACAATCCTTCACGTGCAGTGCCTCTCTCCCACGTATCACAGTCCACCATTTCTACAAAGCTGGTACCCTTACAATACTGCATCCCATTGATAGTCTGCTTCTGCCATGTCTCCAAGATGCTAAGAACACACTTGGAACTCAACAACTCCCAAACTTGTAATTAACATTGCATTGTTAGTAATACTTATCAAACAAATGTAGACCCAGATGGTAAAAGATTCTCTTGTATCTTTATGTTACAGCTCTCTAGCAAAATCCTTTTCTTGCTCTTCTCTTGGAAGGTCAGTTAAGTTACAAATAATAGAAAACATCTCACAAATGTAAGCAGCATATCCTTTGCTAGGTGCAATTTTTGCAAAGAGACATTTTATGACTTTTTTCCAGATCATACCCCAAAGGTCCTATTCCTCCCCATATCCTCTTTATAACCTGCTAGTTTAGTTCATTCTTGTTCAGTATAAATCATAATACATGGCTGTTACCAGTGACCAACTCACACATTAACCTAAGAATCTCTGAGCTGATCCTGAGTATGTACTGTGTTATTTTGTTATAAAAAGAGAATGAAAGGGCTATGATTCCTTTATTGTGAGTACACGTAGCTCGTCTGTTCTCCAGACTAACACAATCAGTAAAAAAGTTAAATTTAAAGGCACAAAAATAGTGCAAGTTTTCTATGTAGGCCTCAAAAGATACGGCAACAACTTGCAGTCAGGACAACAAAATTTTTTACATTTATAGGCTCATATCTCCTTTCATTTCCTTGTTGCCCTTCCATCTATTCCCATTTCCTTTTACTCTTTCATTCCATTATTTATTTGAATTATTTAACTGTCTAGTCCCTTCACAAAACTTCATATTTAGCACATACAAAGTATTTTCAGTTCAAGGGTATGACAGATGGCTCATTCCCATCAACCATTCTCTTCTGCAAAAGACAGAGATTTCTAGACGATTTAATTTTGGTCACATAAGCTTTCAGTCTTTTGATCTGTCTTACTTCAAATTTTTCTCCTACTATAGATACCTTTGCCCCTTGCATCCTTCCACATCTTTTGTTTAAATATAGAAAGAAGTGCATCTAACAACTCACCATGGGCTACCCATTGCCTTCAAACAAAGGTAGTGCTATTGCTGAGCCTCTGGATTCACCCACAAGAAGCAACAACAAATAGATTTTGTCTCTGAATCCACATTTGAATCATGCTATCTACACAGAAAAAGGATTGGAAGGCCCTGAGGGAGCAAGAAGACACTTACCGTGAAGCTATGACAAAGGCAGAACAGTGGAAAAGTTCTGAACTTTCTCCAACAGAAGTTATATTAATATAGGTCATGATCTACAGAAGTCTCTGTCAGACTGTCTATTTTACCTGTTACAGAGAGCAACAAAAAAAAGTGTGACAAAGGAGAAAAGGAAAGCATGAAAGTGGTTTCAACAAGTGGTTTCAAGAAGAGACTCAAACCTTGCCTACACCTTTTCTCAGGGGTTTTTTCTTTGCAGGCATATGCGTTTCTCTGATCAACATTAAAAAAATGAACAAATTGCTTTACTAAGACATATGTAACTGGCTGAGTTACGACAAGTGATAACACTGTGTACATTACTTTTCACTGATACGAGTTGTGAAGCGAACCACGTTATCCAAACTACTGCAAAGGTAAACAAACACTGTTTAACCTTACACTCAGCTGAGTTACAACCAGTTTTATCTGATGACAGCAATAGGCAAAGAGCTCTGAAGGAAGCTCTAGGAATGTGAGAGTAGCTCTCTAAAGAGGACACAAGTTCATAACTTCAGAAAGACAGACTCATCTTCTGCAGAAATGAAGAACTATTTAGTTGTCTCTGAAGCTTAGATTAGCCAATATCCTTAATCCCAACGGTTTATCTAAGAGATGGAAAAAGATCCCAATCAGCTTCTTCCCAATACTAGACTATTTTTCTAAACAGGCAGCTTGTTATTCCTCTTCTACGAGCAGCACATGCTGCTCGCTCTGGCACAATTTGCAAGCAAGTCTGCCTAGTGGGAAAGACACCTTGTCTTAACCACCAAATGCCGCAATGAAATCTCAGTGGCAGGAAAGTGAATTTTGACCAAATGCAGGTAGATCTATTCAAAAGGCCTTAGAAGATCAGGTAAGATCCCTGGGAGTGTTTTAGTCTGAACACTGTTCTTACCTCACCCCACCAAGTAATTAGTATCTTTTTAGTTATCATATTTACAAGGTAACCTTTCAGCAATAATGGTGCACATTTTCTACTGCCTTTGAGCTCCAAAAACCATTAATACCAAGAAATTCTTCAAAGGGTTGTCTTTCTTGACTAAGGCCTATTCCAGCCACCAGAGTTTGCCAAAATTATGACTTGAAATAGTCCACTTTTTGTTTTAATCATTGAAAAAAGAAGCTGCATGACATATGCTGGGTTCTGAAAGATTCAGCCTTTAAGACTTAAATAATTGGGGATTACTGAAAATGTTAAGTCCTTTATAACAGCAATCACACGCACACACACAAAAAAAAACAGTTAATACAGAGATTACAGAGAGCTAATGAACAACTTGGTACTACTTTTTTTYCTCAGCATAAATGTAAATTCTTTAGGTCCTAGAGAGCTAATAAATAGATTAATAATTCGGAGACAATAACCAACTATTGCCATCTTACTTCAAAATGTAGAGAGCAGTGATATTATTGACTTATGGGGACTTTTTGCTTCCCCCATACCAGGCAAGTGTAAGTATTTTATAGTGATCTTTTTGTTAAGCCAAAAAAATGAGTTTTCTTCATATCCAAAAAGGCCACCCTAGCTGCATGTTTGGCATGAGAAATCAACTACCGGATAGAAAAAAACTGACACAATGGAAAGAAGAATAAAATATTTTGTGTCTCTTTTTATAGTTTTCCAAAATAACAGCAATATTAAAAAAGAAAAAAAGTATTCCCTATTAACTTATAGCTTACTTCTACCCTCAAGAAAGGCTAGCTCCCATCCCTGTACAGAAAAACTTCAGGATGGACAGGAAATATGGATTTAAAACACATGGAACAATCAAGGCAACAACTTCTGAAATTTCAAGAGCACTTGTAATTATATTGAACAAAAGATCAAACATACCCCAAATGAGACCAGACTTCTGCGTAAAACTACAAAGTCTTGAACCAACAGGATTGGTTTCTGCAATAATATTTTCCAAATAGAAACAAGTGAATAACTATGCATTTATCAGGAAAATAGTGTTGGGAAATTTTATTAGCAAACTAGCGTTAAGCCTTCTTCAGAACACTTCCGTAAGGTTCTGTCACTCTCTTCTTTCCTATTGTGCAAAAAAATAATTATCTATTTTTCCAGATGATGCTGGTGCTGAATGTGTATTTTTCTCTCCTGTTTATCTTAAGTCAATTATATTTAGTTAACAACGAATTTCTTAAGCTCTCTCAAATAGAAAAAAACAAAGTAGTGTCAGATTACTTTGTAAAATCTTCAAAATTGAATTACACATGATGGTATGGTATGATAGAAATAGAAATCATCTCCCAGAGATTAAAGCTACACTTTATGCTACATGCCAATTGGTAGCTCTCAGAGAAGCAGGACTATCAATATTCAAGTACAAACAAAACTCTGAAGGAAGCTCTAGGAATGTGAGAGTAGCTCTCTAAAGAGG
>NW_028186094.1:1337851-1382742 GCF_003343005.1 Rhea americana
TTAATCCCAATGGTTTATCTAAGAGATGGAAAAGATCCCAATCAGCTTCCTTCCAATACTAGATTATTTTTCTAAATAGACAGCTTGTACTCTAGTAATGTAGCCTAGTCGAGGGACTGATTGGTAACAGCCTGGAAAAGATGAGATAGTAGTGACCTGTGTGTGGTGTAGCTCAAGACGACACCATACACTGAAAAGCATGTTACACCTCTGTGTTTTTTGCCTGCAGCATCATCCTAACCATCAGATTTAGGCAACACATTAGGAGGAAGTCTGACTGCTTGCTACTAGTAACGCTACCTTCACTTAGATGCTGCTGCAAGAAAGGATTTGCAGTTACTCCCTCAGGTGCTGGAGCAGTAGAACAGCATCCTATGAACTATCCTTTAAGTGCTGCTAAACAGGGGCCACCAGAGAGAATACTTCAGAGGAATTGCTTGGTTTGCTGCTCTTTAAAAAATTAAAGAAAGAAAAATACAGATATTTTTTTTTAAAAAAGGGGAAATGAAGAATAAATTATTGATAAGACAAAGCACGGAAAACCTGAAAAAGACCTTCCTTAACCTAGTTTTTAAGGCTCACTCGTGTGCACCATGGGTCACGCACTACGTGAAAACACTCATCAGCTGCTGTAAGGGAGGAAGTTGCCCAAAGGTAGGTTGTTTCTGGACAGTGCTGGGTAAAAGATCATACAGAAAATACCAGTTAAATTCTATCATGATTCCATTTAAGCCCTCACAGTTTCCTACAAACCTCCATCCTGACAGCTTCTTTTTCAGAGTTTTGCAGACCCAGTAATTGGGTCTGCAAATTATCAAGAGCTTAAATATGGGCCATTGCTAAGCTTATGAAATACAAGTTGTAACAAACACCCCATTTCTAGAAGAAAAATAGGAGCATAGGCCTGCACAGAAATATGTATATATGTATATATGTATTCCTATTTCTGACAGGTAAGAATACATGCACTGAATTACTCCTGTCTGCAATGAACTGCAGTCAGCCTTTAATGCATAATATGATTTACACAGGAGAACAAACTCCTTGCTAGGTTATCCATTTAATGGAAACATTTCAGTATGGTTTATTCAGTCTTCCTGTCCTTCCCTAGATCCTGAACCAAACTCAGTTCAGGACAAATTTAACACCATCTCCTATATAAGAAAAAAAATTGTTTAGAATAATAGGCTAAGCATCTAGTTACACTTAGCCATACATAACTATTCTTCAGTACATGAAAGCTAAGAAGTAGTACATTAAATTGATTTAGAGATACACTACCTCATTCACATAAAACTTGAAAATTATTTTAGTAAATTATGTGCTAACATATTTCATTCAGAACTCATTCAGCATCTTCACATTTACAGGTGAAAGTCCTGAGAAGCTAAAAAAACCCTTCAGAAATTGAAAAAGTCACCAATTATTCAGGAACTATTACAGTTGTAAATAAGTGTAGCGTGCAAGCAACAGTTCTGCGATCCAGTTTGCCACACAAACCAACAATACACAGGTGCATTCTCACTTTTAAACACTTAAAAGGTAACTGAGATTAAGGGCTAGCAGTTTACAAGTCATTAGAATCACTGCACAACGTAACTAAGTAAGAAGCAAAACACAGGGAGGCAAATTAAAAAAATTAAACAGGATAAATTCACTTTGACAGGTCAGGAGTTTTCCAGGCTGAAAAAGCTACTATCTTTATGCATTTATAAAAACAGCTAATTATGAAAAGAGTGCCTCAAGGCATGTGAATTACCATGATTCCAAAGATAAGCCTATCTTATTCAGCATCTTGGATTTAAAATAGTCCACAACAGACAGAAATGCAAGAAAACAAATAACACAGGCAGATAAAAATCCTTCCTCAATTGGAAATATGGTTGACTTTCAATTACTGGTTAGAAGCTACTAGTCTACAAATTAAGTGTATTATGAAAACAGAAGCAAAGCTAGCTGCATGCAAAGAGTGAGGTACAGCAAGACTTACTTACACAGTGCTGCATTCGACTTAATGTAGCTATGCTGCATCTGAAGGACTAGCTCTAGTCTGGAAACAATTTAGCCACGTGATGCAGGCGCAGGGACCAAATAAATAAGGCATGCTATGCTTGAGCTGGCTCTGCATAAAGCTCCAGCATCCCTGCACAGCATTCCCAAAATCAGGAATGTCCTGTAGAGTTGAGCTGGGCCCAATAGGGCTTATGAAGCCCAACAGAGCATGGCCCTACAAAGCCTAAATTAATCCTTTGCCTGTGTCTGCACAAGCTGGAGTGCAAGTTCCTAAACCTACACAAAGCACTAAGAAGCATTGATATGTTTAACTAATTCACTGCAAACCCAACAGTTTGGGCAAAGCTGCCCTGAGCTGGAGCTACCTAACACTGCTGGCCCTGGGTCCAACCCATCAACCCTAAGCACATCCCAAATCACCCACAGCAAGTTCTTTTTCCCAATTATCTTGCACAAGCCAGTGTTCATTGCCTAATAGAGTTGATTAGGCCCTTTCTGTGGCCTTCACCTATCTTCGAGCAACAACCCCAGCAGCTGGGGCACCCCGGATTGCTGGGGGCACCCCGGACTGCCTGGGGTCCCGCTGTGCCCTGAAGGGGGGTGGGGGGGGGGCAGCAGGTCTCCAGCGGCGCTACCTGTTACAAACCTGCACTGCTCTGCTGCAGCGCCCCTGAACATCCCCCGCCGCTCTGCGATGCCAACGGGGCRGACGCACGCGAGGGCTCAGCTCGGGAGCCGCGGGCCAGCCGCCAGCGCCGCCCCGGCCGCCCGCAGGGACGGGGACGAGGCGCCGCGGCCGGGGCGAGCGCGCAGGCCGGGGGGGAGGAGCGGTGGCGGGCAAGAAGCGCGGGCGGGCAGGTAACCCCGGAGGCGAGCAGGCTGCGGGCCGCCCTCAAGCAGGTCCTTACCGAGAGGCCGCTCCGGAGCCGGGCCCGGGAGCGAGTCCCGCGGGAGACATGGCGGCAGCGGCGGCGGCGGCGCCGAGCAGCTCCTCGGGCCCCCCACCCACCTCAGGCAGCGGCAAGGCGACCCGGAAGCAGAGCCCACGCGGCGACGGAAGTGACGCCAATGCGCGAGGCGCCGCCGGCGGGTGTGGTGGCGGCGGTGGCGCAGGCCCGGCCTGGCCCGCGGCCCCCATGGGCACTGCGGCATCGGCCGCTCCGCGGTTCTCACTTTTTTTTTTATATGTGTGTATATATATATATATATGTATAGTCTTTGGACTATGTCGTACAGGTTATTTGAGGTGCTTGTGCTTGCTCTCAGCCTGAATGTTAAGCCTGCATGATGGGGTGTCTGTCTTTGTGAAAAACTTCCCTGTCTGCAGGTCAGAGGGTTTGGATTTTGTTCATCTGGCTGGTTTGTGAAGCATTTAAGTGTTTCACAAGTTATTTTCCTGTGTGAAATTCTTCTTCCCCCTTCCCTTTTCATGGGGCAAAACTTGCCTGAGCCTCTAGTTTTGCCTGTCCCAGGAGTTAACCTGGGAAATAAAAAGAAAAAGAAAAAAGGAGAACTATAGCATCAGACAAGCTTTGTCAACAATTCACTTAACTGCAAATAAAAGAAAAATGGGAAGGTAGATAAGCATAAAGGGCAAAATATTTGGGAGCAAAGTTTATTTAAAACAATTTTTGAAGATACATCTTATTGCAAAGTACAGCAGTTTAACACAACACTGCTTCCCCTGTAAAACTAAAAGAGTCATTTCAGGAACAGAAGTAGAAGCTCAGGGTTGTTTTTACAAATAAATTGTTACTAACTTAAGTACTTCAATATATTCTGTAGTATCCCTCAGGGGCTTTTCCTCCATTTACCCGTTCCCTTAGATGCAAGAAGTTCACATTTCTTCTCTGAGCCCACAATGGCTACACACAACTGTGTTGTGTGGAGTAAAGCATATTATTTACCCACAATGAATAGCCCAAACTATAAGTGCTGTTGCCAGTAGAAGAATAGCATGCTCTTATCAAATCTCCACATAAAATAATTCCATTTCCTCTAAGAGCTGCCAAACTCCAGCCTTAACGTGCTCTGAAGCCAGAGAGCTCTGCTATTGCCCCAGATAGTGGGGGGGGAAAGGGAAGAGTTCTACCCTGTCTGCCAGCGGCAGGAGCTGCTCTGCTTGCAAAAGCAAATTCCTCCAGCAAGTGGGCTCCAGGCTTTTAAGTTATAGAAACTGCCACCCTTGCTGGGCACTGTGGTTCAGAGGACTGCAGATTCGGGGCAAAGTTTTGAGCATGACTGTGCGTTGCATGTTCCACACAGTCAGGGAAATCTCTCTCTGCTAGGAGATTCCTTCAGGTGGGCTTTATGGGTGTCTGTTACAGAAGCAGAGTTCAGGATGAGGAGGTAAATGTGTTTTCATTATGATCAGACTCTCTTCTGCCTGGCACTGGGCCTGGAGTGCTTGACTGACCCCGGCACATGGCATTAGAAAAAGCAATTTCTTAATTCTTTTGCTCATTCACACACTCAAGCGTTAAAAGGATCTTCAGGGGATACATCTGAAAGACCTGTAGGAAGGCTGCTGTTCATGCATATAAATAAGTGCMACCACAGCAGATGTGCTTTTCCTGTCATCAACTAGATTCTTGTATGTAGTTTGAGGAACCAAAAACTGTTGTAAAAACAAGAAAGTGCCCTTCCCTGCCCTATTTCCCGTGTTGGATTGAGCAATTGGGTGAGAAAAGGAACCTCAAGTGTCGCATGATTTGTAACAAAAGTCAGCGCTCCTGGAAAACTACTTTGCCCTGGGCCCTACTGATTGCAACCAGCCCTAAGCAAGGAGTCCCAAGTCTTGTTTGAATGTGTTAATTACACATCTGCAACTTGTACTGTACTACTGTGGCAGGACTGACTTACTCAGAAAGCTGCCCATAAGTAATACTTCATTTGTGGTAGATGAACTAGTCAGCTTCATTTCTTCATAGCAGAAATAAAGTGGATGCAGGAAGGAAATAATGTTTAGATTCTTTTATAACCTGACTTTAAATAAGTAAGAAGCAAGATATTGAAGCATTTCAAATTTATTTCTTCTTAATATCTGCCCATGCAGACAAGAATCCCATTATCTGGAGACTGCAAAGTGAGATTGGATCTACACTGATACAGGCAGTCAGCTAAAAATTTCTGAATTTCTGAATTGAATTTCTGAATCCAGGAGGCCCTTTTTGCCATCATTCAGGAAGTCAGTAAGCACATAATGCTTATTTGGGGATAGGGGTGAGGCAGAACTTCCACAGGCACTGCCAATTTCTCTTCCTTTTCTTGCCTCCTAATCCAGTTACTTGACTGATTCAAGAGCTGAGAGCAAACACAAAATTTCATAATAGCTATTCCCAGGCATCTGTCAAGTATGGACCCCAGCAGGTCACACAAAGAAGGAGTCAGAGATGCCATCATGATGGCATCATGAGGAACTCCTTGGACTAGGTCCCTTCTAGCCATTCTAACACTTACTCAGCAAAAGCTCTCTTCACAGAACCATACAAGCTACTCAGAAAAGTAACTTGATGATGTTAGCAGCTCATTCTGTCCCTCCAGGTCTTTTAGGAATTTCTTACACCTCTGCAATCAGATTCCTCATGGGAGCTGGGAAGGCAAAGGACCAGGGACAGTCCCATCTCGGCTGACACAATGGATATTTTCAGTGCTTTCAGCTTTTAGTCATTCACTGAGAAGAGTCAATGCCAGATTTCTTTCACATAAAAGCAGACTGAGCTGTTCTCAGTGCTCAGAGAACACCAGCCAAAATAGAAGGTACTTTCATGCCAGCTTATGACAGGTTCCAGTTCTGCCAGTTGCATCTAATCAAAGAAAAGAGTGTTCTTTCTAATGGAAACAAGGAAATGTAAGATCCTCGTCCTCTATTGCATTCCTCACTGCAGCCTCTTGAGAAAAGACAGGTGACTGATTCATATATCCCAGTCTCTTCAATCAGAACGGGACTGTGCTAGATCCTCATGGCATCCTCCTGGTGAATGGTGTCAATCATTGTGTCCGTGGTTTGCCTGGAGCACTTGCGACTACCTTTCATGCTTTTCAGGTTTTCTGAAAGATGCTTCTGGAACTTTTTGGTGAGAAAGCAGTAGATGACTGGGTCCAACACACAGTTCATACTCAAGAGGCACAAAGTCACCTGGTGAGCATCATTGAGTTGTTGGCGCAACAAACAATTGTCCTTCTGCCACTGTTCCAGAACAGTGAGCGTCCAAGGCAGGTCCACAATGTGATGAGGTACAAAGCTTATGATGAACACAGCCAGCACTGTGCAAACCATCCAGAGGGCCCTTTGCTTGACGTGAGTGCTCTTCCGCTGCTGCATTGACTTAGAGAAGAGGGTCTTGATAATGATGATGTTCCAGCCTAAGATAAACAGGAAAATTATATAGAAAAGAACGCAGATGATCACATGAATGGCGAGAACAGCTGGAACACTGCTAGCAGAGTTACTGTAATACTCAAAGCACCGGGTAAAATTCACTGAGCCRATTTTCTCCTCATTAGTATTATCATCAAAAAGATAATACAAAGAGCTACCCACTGTTATGATCCAGATAGCTGCTGACAAGTAGATGCCCCTTCTCTGGGTGGTAAACTGAGCAGCCTTAATGGGATTAGTCACAGCTTGGTAACGGTTATATGTAATGACCATCAGGAAGGCAACAGAAGAGTAGGTGTTAACAAAGAACAAACAGCCAGCCACACTACAGAGGAACCCAGGCATGATCCAGTCTCCATGGTGGTGATAGTAAACAATCCAAAGGGGCATCGTAACCAAGAAGAGTAGGTCAGCTACTGTCAGGTTCACCATGAATATCTTGATTTCATTRAGTTTCTTGGTGGGGTAAATATGGCTGAAAATCCAGAGCACATAGCAGTTGGCGACAAAGCCCAAAATGAAAATGATGCTGTAGAAAACAGTGAAGAGGGTGTAGCGAAACTCAGAGTCTATGTGGCATGGGATGTCTTCAGCACCTCCTTTGCCCTCTCCAGACATGGTGCTGTTGAGCTCGTGCTTCTGGTGCAGAATTTCCTGTTACAGTTTTTCTTCTTGCCTAAAAACGTAAAGCATAAAACCAGCTGATCAATAGCAATGCCAGCAGTGCCATATCTAAGGCAAAACTCAGCTTTCATTTTCAGCTGTCTGTGACCACAGGAGTTCTTCCCCGTGCCCTGGCTCCGGCTTCAGGCACATGCCCTGGCTCCTTAGTCCTCTCTGCAATCCCATTGCCATATCGTACTAGCCTTTGCATCTTAATCCAATGCTGTCTGTTACACTGCAGATCTCACATCTCTAATCTCAAATTACTTTCTACATGAAGGTTCTTACGACAGATAATATCAACTCTTAACTCCTTCTCAAGCTATATTGACTGAGCTTCTTAATTTTTTGCTATAAGCAAAGTAGGTTTTCTGTCTCTTGTTTTTCTGTGGTTCTTTCTTAATACTAATTTGCCTATTTTTTTAAACTAGAAATTCCAAGACTGAGACAATATCTAGCACAAATGTCATTAGTGCCATTTCCAGAATCATCCTCTGCTTATTCCTTCCTGACATTTTGCTGTTTATAGTTGGAAAGATTACATTTGGTTTTCTTAGTTATAGTCACCACAGGCTCTCACATTCACTTCATAGGCTACCAAAACTCCCAATATTTTACTGAGCAAATGATGTAAAAGATGAGTTATTAATCTTATCTTGATTCTTAGATACAGTTTTTCTTAAACTCTCTTAAATCTCTCTCAAAAGCCTCACTGCTGCCTTTTGTGCCATCGTTTTGAATTCAGGCTGCTGTAGAACCCATCTGGCTCAGTCTCTTTTTACTATTTCTGTGTYGATTCCAAGTGTTAGCAGCAGCAATTCTGTGCTTCCCTGTGTCCCCAGAGAGACTATTGATAAACACTGGCCCTGAAGAGATATCTTCAGGATTTTAACATAATCTGTTCCCACCTCAGTTAGTATCTCTTCAGATCTAGCTGACAGTTTCAACACGTCAGATTCCTGTATCATCAATGTTGTATTTTTTTTCAGATTCAYGTAATACTCACTCTAATTCCTCGTAGACTGTAGTCTACCACTTTTACTACCCAGAGACATACACACTAGCTCTTGGCTTTAGCACTAACTCCTCRGGTGATGCTCAACAGGCCCTCACCTCTCTGTGACACAGTCCTGCACATGTGTATTTCTCTCCCTCTAAAAGCAATGGGAAGATAACTTGACTAATACAGGTAAATGAGTTTGAGAGCCATGGCCAAGGATATTGGGTTGCTTGTTCATGGCAAACTCACTGGATTTGCTACATAATTGGAGCCAACAGAGTCTGGTCATGCCAGTCCCAGGGTTTGTAAAATCAGAAAATGGTGGTTTAGTTTGGGAGTGACCACCAATCACAAAGCCTAAACATCTCATGCAAGTTATGATGGGAATACTGGGTGCTGCACATTGCAAAGCTGCTTGCGATGGCTCTGCCAGCCCCCTAGACAGCATGCTTTTCCCCTCAAAAAGTCAAAAAATGCTGAGAAGTCATTTTCATGCCTCAAAACTTTCTGGATTTTCCCTAGCAGCAGAGGCGTGAACACTTGTCTCATCCTCCCTGAGCTGAATCACTCTTTGTGCCCATGTGCTCTTGGTTCCTCATCACCCATTTGCAATTTTCCTGTGCAAATGGGGAAGTCAGCTCTAGCTCAGAAAATCTCTCCTTCTCTTTTGAAAACTCTGCAAACCCCTTAAAATTCCTCCCAGCTGGCAGCAGAGGAAGGCTGTGGCCACCTTCCCGAGCCTCTACCTCCTCACCCCTCACAGTTGCCCTAACAACATGACAACTACAGATACAGATGGTTTAGCTCAGTTGGTTAGAGTGTGGTACTAACAATGCCAAGGTCGCAGGTTTGATCCCTGTGTGGGCCACTTGATTGAGGGTTGGACTAGACGATCTCCAGAGATCCCTTCCAACTTTGCCAATTCTATGACTCTATATCTACAACTCGGCCTTTGTTCTTCACATGGCTGCCGGGTGCCACATAGCACTGGGGTTTGAAAGTCTTTCAGCTCAATTCTTCTGCCAAGGTCTATGTAGTGTGGAGAGGCCCAGAGCCCAGGAATTAACAGGGGTACCCGTGGCGATACTAGCAGTTGGCCAGGTGACACGTGCATCTCCTCTCTTTTACCTTGACTTCTGCCATCCTGCTGAGAAACTATCAATCTCTATAAGGTAGCAGGGCAGTGATTCAGGCAGTGATATCTAGGAGTAGAGGATGCCCTAGGCTATGATGCCTGGGGTCTGGCTGCAGAGGTCTAGCATGTCCCTGAGGACATGTCTCTATTCCGTGTTGCTCAGAGGAGAGGCCCTAGAGCAGGTAGTGGCTCAGGCTCTGTTCCTTCCACTTCAACAGCCCCATCTATGTATTAAAAGTGGTAATTGATACAACACAGCCTCAAATAAATGTCTGTGTCCAAGCACAACTCACAGAGGGATCATCTCTGGTAAAGACATATGCCAATTTTAAGAGTTCGCATCCCTCAGCTCAGCAGAGCACTGTACCAAGTACAGATACTTCAGGCAAGCAGTGAAGCCATGCACAGGCAAGAGAGACTGGTGGAGAGCCTGGTGTTGACACACTAACAAATGTTAAGAAGGAAAATAAAGTCCTAATTACCTAAGATCATTAGAGATCTTATGGTTATTTTAAATCTGCATCTTAAACCCAATGTTCTGACTAATTGCCAACTTCGGTAAATAATTCTGGTGCCTGGGGCTAGAATCTTTAATTTCAAAGATGCTCTATCACTGTAGCATCTGATCTGAACATACCCAGGTTAGGGAAAATGAAAAGGCAATGCATCTCCCTAGCAGAATTCAGAAGAACCCACATCCCATACATATGCACAGCCATTATTTGCAAAGTCCGTCATGACTGTGCCACTGAGAAGTCCCTTTAACCCTCCGTTTCTGAGATGCACATAGGCATGGCTGTCTCCAAACTTGACCTAGGAGCTCTGGTAAACTTTACTGGTGGGCTCTCCAGATCTGCCAGATTTAGCAGATGGAGCAGGACAAAAAGTGAACGTGCATGTCCCCCTCTACTACAAAGCCCTGCACCTAAGGACTTGAGCTAAAGAGCTGGGCTCTGACATGCAGAGATAAATGCAAGGACAGACTGTACATTGTCAAGTCTGATATGGAGCAGAAACCTCCAGCAGAGATGCGGGATGGGCAGTGCCAGATGGCAATGCCTTGTACAGCTCCAGCCCTATTTGGTAGAACTAGTTTCATGACAGTGTTAGGCTGTGCAGTGCCAATGCCAAGGTCCTTCAGGAAACCTTAAGGGAGTTGTTTTTCCCTTTTCACTTCCCAAGCCAGAAATGCTACAGAATATGGCTAGAAGAGAACATGGCACCATTCCCCTGTAAATTTACTCAATAACCCACTTCCTCTTCAGCCTGAGGAACTCAACCCATCTCCTGTGTACTCATAAGATGCCCTAAGCTCTAGGCTCAGAGATACGAGGGATCTCATTCTCACCTACTGAAACTGTGCCCCTTCGTACAAAATACATAAATCTGCTCTGTGTCAGCCAAAGGGAGAACATGCAGTGGTCAGGATGCGAGCTGACAGACGTGGGCGCCATTCTCTGATGCAAGAGGCTGCACTGTGTTACCAAAATTCCTGGCAACTCTAGCCCAAGCCACTATCTAGTGCCCCAGTTGATAATCCCAAGTGGCTTATGTTCTCAACTCAGAAATGGAGACGGAAGCGAACCGCTGTGCAACAGAGCGTGACTGGGGCAATTGCAGACTCTGCTCCCAGTTCAACACTTTCTCCCTTGGGCCATGCTCTCTCAGTACAGATTAATTGGCTCATGGCTGCAAGCTGCAAAGATCACACTAACGCAAGCTGTGTCATGAGCAAAAGCATCTTCCAGGAGAAGTACCAATAAATTCTATTTTGTGCTTACCACAGGCGAACGGATTCAGTGTGATATGTCCATTTTCAGCTTAAGTAGAGCAATGATGGATGTCTTATTTAGCGTCCTTGGTCCTCTTCCAGATATTTTTTTTTCTGACCTGGGGCCAAAACGTCTCTGCCCGGACAGCTCTCAAGAGCAGGACACCAGAATGGGAGCAACAGCACCGTAACTGCAGTGTCACTAGAGAAGAGGAAACGTGTGACATCAGCTCAAAGGAAATGAGAAATAAAAAAAGCTTTAGAGGAAAGGCAAGTAACCACAGCCAAGATCTGGAAAGTCCTTTGAGCTGTTTCCTCAAAGTATCTCCATTTCTAGTGATCCTGAAAGAGAGAGAAGTTGAGGTTCTTCTCTAAAGACTGAATAGGAACCCACTCCATGTCCTCAGTTAGATCAGGAATTAAAAAGCATTTGGACATCCTTCTTCTGGACAGCCGAATGGCAGAAGCTGGGAGAATGTTGGCTTAGTATCTCCAAAAAAGGAATCACCAGAAACCTTGTAAATCCCATGGACAAACTCATTCCCTAGTACAGTCTCCTTTGCACTTGTGTCAGGGCTAAACAGAGCTGGGCATACAGCTGTGTGAATTCTCCTTTTATCTCATGGATCTTCAGCAGATACAGAGACATTGGGCAGTGCTGACTCCTTGGGAGGTTATGTAACTTCCTTATCAGCTGAGGGAAATGGGGCACTGACAGAGGGATAAGGTGCAGAGCAGCAATGCTATTCTGCAGAGACACCAACTTCTGGCTTGCTGGGCCTTGGGCAATCCCCAAGGCTGAGATGAGGCTCTATGTGGCTGTATGACCCTGCTGAGGCCACAAGCTGGTGGGCTGTACAGCACTGAGGCAGCCAGTGCAGCATTAGCAACCACCTTCTGTCCATGCCAGTGGTTGGAAGTCCCCAAATAAGGGCAAGCAAAAGTCTGGTGCTGATCTGAGTTTCATTGCCTGGGTCAACTCTTGGAATCCCTCCATGCCTCCATCTCCAGAGGGTGCCAACAGTSTCTCCAAAGTCATCAGAGGGCTGAACAGCCAGCACATGCCTTGGCATGGCAGCCTGCAGTGAGGAGAGGCAAGCAGTTCATGTGGGTACATGGCAGMCACCAGGAGCCCCAGCCAGGCACTCAGCTCACTGCTGTGCAAACCTCAATGTCCTGCTCCCCTGGGCCTTGCTCAGGTGAGGCACTGAAACATCCAGGGAGGTATGGAAACAGCACAGGCTCTGATGACAGGAGCAGGAGCCCAGGCTGGAGCCTCTCTCTCTCACATGCACACTCCCAGATGGGCCAGAGAGCAGCTGTCATGAGCTGATCCACCTTAATGGCCCATCTAAAATCCCAAATTCTCACAAACGGCATTCAGGCCACCAGATCCTTGATCTACTCCGCTTGTCCCTTCATGGGTGACATCTGGCTGTGAGGCTGGGTGCACCRTGCACTTTGAGCATGTAAGAAATCATCCCTGTCCTATGTGGCAGCAGCACAGGGTACTGGAGGGACATAGGAGTCAACTGCGCAAAACTGGATGCAGCCACTGCTGGTATGTTTGAGCCATGCATCAGTGACGCTTAGCAGACCTGGGAGACCTTGATTTGCCTGAGCAGCGGTGGGCTGTGCCCAAGGAGCTAGCTCTATGGAGCAGGCAGATGTGCTACCCTCTGTGGTCCTGGGGACCAGGGAAGAGCTGGGCTCCCTCTGCACCGGGCCACATCAGGTGACCCAAGGGGTGAGATCAGGCTCCTGCAGTGAGATTACTGACCTACACTAGGACGGAGGCCCAAGCAGCCTCCTCTCCTCTGCTGGCCACCTTCCTCCCTCCTTCCCCCTTCCTTGTGAGCAACAGGAGAGATGGACAGGGGAACCTGCTCCTTTGTGAACCTGTCAGAGCTTTCCTAATACTGTAGCCCATGAGATTGATTCTGGGAGCTGGAATTAAAAACAAAATAAAAGCACACCAAAGAGATCAGCTGGCAGCCAGTYCGTGGCTTTGGAAGGAGAAGCCGGCGAGGATATGTGGAAGGAGAGCATTAGCAAAGGCTACAACTGCAGAACAAAGTGTGCTGCCCTGCCGCTGCCAAGCTCCTAGAGGAAATGAAAGCCCGGGAGGTTTTGGGCCGGGGAGGGGTTCCCATCAGAAATCTGCATTCTTCCTCTGCTCAGCACTGTGTAGGCTCTGACACCAACTCTGGGCACATTCACGTCACTGAATTTCAGGGTCTGAAGAAGCTCTTTTGTAAAACCCAAAGAACAAAAATACAGTAAAACACTAAACTCACTGATGAAAGACACCAGGAGATCTGCAGCCTGGAAGCTCTAAATGGTGGTATGAAACTCTGCTTTCTGATTTAAACACTCCCACTGGAGGCAGGAGACCTCTAACTGCCCAGAATTGGGATTTGACAGCATCAGCGCTGGCGAGTGCTTCCTCAGCTCTTGCCAGATTTCCTTGTCTTTCAGCTGTGCCTCAGATGCTCAGGTTTGGCCTCAAGGTATTTAGATTCTCAGAAATGCTTAGAACAAGCACCTGGTCATGTAGATTAGCCCTTTGCTTGCCTTGCGCTGCTCCAACTCTTAGCTATTTGGAGGGTTTCCTTCCTCATCATTTCCATTTTCCGCTGTTGCATTAAAAGCATGAAAAGCAGAAGTGGGCCCAGATTCAGAGCTGCTGGTACCAAAGCTATAGAAGAAGGTGATGAAGAGCCCCCTTCCTCCCTCCTGGATTACTATGTGCTTCTCTATGCACCGGGAGGGCTCAGCAGCACATCCCTCCGCCTTTGCCCACGCAGCCCCCTGAGGCAGCACTCCCTAAATCCTGCACCCTCTCCAGCTGCCCCTCGGGGATGCGGCTCCACTGCTTCACTGGGGCTGCAGCACCGCCTCTTTCCAAGCACACGACTTTGCGTTCAGCATTTAAATGGATTCTGTTTGTAGCAGCCTAGCTTACTGAGGGGCCCTCGCAGCTTTTCACTGTCCTGTTCGCAATGTTATTTACCCACTTCCAGTCCTGGGGATGCACGTAAAGTCTGGCTGTGGTGGTTGCTGGCAAGAAAACACTGAATGTCATGCAACTCTATGTTAAATATATATATAATATATATTTATATACAGCATATGCAGTTACCTTTATCAACAGAACTTGCAATATAATAAAAATATAAAATTAATCTTCTTTTACTATAACTGATTCCCATGTGATCMTGTTAAGTAGTATTAGTGGTATTTTGGTCTCTGTATCTGGGGCACTAGATCCCAATTAATCTTTGGAGATCATCTAGGGCTCACAAGTTAGGAGTCCCCAGGTCATTCCCTGTGGCTCTGGCACAGTATCAGGACTAGATGATCTCCAGAGATCCCTTCCAACCTTACTGATTCTATGATTCCATGACTTCTCTTCCACAGCAAGCTGCCTTGCTGCTGCTTTCAGGGCATGAACAGCACGACCGTGTCGTCACCAGGCTCATTTTGCGTGCCTCTGGCACAGCTCCTTGGGCTCGTCTCCTTCCGAGATGGAGCCTGTTAGCAAAATACCTGCTGTTGATAACCACGTATTAGTTTTGCAGATATCAGAAATTCTTTTTTGGGTTTGCAARTGAAAATGAAAAGAGCAGTAACACAAGCTGCATGAAGTACCGACACAGGAACTCTGAAAGCACCAAATGCTGCCAGCAGGATCAGAGCCACATGGTGTGACATGCTGGGCAAGCGAGCAGGGCATGTAGTCCCTGCTGGTCCCTGTTGCCAGTGCTTATTCTCTCAAACCAGTCTAGACTTTGAAGGTACATGCTGTTCCTTTGGAAGCGGAGCAGCTCACAAGCCGATGCTCAGCATTGTTGTCCAAGCATTTCCACTCCTCGTCTCACGCCCTCTGCACAATTTCCTTTTGTTCATTGCGCGAAAGAAATACTATAAATAAACTCTGTAGCTTCCCTCTGTGAGCATTTCAGAGCCTGGCAGTGATGGAGCCCCACCTTATTATCAAGTGTGCTGGAATGCATCCAGGGAGCTGGTGTTGCTCAGCRGGGAGATCCATCTACCCAAGCTGCTGAGAGTTCCTCTTGGGACAGTGAGCAGTGACATTTCCTGGTAGGTATTTGACAGCTGCAGAAAGTTGGGCACAGCTTTTGCTGCTTACTGTGGTCACTGCTGGGACAACCCCGTGCGGCAGGAGATCTTGCTGTTGGGATCCATGTTTATGTATCAGCAGTGAATGGAATAGGGAGCAGGACAGACTCCAGCTGGTTTTGGCACATGGAGTCTGAGATCCTATGAATGAAAAAAGAGCTAAGATCTGCTCCTTGGGACTGTGAGTGCACAGTGGATGTGAGCTGGGCACCCGTGGGTGCCTGGCTCAGCCATCCTCCCCAGATGATCAGCCTCCTGTGCTTACCAGCAGTGTCCTGAGGCCCAAAAAAACCGCTTGCACTCATCTCCCCTCCCATCACCTCTAAAATCAAGGTTATGTTTAAGGGCCCCTTTGAGCAGGAAATCCCCACGTACCAAAGCTTTGAATGCCTACGGCTTTTCAGCACAACTGCCACAGCAAGAGCAAATGTTCAATTTACCCTCTGTTGGCCAGGACCTTGCTTGGTTCCTGATTTTTTTTTTTACAAGGGTTTATCTTAAAACACAGCCCTCAGAAAAAGCGCAATGAACAGAGCTGCCCAATGCTGGCCTCCCTGTGCCCACTTCTGCCCTTGCTGGAGGAGCTTAGTGGAAAGGCTCCTCACCTGGCTCTGCAGTGCCCAAGCAGAACCAGGGCTGGGGCCATTCCTGAAGCTTGAAGAACCCAGACAACTGGCAGCCCCATTCCCACTGCCCCATTCCTGTTTCCATTACCCAACAGGCAGTATCAGCACTAGCTTGACTTGTGCAATCACAACGTGGGGAAAACCATGCTTGCTGGGCTCTTGCTGGGTAAGTTGGAGGGAGGGACCAATGGATGGGTGTGGGTGACCCCTCCACTCTCCCTGCTGTTTGCTGGAGAGGCTATACATGCCATGATGCTTGCCTAGGCATCGTTGGGATGGCTCCAAGCGTGAGCAGAGAAACTGTGGGAGTACATTTCTGAAGTAATGACCCTGTCACTCATTTCCAAGAAACTTTGCTCTGTCTGTAACCCTTTCACCCCATCAGGGCTGTGACTTCCAGGTCAGGAGCCGTGTGAATCAGAGGGGGAAAGGCAGAGGAGCAGATGTGGCTTCCCRGAGAATTCAGACAGGGAGTATGAAGGTGGCACCAAAACCCCTGGAGCTATGTGAAACACCACAGCTTGGAGGTCTCTCAGGACAGGGCGTGCACARCAGGCTGGGTCCAGAGATGCTAAGATGCAGAAGCCTGCAGGGCTCAGGGTGAGGATTAAGCACACTGCGAGAGCAGACAAAAGGGAAAGGATCCTCTTACCTTAGGGCCATGGAGCATCCAGCACAATAGAGCCCAGCCCGCTGGGTCCCCTCAAGAAGTGGAGAGCCACCAGCACTGTGGAGCCTGCTAGGAGGAGGATCTGCCGGGAGAAGTGAGAGGAAAGGGGTGGACGGGGAAGGAGGGCACTACATTCTCAGGTGAATGAGTCACTTCCCTCTTGGCAGTTGCGACACTCTAGACGCGCCCAGGCTGAGCCCTGGGGATTCTGGGGCTCCACACCGATTCTCCTGGTCCTCCTGCCTTCCTTGAATAGGCGGCCAATGAGGAAACTGCTCAGAAGGCCCCGTGCTAGTCAAGGGCTCCTCACATTTTGCAATCATTCATTGCTTCACAGGCTTGACAGAGTATCCCAGCCCTGCAAGAGCTCCGAGACAGAGGTGCTCCCTAGCCAAAGGCAAGGTTGGGCATGGCAGGGGGAACCATGGCCTCCAGTGAGCCTGTCCTTTAGGCTTCACATTTCTTTTCAGACACTGGGACTGGGAGCCAACACAGGAGCAGGCGTTGGTTCGGATACCCCATAGGAACTGCCAACATGTGCACTGGTGTGCAAGTCCAAGGATGTGGCAACGCTGGCCAGAAACATGTTCTAGGTTACAGCAGTTAGATTCCTTGCCCTGTCTGTGGTGTACGATGCTATGTTGACTACATGTTCTTAAGCTAAGTTAACTTTACCCAGTTCTTTGTTCAGGTTGTGTGGCAACAGCCTGGGATTTAGATAGGGCATGTAAGGGACCTGTTTGCTATTAGGCTTGCTTACATAGTCCCAAGGCACACAGTTTTGGCATTGCCCTGCTTAGGATTCACATGGGATTTCCCCAGATAGCACTGGCACCAATGAAATTATGGGCACAGCATTTGTTGGTGAGTCACTCATGCTGTAACAACAGATCACAGTTGTTTCTGTCTGTTCTGCCTTTATTTGTCGTGTGTTGTTTGACAAGGAAATGCTGTTGTTTTTTCTTCACTGCTGAGAGTTGACACGGGTGCTTGCAGGGAAAGAGGCAGGAGGTTTCTGATAACAGACACAGCCCTGAAGGGCTAGATAATCTTAACTGGTAGATGCACAGAGGCATGCTGAAAGTGCACGGGAGCCAGCCTGCATAGTTATGTGAAGGAAGTGACTGCTTGCCTGTCCTGTAGTCCACCCCATTCCCTGAATAAGCCTGACAGACACTCAGCTGTAGTGGGAGCACTTACAGGACCTCTTTCTACATTTCCAAACTGAACAGAAAAGCTAGCTTTCATCCATGCACAAAGCTGCACCAGCTTAACTACAAGCCATTCTTGATAGAGAAGATCAGCTGCATGCTCTTACTGTGAACAAGGCAAACTAGGCTACATTATAAGCAGCATGATGAGACCCAAGAACATAGCTGACATAAATCACATGAATTATTTTCAGGTTGAATCCTTGTTTACTTTGGTGAGAACAAGATAGTGGCTGTGAAGCAGTGGACTTTGCACTTCAGTTTTAATGTTTAATATTAATGTTTGCATTAATGTTAATGTTCTTCCTGGACTTCCTTGCTGCTGCTGGACAACTGAATAGTCCAAAAAGGGCAATATGAATGAAGCAGACTGGCAGAGAGGCAGGTAATGTGGGAGAACCCACCTTGATTGTACTAAAGAGGCCAAGGCAAGGAGCTCCTGTTACAAACGAAAGACCCAGTTCCCCTAAACTGCACACCCATTTTTGCCTTCGAAGTCTGAAGCCCTCTGGCAGGTGGGATGGGGATGCCTGCTAACAGAAAGGCTACCAATGCTCCAGTAACAACTCAGGTAGCTAAGCTATACCCTAGGTCTAAGGAAGGTGTGATGCTGCTCACGATGCTGAGATCATGGTTGGAAAGACACAAAGAGGAACAGCACTCCTGAACACACTGCCCGTTTTGCACATGACATCCTGCTAGGGCTGTAAGAGTTTCATCTGTCAAGGAGAGAAAGGATTTGCATACAGAGCTGAAAACAGAAGAGCCACCAGCAACAGGAGATGCACTGCCAACAGGAGTGACAGAAAATGAGATGAAGAGGTTTAAAACCCACCTATGTAGCCACACAAACTGTTGGGCCTGAGCACACTGTGGGGGTGCACAAGATAAGGGGTGGCATCCCTTTTCTGTCTGGATTTTAACACATCTCAGTTGCGTCCGAGCAGGGGAGGCAGCTTTTAAGAGAAAAGGGAAGCTGAGACAGCCCATTTATTCTAGATAACAAAAATGCAATAGCCCAGCTCTTTCTGAAAGAAACTTCCTGTGCTAAGTCTAAGCTCTCTCAGTTTCTCCAGAATTTCAGTTGCTTTAAGAGAAAAGGGTAGAGAAAAGGAAACTCCCATCTGGAAGAAGGGGAAGGGGCTGCCTCTTGATCTCCCCCACCTGGGTCTCTCTCTCTCTCTAACATTACACTGACTAGTTAGGCTCCTAAAATACAAATGCCATATAGCAAAAGATTTGTTACTGCACAAGGAGACAGGGTGGGGGGGGGAGTTTTTTCCATGCATTTATAAAGGCATGGAAGGCAAGGCTATCTCTCTGGGGAAGAGGAGGGCTGGGAGCCACAGGGATAGCATAAGGGTCCAAGCCATCTAGTTCAGTAGCCTATGTCCAACAACAGCCAGCAGAAGACGATTAGCAAAGAAAGCAAGCATACAGACTGCATCCTATACTGCCAGCACTTGTCAAAGTGTGGCAGAGACTTTCTCAGCAAGCTCTTACACTGAAATCTTTAAATAGCTTGGTGGCATTTAATTCTGTGAACATATATATGTATTAAAAATTATTAGACACTTTTGGCCTCAACGATATTCTACATTGAGTTTATAATCCACTGCAGGTAAAGTATTTCTTTTTCTTTTCCACCTCCTTCTTACTGATTTTATCCCATAATCTCTTTGTTCTCAGGTACAGGAATAGAGGGGAAACATGTCCACAGCTCTGGATGTCCTGGTTTTCCTCTGTACCACTGCTGGCTGTGACGCTATCTTTTTAAAAGGATATACAGTTAAGCACACATACAAATGGACATATATGTAAATTGTAAGCATTGTGCACAATATGGCTTTATAGGGGGGAAAATGTTATTTTCCATTTCACTCTGGCTTTGCCAACAGTATTTCACATTTTATTCACCTCTGTGGTTGAGTGACTAACAGATGGTTCCTGAGCAGAAGTAGCTAATTTAGAGCTCATCACTGTCTTCCTAGTACTAAGATAAATGTTACGTAACATACTGACTTGTGTCTTATCAAGAATGAATTTCACCTCTATCTTATCGCACACACTTTCCCATACATCTTTTTACCTAATACTTTTTCCATGTAGTGAAATCTAGTGCATCTGGTGAAATCTAGACCCATGCCTATCTACATGTTTCAGGGAACACTCCTATCTCATCCCTAGGCTGTGAAGTAGCACCAGAGAGGAAGGGCCTGCAAAGAACCTTCCTGCCTAAAAACCAAAAACCCCAAGAACATTTTCTAGATTCTTTAAAAAAGCAGCAGTGAGATGAGCTGGGCTCAGACAACAGTGTATATTCTGTGGAGACTGGCCAAGGAGGACAAGCCATTTCCACAAAAGACTAAAACCAAGACCACACAGAAAGGTGTTTCTATAGTTATCTGGTACTTTGTTTCTTCCCCAGAGGAAAAAAAAATATTCTACCAATGTATTTTCTTGTCCTGCATATAAATGCCRAAGTACTTTGATCTTCAAGGACCACTGACCCAAAAACAGCTCCATGGAAAGAGGGAGTCCTAGAGATCTGATTCAATCCCTCTACCTCCTTAAGTTAAACAACACTTAATTCAATCTATCCCACTGCCTGGGGATGCACAGCCAGAGGCAGGCAACGGCACAGCTTGCATCAGTTGTGGGGATCCAGGTTATGCACTTACTTACTTTCACCTATAGGGGATGAACCAAGGTGATTCAAAACTGTTTTTTACAAAGCCTGAATACAGGGACCAAAATTGCCCTCCCTTGTTCCCTTCAGCGGAACAGAGAAACATCTGGTAAAGGGTCAGGTATTTGCTGTGCCTGAAGACTGCCTAGCAGATGGAAAGCTTCAAGGGATTGGACTGAGTAGGTAAGACGAAGAAATATTGAGTATTTAGACATATAAAGAAATCATAGGCAGGACAGGAAGAAACAGGAACAGCTGAATTTAGAATGAAACAGTATTGTCATAAGCTACATGTTTTGCTGTCCCAACAAAGTTGTACCTCAGTGGAAAAAAATGACTCAAACTGCAGAAGTCCACATGACCAATGTGAGTGTGCTTTTCTAGAGCAAGTGGTGAGCAATGCAGAAATGCTAGAAACAGCCTCTCCACTGGTGAAATTATCACAAACAAATGTTGCTGAAAAGCAGAATCAGGAAATTAACTCACGTCTTAGGAATGTTTCAAGTTCTCACAGGTCTCTTCCTGAGCTACCTGAAAAAACTGTACAGAAAAGATCTGAAGGATTAGTATCAAAGGTGAGCAAAGACACTAAACCATCTGTAAGGAAATGCTATTAGATATCAGAAGCAAAAATTCTCTGGGAGACCTCTCTAATCTAGGAATACGTGGACACGGAAAACAGCCAACCAAGTCAGAGAGACAGCATTATCCTCTCTGTTGGACACTCCAGCTAGATCTTCTACCTACAGTCATTTTCATCCTCTGAGCTACTGCCCAGCACTGTTCATTTCTTATGCCCCTTTATCCAGGAAGCAGAAGAAATTGTATCTGAAAAACAGCACCACAGAAGAYAACTGTTATTTTCCCTGAGCAACTGTGGTTATTACTTGCCTTGACAAGGAAGTTTTTCTTCCACAAAAGCCTTCCCAGTTAACAGAAAAAAAATCACATTCTCCCTACAGAAAGGAATTTCAATTCCTAAACACACTAAAGCTACATGGTTCATTGTCTCCCAGACCTGTCAGCCCACTTCAGTCCATTGCTATTTATTATTTGGCTCTTGAGTGCTTCCCAGACATCACTGAGATGCTATTTTTTCAAGCTGTTTTGATACTTGAGGTCCAGCTCAAGCTATCCATCTAGTAGGTTACACCCAGCAGGACAAGTAGTGTAAAGAAATAGTGTTCCTGTAATTTACACAGGAAATAGGAACTATATTCTGTTGTCCTAGGACTTGTTAATGCATAAAACATCAGAATGCCTTAGCTTTTTCAGGGAAGGATATTTCCCTTTATGATTGGTCACATAAACTAGTGGGGTGGGGGGAGACGGAAGGAAGAAATGGAATACACCGGAGAGCACTGGACATCTTTTGGCATATTCATCTCAGCCTTGACCCTGTCAAAAAGTACTACTTGCTCAGCAGCTGCTTTTCCTGCAGAAGTCTGTATAGCAACATAACTTCATCATGTCCTCTCCTCCCTAAGAGGAAGAATTAAAAGGCAATTAATCAAAACTTAAGGGTTGAGAAATCAGAAGACAGACGCAACTCTTCAGGAACAGCCAGACCAACCCTTCTGAAGAGAGACCTGGACAATGCTCTAGAAACACAAAGAGCAGCACAAAAAATTAAGCACATTTGAAGATAAGGGCAGATAAGACATTAAGGCCAATTGGAGGGAGCTGGTTAAAGGCAGTGAGGAAGAAGAAAAGCAGCATCTTTGTAGAGGCAGCTATCCACAGGACCCAGGTATGGGGACTGCCATCATGACAGAAGGTACAAGTTTGTGGAAAGGTCTCCAGAGGAGTCTACCAGGCACATGTGAATTTGTAGTACATGTCACTTTGAACCCTTTCAAATAGTTGAGAACCTCTAAAAAAAACCTTATAATACACACCTAAAGATTAAAATATATGTAAGTAATATATAACTCATGAGTTTAAGCTCATCCCATAGCTCTGAGTCTCTCCTCCTCACAGGCGTCCAAGCCCTCCCAAACACTTTCACGCTCCCCAAAGGCACAACAATGAAGTAAAGATTCAGCACCGACTCCAGCAGCCCTGCACCCCCTCAGGCAGCAGTCAGGGAAGAGTCCTCTCCCTGGTGCCTACCTGGATGGCTCTCACTTGAAATTCAACTCAGAGCGGACTTTTGAATTAACAGTAGACCCTTCCCAGGGAAAACATTCATCCTATGAATGTTTTCACATTCATGATGTTATCAGTGATAACATCTCAGTGGCTAGCACTCAACTCACAGCCTTATGACTGCATCTTTGAATAATTCTAAGCAAGAACCTGATAACTTGGGTAAAAATTTATTTTACATACAGACCATTGCAACTAACTATTAATCAAGAGAGGTTACTTTTTCTTTACAGGAAGTGACCAGCTCATCTGAGATTAACAGAACTCTAAGCCTGAGAGCTGGGATTTTAGTTTGGAAATCAGATCTTGGGGATAGGGGTTGTGTCTTCCAAGCACTACTGAGTTCAGTGGGGAGCTGCAGACTGTTTATCTGCAGGTCAGCTGCACTGTACAGTGCTGGAAGCAGATTCCCAGAGCCAGTTCGGACCTTTCGAAAGCTGGACTTGCTGAGAAAGACGACGCCTGGAAAGGTACTGATGCATTTTAGACATTTTGTTCAGCTCTCAAACTAGAAATGAAAGAGATGAAACAGCACAATCTCTGTGAAGTACAAAACATCAAGTTACAGGGCAGCAGACAAACAGGACAGCAATAATGGTGGACCCTCCTAAGCCAAGTGTTCTATGCATAGCGAGTTCCTGGCCAAGGTCATATTACGGCCCTAGTTCAAATGGACAGAGTACAAAAAATACTTTGACCAATAATTAATTGTACTGGAAACAAACAGTCTACTAAAAAGCTATTCTTACTCTAGGTGCCAATGAGTCCTTAAAAGCAGGGAGGGGGCTGAGGAGCTGCACTTGGGCAGTGGTGCCAGGATCATTCACGCTGCTCCATTTTTACTTTGGGAGGTCTCAGGAAGGTCCTGTTTTTCTTTTCTTTCTTCCCCTTTGTATTTGCCTGGAAATTTCTCCAACTGTCCACACGACCATCACGACTTTCCTGGGGACAACAGAGAGGAAGGGGAGGGTTAACAAGGGCAAGAGTCAGATAACAAGCTGTGCGCACCATTTTCAAGAGATCAGTAGTGACTTCCCCCTTACCCAGCATGTAAGCACTCTGGCAATCAGGACATACGGACAGTGTGAAGTGCCAGAGCAGTGGAGGTACAACTGAGCTTACAAACACCAATATATATAACATGTTGTTTTCTTGTTTCAGAAGCAACCAGCTTAGGATACGCAGTCCTGACTATAGCCTACCGAATCCTCTGCTCTGCTAAGCAAACAAGAAACCTCATCTCCAATGGATGTTCTCAATCTGTCAGCCTAGAGCTTGCTGTTTTCTTACTCTGTCCCACAGCCCTGTGACACCTCTGTCTGTGCTGCAGCTTGAAGGCAGGCAGAAATAAGAGAGAAGTTGAGCGTACTGCTGTCTCCTCTCGTGCTTCTTGCCCCAGGCCTCATCACAAAAACGCAGTAAAGAAAGGTCTCAATTATATTCTTTTCTCTTCTTCCTCGCCTATCAGGGAAGCAGCAAAAACCCTTCCTGAAAAAACAGGACTCTGCACAGACCCCACCTATCATTCCTACAGGCTGAAGTGTCAGACATTAGGACAGAACAAGTCCAGGGACAATCCACTTTGAAGCATGTGATCCACATGCTCAAGGCCTGCCTGAATATAGATGTGTCTCTGTACTGGGCTCTGGCTAAGACTGCTGTCTACCTCACTCACATCCATCCTTCCCCCAGGRCAGGATCACACCTTTATTAGGGATAAGGCTACATGTCAACTTCTGTTATAACCCTCTTGTTTTGGAGTGAGGTGGGTGAAACTGGATGTTCCGTCTTGCTCTTCCTGTGGTAGACCAAGATATGATTCAGCTCTCTGAGCAGCCTATGAATAGCTCCTAGAAACAGCAGACAAGAACTTGCATCATGGAATATCTTCATGAGCATTTAGAAGTGCTGCAGAACATACGCAAGGGAGAAAACCTACATACATATGCATCTTTGGGATAAAGAGACAAGAGAGCTGAACAGAACTAGAACCCAACATGCAGAGAAAGGACTCAAGATCAAGGACTCAGGATCAAGAAAACAGAAGCAGGGAACCACGAACAACGCAGAGGTGCAGTGTGAGCACCTTAAAGGAAGAGGGGKTTTTTTTTGTTTGTTTGTTTTTAGCTGGGACAGATGCAGAACTACTCTATCTCAGACTTCTTATTCTCACAAACAAGAATCAGCACACATACAGGAGCAGATAAGAATTCACATGCTATTTTAACTCCAATCGTCCGCTCCCTGCCACAGTCACTAGCACCGATAAGCTTCCTACTCTTATGTATTCATATAATCCATTTTCAACATTTACGCCTAGCTTTGATACGGTTTTTTCATACAGTTTAAATAACCACTGGCAAGACTGGAGAAGACACTTGCAAGTGCAGTGATTCAGCTGTCCAGGAATGGTTGAGGACACACTGGTACTTCAACAGCTCAGTAGCTTCTCTGTTTGGTCCACTGTTATCTGCTTGTGATGTCTGCTCACATCCTCAGCTTCTGACCTTCACTGCATCCCTACAGCGATGACATGCAACCTTTCCTGTCAAGCTGATCACAGAACTTCTGCCAGCAGCAAGGCAAGTAGCACACTTATTTATCTCTCTCCTATTACGTGACAATACCCACAGTGCACACTCAACACAGCAGCATTACATGTGCATGGTAGATTCAGGGATTTCCACAACATCCAGCTTCCGGTATTCACTTTATGCAGCACATAAATACACATAAACTCTTTCCAATTGAGCCTCCAGCAAAATTCTAGCTGACCGCATTCCACAGGATGGCAGCCCAGCTCACACACTGTTCTCCCAGATGCCCTCTTTCTTAAAGGCCTCTCAAACATGAACTGGGATCAGACTGTGGATTAAATGAACAACATTCCTGTAAGCAGCATCCAGCTCAACAGTCAATTACCTCAAAGTTCTTTTGCCATTCTCGCTCTCGTTTAGCTTTCTCTTGTGCCTCAATTTCCTCTTCCCTCTGCCGCTTCCTGGAAGGCAAGATCACAAAGAAGTTATGAACCCACAAGCATCTCCACTAAAGAAACATGTAATGCTCTCAAAATATCCCAGAAAGCTCGTTTGATTGCTTGGCAGATTGAAGTGCTTATCAGAAAAGATACATACACGTTCTACATAAAACACCTAAGATAACGCAATGTATAGGATTTTATTTCAAACTGAGGTGAGCAGTGAGCACAGAAGGTGGTTTGGCACCACCCACAGTATGCATATATTAGACCAGGGAGTCAGCTTCTCTTGCATATGTTGTCTTTGTCATGCTCTCAGCCTCTGAAGTGTAAGTTTCTAAAATTGTCAAGAACACACATTTTGAGGTTAAATTTGAGGTTTCGAGGTTAATAAATTTATCATGCAAAGTAATAAACCTACTATGCAAGTTAATGAGGGGAGAAAAAAATCTCCCACTCATTCTTTTCGATTGTAATTAGAATTAGTACCCTGCAACTATCTTCTAGATTACCTCCATTGATCATTAGAGGAAAAGCCCTGTTAAAGCAGGAAGTGCAAAAATACATCTGCAGTCAGCACTCAAAAAGCACGTAATGAAAACACCTAAGATAGTTCAAGATCACACATGTAATGGGATATTTCTACACTTAATTAGCATACAAAGAATTGATTTTTAATTTTAACAACATGCAAAAAGGTCACTATTTCACTATTTTAACTGGCCTCCACAGAGTATATCAGCATACCAAACATAAATGTCTTAAATACAGGAGGCCAGGTTTCCAATATGATTTTCTCAAACACAGAGTTCTACAACCAATAAGTTGCCCAGAGAAGTGGTGGAACGCTGTTTGACGAGGATCTTAATAATCTAAACTAAGGCTTTGCTTTCAGCAGAAGGTTGGACCAGATGATCTCCAGAGATCCCTTCCAACCTCGACTTTTCTATGATTCTGACTTCTAATCTCCTCTGAGTAAACAGGAGGGGTGAAGGAAAGCCTGAAATGCACAAACAGATTGCTGCTCATACCTTTCATGCATTTCTTTAGCTTCTCTTTCTTTCCTCTTAATTTCCAGTTCAGCAAAGAGCTTCATGGTCTGTTTGTATACAGCCTGTTTGAACTGTAAAACATAAATCTAGTCTCAAAATAATGCACATTAACACAGAGAAGTCTGTTTTATGTGACAAGGTAAGAAGCACAGAAAGAATGCAAAGCATATGTATACCCATATAACCCCATATCTTGCCTTAATAATAACTAGTAGCAGATGCACAGGAAATGGTATAAAACACTGCTGAATAAATTCTGGGCCTGACACCTAGAAACACTACTTACTACACTAGTAAATACTCATTCCATTTGGTATTCAAGAAGTTATGCATAAACAGAGCCATGTATTTTAAGCTCTCTCATCCTTCTGCTGAGTCTTGCAACAGTCATGATACTTGACACAACACAAAAGCCAAACAGTTAGTGTTTAGATGATAATTTTCCAATAGATCTTCTTGATGTTGCAACAATCTAGAACTAGGTTTCCAGTGGGAAACATGAGTATACTTAAAACAAACATCATTACTGAAGAACGTAAGAGACTTCTAAAAATCAATGGAAAAAAAATGTTCAGGGGTTACTGTGATGACATCAAGAAAAAAAAATTCTATATAAAGAAAAGAGTGAAGCTACTAAGTCTAACAATGTCAGTGTTTGAGAATCATCTAAGTTCCTAATATCGCTTGACTTTTTCAGACTAGGAACTGGAAGAGAAGAGCTGTCTTATGTCATGCTTTTTTGAGTAAATCATTTGTTGCAGAACAGCAAATCTATCCTTGAATGCTGTAAAGAAAAAACAGTCCAGACAACCCTTATTACAGAATGACATTAAGAGCACACATTACACACGTTGCTAGAGGTTCTATACCTGCTGTTGCTGGCAGTAAAAATGCTGCAATTCCAGTACTCAATGTACAGTTACAAGAGGAAATTTAATTCAAAACAGACTGTGATGCACAAATAGCAAAGACTTGTTCCATGAAGAGAATTTGAAAATTTTGATCCACAGGATCTCATGATGTTTGCTTTTACACTAAACTGCTTTCTACACACATATTAACCAACGTGAGATTTCCACAGTGACTTTTCAGAATTTTTCAGCTAGTAAAAGGATTTACAACATTCCAGCAAACCTAGTAAAAACTTTTTGATTGTTTCTTAAGTTCTTGAAACACATTCTATAGAACTCCAGTGCAATATCCAGCCTCTTTGAACAGCATGAAACTTACAATTTCAGGATCATCCTCTTCTACAATAGGAGGTTTTCCATCCTTCTTCAATTGCTTCTTTTTTTCTTTCACCTGAAGATTTAAGAACAAATGTAAGAGTCTATGAAGTTTTACAGTGCTTCCATCATAGTATTTCTGCATTCCTAGTTCACTGTGTAAGAGCTACAGATGACAGCAAGATGTTGATTTTGATCATTCTGGGCTCCACAGTACAAGAGAGACATGCAGCTACCGGAGAGAGTCCAGCGTAGGGCTACGAGGATGATCAGAGGGCTGGAGCCTCTGCCCTATGAGGAACGGCTGTGAGAGCTGGGCCTCTTTAGCCTGGGAAAGAGAAGACTGAGGGAGGATCTTATCAATGTCTGTAAGTACCTGAAGGAAGGGTGTCAAGGGGATGGGGACAAACTCTTTTCAGTTGTCCCATGCGAAAGTGCTAGAAGCAAAAGGCACAAACTGAACCACAGGAAGTTCTGCCTGAACGTGAGGAGGAATTTCTTCACTGTGAGAGTGACAGAGCACTGGAAGAGGTTGCCCAGAGAGGTTGTGGAGTCTCCAGGTGACCCTGCTGGAGCAGGGACGTTGGACTAGATGATCTCCAGAGGTCCCTTCCAACCTTACCCATTCTGTGATTCTGTTCTGTGATCATGTTTTAATTTAGGTCAAAGACACCTRCTAGCCCTAGGTCCAGATAGACACATACAACATCACTAGTATCTGACCACTAATAATTAAAAACACTGAAAACTATTCATTCAACACAATCCCTGTGGCTTGAAGCTTTTTTTTTTTTCCTTTTTTTTTTTTTTTAAGGATATATTTATATTCAACATACACCATCAAAACCAGCAGGAAGTTTATTTTGCTTGGCAATATTTGAAAGACTAATGACATCAAGTAGAACATAAAGYGCTCATTGCTTTAGAGTATCCAAGCTCTCCCACATCATTTGCTCTCTTAATGTTGTTGTGTTTTAATCTGCTCATATCACTCAACTAACTTCTTGGCTAGTGTGATCCAAGCTCCTTTCTTTATCTTATAGGTCATTTTCCCCAAAATTTCCCAGTTTCCTGCTATCACTGCGTATTTTCTTCCACCTAAACACCTTTGATCTGCATCATTCATTCACAGATTCAAAAGAAGTATTTTGGTTGGATCACATGTTCTAGCCTAATTACTGAAAGTACTGAATTTCACTGAATTATCCTGCACTGAGCTCAACAGTAATCTTGGATAAAGCATGTTTGTTCATGCTCACAGTCCAATTGCACAGCTTTAAGAGCTTTGCTCAGCTCACCTTTCAATGACCTAAACATACAGCATGTGTACAAATAGAAGCAAATTACAAATGACTTATGACCCACGCACTCCACCTCTGGCTGTTCATATGGAATACTTACAGTATGTTCCACATATTCTTTTCCTGCCTGTATCACATCCAAGGCCCTCTTCTTTTGCTCTTGATCTAGTAGCAACTTGTACGCTTTATCTACAGCTAACAAAAAGCATCAATATTAATAACACCAGTAGTCACATTTTCAGGGTAATGCGAGACTGCTACTTGTAACCATTTGAACTTTCCTTCCTAGGGCTTTTTATTATCATCATTTTTTTATACATTTAAGAAAGCAATATCCTGATTAGTCTGATGAGATCTGGAGTACAGTAATGACAGAGACCACCGGTCACCTTTTTGGAATTAGCAGGGGGAAAGTGTCAGTTTTAACAAGTGTTACAAGTTACAAAGAATGAGGTTGGTTTAAGTTGCATGACTCCCAGCTGTAATACAAAGTATAAGCCAAGACATTTTCTGTCCTGTGGTCTTTGAATAAAATCTAATGCATGAATTAAATGTTTTTGCTTGAATAACCTGTAAACATTATGGACGAGGTTATCCCCATGTGCTCCAACAATGCCATTACTGCCACCTAGTGAAATTCTGCTGCTGAAACACCACTCCACACACCTCCCTCACCTGAAACAACTCTACAGCAATTCTTCTGTCCATTTGTGGGGCCTCTAGCCCTAATAAATCATTTAAACCAGCTACAGAAAAATACCAGACCAACTACTATCACACAGTAATCTATAAGGAAGTATGGGAGAATTACCTTCAAAGGCCTTCTGGGCTCTATCCGCATCATCTTGATTTTTGTCCGGATGTACCAATATCGATAACTGCAAGAGAAAGGATCTTGATACTAAGACAATTCTAAAAGATAAATAACATTCCAGAAATTTCTGTAAGCAGAGGGAAATAGTCTCAGACACAAGGAATCTTAAGGGATCACACTCCTTTTTAAACAGGCAAATAAGCTGGCAACACGTTTCCCTCAGAAAAGGCTCATAGAGATTCCTAACTGAAAATCAAGTAAAACTACAGCTATTAACATGTTGTCTGAGAAAAAAAATGCAGCTTTGGATCTACAGAGCAATACAAACAGCCTTGAGCTGCAGTAGCCTAGGGCTGATAGAAAACCCTTGGTCACTCAAGCTGGGTGTCCTTAGTCTCAAGTGGAAACGCATCTACAAAGGTCAGCTCCCACTGACGTTTAACTTTTACTGAAAGACCTTTGAAGAGGAAGGTTCTCCAGCATCTCTAAGGCTATTCAGAGGTTAAACTACTTAAAGAGTGGGTAAATTTCTCCTTAGGCTCCTCTACTGAAAGAGGGAAAAACTCCTTCCTGCACTCTTTGCCCAGCTGAGACAGGACACTGACCACTACCATCCTCATGGCAACCTTTAACGGACTAAAGAGCACATGTTCTCCATCTTCTCCTTCCAGGGAAAAAGAAACTTCTTTTACACTTTCCCCATACGGCATTCTTTTTGCAGATCTCTTATTTTTGCTGTTGTTGTCTGGACTCTTTTTCTGCTTCTTTACTACCATAATGCTCAAAACTCGGCATAGGGCTGGAACTGAAATTGCATCASTGCTGAATAATGTAAAATAATTACTTCTTTAGCTCCACTTACGACAATTTCTAGCTCATAGGAAAAGGTCTGCCTCCCATCCCCAACAATAGCATGCTGCTGATTTACTCAGTGATTTGCTACAGCCAGTATCCTTTTCTTCTTGCATTTGTTCCACCTTCTGTATTTAGGTGTTTGATTTCTTCAATACACAGTTTCATGCACTTTATTTCATCTTATTGTCTTCAGAACATAGTCTATCACCCTGAAGCTAAGGCAGCCCCAATTTATTATTTGCAAAAAATGAAAAGTCAGCAAAGGACTACAAAGTTATCCTACCACTCCTCAAGTATTTCTGCAGCCCATATCCCACACCAGGAGCATTGATCTGTCAGCACAAGACAGCCAGCACAGCTCCCTGTTTAAGTCAGCTCTTGATGTTTACTACACTAATAGAGGTAGAAGTCTGCAACCCCCTTCACATTGCATTTCTTTGCTGGATGCACTAACAAAACACAGTTTTTTTTCTGCAGATTACCCCAGAATTACTACACTGAAAAGAATATGGAGCAACACAGAAGAGTCAGTGAGCAGGGCTGCTGCTGTTATAGGTAACCCAACAATGAAGAATGACCACTGAAATTATTAAAAAAAAAAACTTTACAGAAAACATACTTCTGCATTGCAGTCCACATATTTGAGACAAATACATTTTTTCAGATCATGATTTCTAGTAAGTTTTTACCTTCTCTTTAGGCTAAAATGCATAGGCATATCAAACTGTACTAGCCTAGTCACACTTCACAGGCAAAGCAGCACACCATGTGTGAATCAGACGTTTCTGCAGCTCTCACACTGTTCATACAGAAATTGTTCTCTGTATTTCCTCTTCAGAAAAAAAAAGAAAAAAGAAAAGAAAAGAAAGAAAAAGACTTATCTATCCAAAACAACTTTACCACCTTTTTGCTTGCTCACAAACACAGCTGCTTAATCTTTACTGAGCTTCTACTCTCCCTCCAAAGGCTTCCACTGCAAAAGCCAAATACCTGCCGGAACCTTTTCTTTATCTCTTCATCTGTGGCTTCAGGATCCATCTGCAGTACCTAAAAGAGACCATGACAACAGAGCAAGTTTGATTATAGGTTCCATTTTTCAGGTTCCTGGCAGCAAGCCCTAAATGCTTGGTTCATTGGCATATAGACACAAAGTCAGAAAGCTTCCTGCATCAGGAAGTTACTTCAGAACATAAACTTTCACCTAGTGGCACAGAAACATTTGTTAAAAGTAAAACGTCCCAAAAATGATACATTTCTCTCAACTATGCCAACGACCTTTCCACATCTGAGTTTTGTAAAGACAGCTGCCATCCCTAAAGAGCCACTTCAGTCTAATCCTTCAGCCAGCCCTATAGCAATGCTTAGTTTGGCAGAAACAGAAGCAGAGCAGCAGATAGGTTTGAGGCACTGTTGGATCATTCATAATTGAGAACTTAGGGCAGGAAATACTATTTTGTAAAAACCTATTTTATCATTTTAAGAGAAGATGGGAGACTTTCACTGGTTGTTTTGCATGAATGAACCCACTGGTCTAAGCACTGATCTTTGGGGACATGGCAGAGTTTAGGAACTCTTTTGTGAACTAATTTACGGAGCCTAAAGTACTAAGGAACAACTGAGCTAACTCAATGCAGATGTAAGCAGGTCTGACACTAATAATGTGTTAAAAAAAAAACACATAAAAATAACTAAAAACACCAAACACTTTGCAGGAAAGGAAATGCCTACTTTTATATGGCTTTCTTAACAATTTACTCTCCAAGTCAGTAAGATTCTACACATAACTGAACACGTCAAGGTAAACCTGCTGACTGATCTAAAAAGGTTGACCAGCATTATGTTGGACCACAAAAAGCTGAGCATCTGAGGATACAAAAAGGCAACTAAAGATGATTCTGTCAGGAAGAAATGCCCATACAAAAAGCCAGTTCTGGTGGAACATCAGCTTACATTCTTGTACCACTCTTCCTCAGCCTTTCAGATTACTTAAGACTTTACATTGATATATGCAGACATATAACTAATTACAACTGAAATGAAACTATAATAATGTGGAAAGGAACTGTATGTCTTCCTTTGACACTTCACAGATTGCTCTCTGGTATGCAAAGGTAAAGTCCTTTTCTCATTCAATGCACTACACGCATTCATAGCACGAACATCCAAAATAAAAGGCACAATCAGAAATGCTGAGCCAAGAGCATTACAACAGAATCTGACAAGCATGTCATGTGTAGCTGTTAATGTTTTCATTCATAAAGTACTAGCCATTTATCTGCCAAAACCTTTCAGTGTTTTTGGCTGAAGGAAGTTTGCTGAAAGAATACAGCTTGTGCCATGATAAACAGTAAAAAGAGAGTGAGCACTTAACTCAATTCTTCTATATTTTGTAAGCTTTCATCATAGAATAATCTATATATGGAGTTTTTTTTTCCTTTCTGATGTTTGGTCTTTTTACTGAAATAAATAACCAACAAACCAGGAAGTTGGTATACCAAGTCAAAAGGAAGAGTAAAATGCTCAAACTGACCTCAAAGGGGTTCAAGTTGAAATAGGAAGATCCAGGTCGGGTCAGCCTGTCAATTTGGTTTTTTGATGTTAAAACAGAGTCTCGTTTTTCAATTTGCTTTACCTGAAAAAAGAAAGAAAGAAAGAAACTCATTCACTGACCATCACAACGTGCTTAACTGCTTTCCTGAGTGATTACTACAACAGTCATCATTATCCTGTACTTCAATTTACAAAACATCCTGCTCATTCCAAGCTTGTAGCTATCTACTCAATAATACTGCCTTACTCAAGCATTAGCAGAGCACATTTTTCATCCTTTTCT
This sequence comes from Rhea americana, assembly GCF_003343005.1. Classification (NCBI taxonomy): domain Eukaryota; kingdom Metazoa; phylum Chordata; class Aves; order Rheiformes; family Rheidae; genus Rhea; species Rhea americana. The sequence continues at coordinate 1,371,360 of NW_028186094.1, forward strand.
ATAGCATGACAGCATCTTCGTTATCTTTTAACTACAAAAACTCAGAAAACACTTTCGCACTTCTCTCCTATATTCAACAGCTGTGCCTTTTCGCCCTCCCCCTTCACTTCACTTCTATACCTTACTAGCACTACTATCACAGTGTTTTTAGGTATCGATTCCACTATTGCTTTTAACCTAGTATTGGGGACAGGCTCTTAAACACATTAAGCCACACTGGCACAAGTACAAAGGTAGTATGACCAAAAGTTATATGATTCAGTTCTGTTTATTTTTTGTTCCCTACAGTACTAAGCCAAAGTGAATTGTATAAACACACATTCGCCTTTATTTCAAGGACTAAACAGTTGTGGGGAGGCTCATTTAAATAAATCCAAGTGGTGCACAAACTGACAAATGGAGGATGAAAAAAGGGGACCCCATGGAGCTTACCAGGATGGGAGTTCACCCGTGAGAAAAGCTAAGCCACATAAGAGAGATCACAAAAATGGACTGCAGAGGACACAGTTACCACCAGATTTACCCCTTGAGAAATTGGCACAGCTTAACATTTGATTCCCTCCACCAGCTACAATAGAAGGTTTTTATGAAGGAGAAAGAAACCCCCGGCGTCACAACAGTAATTTAGGAAAGTATCAGTCACCCCATGGCGAAAACACTCCAGCCCCGCACCTGCCCCTTGTCCACACTCAGTTATTCACTCGCCGCCTGCCCCGCTCACGTCTCTGCCCGTGAACAGCGCCACAGACGGCCCCGAGGGCCCGCTCCCCCCGCCGGGGGCCCCGAGCGGCCCCCCGGCCTGCGCGCTGCCCCCACCGCGCCGGCTGCGCCGCCCCCACGGCTCGGTCCCCTCACGAAGGCCGCGCGCGCGCGGGTGGGACCCCCCCCCCCCCTCGGCGCGCAACGGCGGGGCAGGCGCCGCTCCGCCCGTCAAGGCCGCGGCGCTGCTAGAGGCGGCAGGCGGGGGCAGGCAGCAGGCGAGCGGCGGCCAGGGGGCGGGGCGGGCGCGGCCCTCGCCGGCCGCGGCCTCGGCGCCGCGCCGGTACCTCGCTGTAGAAGGTGAGGAACGCCTCCTCGGCAGCGCCCCCCGCCCCGTGCTCCGCCGGAGCCGCCATCGCCGCCGCCGCCGCCACGTGACGCAACGTGACGCCACGCGCCGGCGCCCCTCCCACGTGACCGCGACGCTAAGGCTCAGCGGGCCGGGCGGCGCCCTCGGCACGTCACCGCCGCGGCGCGCCATGGCAACAGGCCCCGCCCAGCCCAGCCTGACAGGCTCCGGCCTACGCCCGCGCTGCGATGGCGGCGGGCGCTGCGCGGGGGCGCGCGGCTCTGCCCCGCCCCCGGGCCGTCTCGCCGCGCGCGGTCACCCCTCACCCAGGCCCAGCCCTTTCCGCCGGGAGAGGGGCCCGTAGATTAAACTCGACGCGGGCGGAGCCGGCTCGGCAGCGCCCGAGGACCCCGCGGCGGAGGGCGGCAGCGCGCTGCCCGCCGCCGCGCAGCCGAGCGCGCCGCTGATTGGCGGGGCGGGGCGGGGCGGGGCGGCTGCTGCCCGCCTCGCGGGGCGGGGCGCTGCGCGTCCGCGGCGCTCGCGCTCCAAGGGCAGCGCGGCCATGGCGGCGGCGGTGCTGCGCGGCGGCCTGCGCGGGGCCCTGCTGGCGCAGCAGCAGCGCGCCTGGAGCTCGGGCTCGGGCGCCGACCAGGTGCGGAGGCCGCCGGGAGGGGGTCTCGGGGTCTCCCCTCTCCCTGCTTTCCCTCCTCTCTCACCGCCCTCTCTTCCCTCACAGCTCGGCGAGCTGGGCAAAGGCGCCGGGAAGGGCGGCGGCGGCGGCGGCGCCATCCGCGAGGCCGGCGGCGCCTTCGGCAAGAAGCAGGCGGCCGAGGAGGAGCGATACTTCAGGTGAGCGCGGGCCCGGCCTGCCACAGAGCCTCCCGCGGCGGCCGCCAGCCCCGCGGGTGCGGCCGGCCCCGTGGAGAGGCCTGTTCCCTGCGCCTCTGCCGGCCGTTCCCCCCGCCCCCGCCCCAAACTTTCCCCTTGTAAAGCCAAACCCTCCCCGCTGCGCCTTTCCTGAGCGGCTGCGGCGACCCCGAGGCGTGTGGACCGAGAGCCCTCAAGCCTCTTTGGTGCCGTGTTTTCCCGCAGGGAGAAGGAGAGGGAGCAGCTCGCTGCTTTAAGGAAACACCACGAGGAAGAGATCGATCATCACAAGAAAGAGATAGAGCGCCTGCAGAAAGAAATTGAGCGCCATAAGTATAAAATCAAGAAGCTTAAAGATGATGACTAAGCTGTTGCTGAATGTTGCTTGCCGTGTACAGCCAATCCTGATCACAGTGTAAAACAGCGTTGAAGACTGTATGCTTTGGCCAACATAATCCAGTTTTGGCCTGTTATGCTATGGCCTGCAAAAATGTCAAATAAACTACTTGATCTCTCCTTTCTGTTCAGCAGCTGTTTACTCAGCAAACTCCACTGGCTGGTATCAAACTGCATTGTTCTTTCAAAAATAAGGAGTGTACTTTTGAGTAGGTAGYCCTGTGCATAACTGGGGGATTTTTTTTAGGTTTCTTTGAAAAAAAGAATGGCTGTTCATACTTAGTGTGCTAACTTTGTTGCATTTGAAGCTGCAAGGGAAGTGAGGGAAAAAAAGTTWAAAAATAGTATCTGTTTAGAGACTTGTTCATATAGAAAGAATTTTTGTCTGAAGAAAACTGTCACTCTTTGTAGTGCAGGGAGAAGAGTGTTCTCTATTGAACTAGCAGTATACCTATGAAAATAAGATTCTTCTCATTACAGTTCATTTTTAGTGCCATAAACTGTGAAGGAAGAATCCTATCCTAATTCACAGTGGTTTCACTTGCAATGATGCAGGTTTCTGGAGCAAGACAGCTGAGATCCTGACACTTGCACCAGAATGTTCTTTTTCACAGAGACTTCAATTGCCAAACAATATTTTTGTCTGTCTCCAGTTCTAGAGATTTGTTATCCAAGTCCCTTTCCAAAGAGGGATGGATTAAGATGAATTTTGTGCTGCAATAGTTGCTTCTGAGATTTTGACTTAAGAAATCCAACGAAAAACAAATGTCAAATTATCCACTGAAATAGTGTGCCCTTAAGGTGCTAAGCCCTGAAAAAGGGGGGATTGTATGAAATAAGAGTGGACAGGTAAGAAAATAGGCTTTCCTTGCTCACCTTAACTACCTTGTCTGTAAATACAGTTGAAGAGACTTGCTGTTTCTACCCTTTGTAGGAAGGCATCTTATGTTACAAATTGTTACGCTGTGAAACCATGCAGTGAAGCTTGACTCTGAAATTATGTGGCTGGAACAGATTTTTCTGAAATGGCAAGAAACAAATCTGAGGCTTTGATATAGAAAGTGCTTTGACAAGGGTATGCCTTAGCTGTTTGAGGATGGAGTCACAGATTCTCCTGTGTTACGGTCTCCTATTTAATGAAAGCATCCTGCTATGTAGTAGACAGTAATTTTTAAACAAAGATTTATCTAAAATCTGGCATGTCTTCAAACAACTCTTCTCAAGGCTACTATCCTTCTCTTCCACCTGAGAAACAGTGCAACTAGCATGTATGTAGGCTTTTATTTGCAGAGTAAATGATAATACCATGTCCTTCAGTACTAATGAGAAGTCCATGCCCTGAAACTCTTGTTTAAGGAAAACTGAGTGATCAGGTGTGGAAGAGAAAGGTTACTGTGTAAAATACTTCATTGCCCTGCTTGAGTCTGTGGGAGACAGTGTTTTGATAAGTTGTGCAGAGGATGTATGTAGAGCTATCTATGGGGTTTCTTCTTTTTAGTTGGGGCTGATTAAAACGATGTTTCTGGCTCAGGTTAATATCTTCCCCACCTCCCTGGGAATATGAAACCTGGTGGGAAGAGCTCTTTCTTAAAAAGCAGTATATTTCAGTTTTCCTGTTTACTTTTTACCCATTTAAAAATCCTCAGGTAAGATGCATCTTTTTCTTCTTGAATCTGTGAATTGGTTGGCTCCTTGTAAAAGCTGTGAGGTCACTAGTGAGATGGCAGGATTGAAGAGCAATTTCTTACCATCACAGCTACAGTGGACTATGGAATAATTGAAATGAATATTAGGACAATTTTATTTTCTGAATTGAACAGATCAGGGCTTAAATTCATGCTTTCGTGATCCTACTCTGCATTTGTGTGCATTTTTTTTTCTTTTTTCTTGAAAGCTGCTGTTTCATGGATAAGCACCATTCTGTTGGGTGCAGTAGTTCAGTTTGTGTGTGTGAAATGGCTAGTGCTTTTTAACTTTTTATGGAAGGAGCTGAGCGGATGGTATCTGTGTGATGTTGTCTAACATCTATGCAATCTTTTGGAGAGTATGTTGCATGCTGGCATCCCACATAGGTGAAACTCATGTTTTTTGAAGAACTGTAATTCTTTGAGGTCCCTGCTGCTGTTTGCCAAGTCCAGTCCCAGAGAGTTCTAGTTCAGCTGCAGGGCTTTTGCCCGAGCCTCTGTAATGATAGAGGGGATCTGCTGGGAAGCTCTGTGGAGAGTGTTGTGGTTTGGAAAACTATCATCTCTTTTGCCTACAGGAGAGGTGTTACAAACTCTGAAGATTGAGGTTCAGGTGTGCTATCCAATATCCTGCTACTCAGCAGAGAGCTTTTCTGGTTACGTGTGCTTGCTGAAAGACACCTCTTCCTTTCTTCATTGTGTTTCAGCTTTGCGTGAGCTTCTAGGGGGGACTACTGTGTTGTGCCTGTGAATTGCGTTTTGGGCCCTTACTGTGTCTTTGTTCGTAAATCCATCCTGTTCTCTGGGGAGGAGCGTCCTGTTAGTTCACTACCTTGAAATCATCCTTAACTTCCATTAGTTCATGGCAACAAAAGCAGTCCAACAGTAAGAACAGACAGTTGTAGATCTTTACAAAAAAAAAAAAAAAAAAAAAAACCCTACAGAAATGAAAGGAAATCCACAATCTGTTTTCACACTGGAAATGTGTAAGTATATTTTGGTAGGAGCCCTCCCTCATACTAGGGATTCAGCACAGTTGTGTGATCAGACTGCGGAGAGCAGAAGCCCCTTTCTGCAGCAGGGGGAGTGGCAGATGAATATAAAGCCATGCCTGCGAACTGAGGATGTTGGAGAAACTGAACTGATTTATTGATGCTGCTGTGTAAAGCAAAATGTCTCCTTCCTGCTTCCAGCTCTTCCCCTCCCTTGCACTGTGTCAAGTGTGAGACCTGTGGGAGTCATTCAGCCTGTTAACCCAGCAACAGTTTGTCTTTTTGGGTTTTTTTTGAGCCAATTTACTTTTTTGCTAGGTTAGCAAGTTGAAGGGCTTGCAAAGTCCAACAAATGCCAAAATCACTGCTGAGCAAGTGCCAGAAGAATTGAGGAAGAAGGTGGGTGGATGCAAACAGTCTTATCCTGTCTCTTGAAATTACCTTCACTAAATCAGAAAAGTCTCTGTTTTTAACCAGCTGACCTGATAGATTCTGCAACCATCTTATTACCAATGACTCCCTAATGCCTTGGGTAGCAATTGTTGGGTTTTAACTTGTGATGGGGTTTTCCTCCTGTATTTCTACTGACCTCTCTTTTTGGAGATTTCTAGGGAGTCCTGATAACCTGAATCTCCTTGAGACTAATTTGCTTTAGTTTAAAGCGGGAGATACTCTGGCCATTCCCAATGACACAAGCACTGTTTCATCTCCTTGGAGGCACAAATATCTTTGCCTAATAAAAGACCTAAACCTGACTAGTTAGCAACTCCTTGTTTCTACAAGTAGTGAGCCCCTCCCCCCCAACTTATTCACTCCAAAGTGATTCTTTGAGCAGCTGAGCAGCTACAAGTGCTTGCTGCTGCTGCTCTTTATGCCCCGGTCCTCACCACACCATCCCATACCTTCTCTTGCACTGACTCTAGTGCTCTTTAAAACATCTTATGAACTGATTTAAGTGCAGAAACCTCCTCTGAGGTTAGGAAGGTGAATGAGTTTACTACTGGTCATACACTGCAGAGAGGTTCAAAACCAAGGTGGTTCAAACGTGATTTGGGTGAAACCTCTGCCTTTTTGGCAACAGTGAGTTGTTAAATCTTCTTGTGTAGTTTCACGATCAGTGCATCTCGTCACAGATAATATGTTTTCTTCTACAGTAGTAATCAATCACTCTGAGTATACTGGATTTGAGGTGCTTTATTGAGGTTTTCCTTCTAGGCTTGTAACATGTTTTTCTACAGCTCCTTTGCCAGTGCTTGTGATGAAAGCCATAAAAGGCAGGCAGATATGAAAGCTGTCTGAGTTCGAGCTACAGAAATTTGCAGAAGCATTTCAGCAACTAGAATATAAGGGACGTTTGACTTAGTGCACGTTTTGCTGATGGGTTTTGGTATCCTTGAGAGCATTGCAACACTGTAGGATTTCTGACAGATTGTGTGAGCACTGGCCTGACTAGGAGCAAGCAGTTTATTGGTGCTTCAGTCATCTGCTTCCAAGGTCAGCAGAATGAGAGACATCAGCTGTGGACCATGGCCATTTTAGTGCTTGTAGTTTGTTGCAGACTACTAAAACATTGCCTCCTATTTGTATTGGCACAAGAGCTGTATGAAAAAAGTATCTCTAGGATGGCTACAGGTCTCTGCTGCCCTCTTAAGGGGTGATTTCCTGGTAGCAGTGAATGAAAGTACAAGCAGGGGATCAAACACTTGACAGTGGAAGATTTTAAGGAGGATATAGATCCAGGCCTGGAGAAAGAAAATCCTGGATTCTGTGTTAGTTGAGTTCATAACGGGAGTTCTAAGGTCCAGTGTGACAGGAGAGGACAGGATACTTGTTTTTTAGATCAGTAACCYCTAACTGTGAGCTGTTTTGGAGCAATTTGCTGCTGAGTGACCAGACCAGCACTTGAAGCTGGTATCTGAGACTGGTAAGACTGTGAAGATGGTACTGTATCACCTTCAAACTGCAGTTATACAATAGGGCATAAAGAGCTTATTCTTGGTTTTCCCAATTTTACTGGATGGCATGGATAGCCCTCCCTCCTATCCAGTAGGCATGCTGAAGTCTCAGAGAAAGGGATTTTCTTCTTTTTATCCTGCCAGCAGTGGTGCCTCCTGGTTATTTGGTTGTTCTTCATGTTCCGACTGATCATATTTGTAGCACCCAAATACTCAACAGCCGCCTTACAGCCAAGATTCATGAAGAAAAAGYCTTGCTTCTCAGAGTGGCCCTTATGTTTCAATAAGATGCATATCCTTCCCTACCCCTAAATCCTCTGTCTGTGTCTCACTCCTGTAGATCACTGCCCAGCATTGTTCGGCTATGGCAGCAGCAGTGAAAATGCAATCTTTCAGCTGAAAACAAGCTGGTGATTACTGCAGCATTTAAGCATAAGCAGCTTCCCAATGCTTAATTTGTGCTGCATCCTGCACAAATCTGATAAAAATTCAAGAGAATCTTTGGCTGTGGGGCAGGGGCAGAAGTGATGAGAGGGGAGAGGGTCGGAAATTGTGACTCTAAATTGACGGGACCTCCTTAATCTGTTTGTATTTACTTGTATTACAACGAAGGAATGAATTATAGTAAATAAAGTAGCCTGCCTTTGATGTATCCAAGATCTTCAACAAGCTTGTTTTAGTGTAAGGTGCCCAGGTTACCCACTCTTTGGGTTTCTTTGGGCTGTTTTGTTACTCCAGCCCACCCCACTCCTGAACAGACAAGAGGAAGGAGGTATGACAGAGCAAACACTTATATTTTAAATGTCCCCCCCCCCCCAATCAATGATACTGGCTCTTGGCAAGGCAAAATAAACTTACGTGCAGAAAATAGCATGGTAATCCCGGCAGCATGGTTTCTTCAGGCAGCAATTTTCCGAGCATTTCCCTGCTTTAATGGTGTGGAACTTGCTGGGATCTTCCTTACTGATAAGTAATGGCTGTAGATTTTATTTTTTTTCATTTTAGACAAGCCTCCTCTCAMTTTGAACAAACACAGCAGAAGCACTACATGCAGAGAGCCACAGTATGAGAAGTTTCCTGGAGGCAGGCACATGCACTGCTCATTATCCATATTAGGTGCACAGACCATTCTTGGTAGGTCAGAATAAAAAAACCTAAAGCATTGCAAAATGTCACGTTCCATAAACATGCTAATAGCTCACGTGCAAGCTACAGCAAAATCACTCTGTCATCTTGCTACTAATGTGGAAGAAAAGGAATTTCACTGTAAACCTGGCAAGAGAAGTGGCAGACTGATGGAAACAGGCTGAGCTCAAGTAAAACTCCAGTCCTGGCTCATTGAAAAAAAAARTAGAAAATGGCAGCATAAATATACGCAGATGTCGAAAAGAATACTCTGCTCACCTCCTTTGCAGGCAGGTTGCTCTGGCTGCATCTAAAGGCAGTGGACATGCGCACATCAGCCCCCTGCCAGCATCCACGTTATAGCCAACCTGCTGTGCATGAAGAAGCCTAAGTTACACAGCAGGAAATCCTAAGGATTACAGGGTGCTACAAGGACCAGTGAAGCAATGATAGCCTTGCCACCAGGAGCTGGGGTCTTATCTCTCTGCTTCGTTAGCAACTGATGACCACAAAGACATCATGACTTTCTGAATGTCCATGAGGCAGCAAGATTTGTTGCCTGCCTTCCCAGATGGATGCAAACCACCTCTCTGCAGTAGAGATTAACCTTTTTCTTGATTCTAAGATGGTCTTTTTTCTGCCTTGCTTTGGCCCAGCGATAATTCCAATTTTGTTTGCCTCTGTTTAATTTCAGCCAGACAGAGGTGTAAATAGCACTGTTCCAGGAGTTTCCAGCAACATCTTTTTGAAATTACTCTTTGTCCCAGAGCACCTAGGACCTCTTTTCAGGCCCCATTTKCTGGCTGGCACTGGATTAACTCCACTACCTGCAGGTCACAGCTTGTTCCTGTCTAAGGATGTTCAGTGTTTAGATCTTTTTYGTTTGAGGCTATCACATGGAGCGTGAGACCGGACTTGAACAGCTGCCATAGCACATGCAGACACTGGGGTGACAGTAGCTGCAGATATACTGGAGTGACATACCAGAACCCGGTCTGAAAGCCAAAGTGCTAGAAATATCTACAGCCAGCCTGAAGCTCTAGTACTTCTATAGCAGATGGCAACACAATAGAAGATACTCTCTTCTGAGGTCCAGAAGTCTCTTACTGTCAAACACTCAGAAGAAAAAAACCCCAAAACATTGAGACAAGAACCTCCACATGTGAAAATGGAGGGAAGGGTTATCTTCAAGCAGGGGTAAAGATGACTATGAGTCAGCACAGGCCAATAACCACAAACATACCAGCCGTTGTAGCTTCAGGTTTAGAATTAGGTCAGATCCATTACAGCTAATGTATGTGCAGTGTGCATCACGCTGCAGATTATTTTCATGCTGTTTTTTTTTTTCTCAAGAGTAACAATGATTCTATCATTGCGTGAATCAAAGCTCACAGACCTTGTCGCAGCAAAAATTATGAACCGGGCTGCCTGATTAAAGCAGTGTTATAAAGGAAATAGTTTCAGTGATCACATCAATAGTATCACATTCCAGTGAAAAAGTAACAGTGCTAGATCCTCATAAGAAAAGTGTGGTGGAAGTGTGGCAGCTTAGAGTTAATCCATGTTTAATTACAAATTCCATCCTATGAACACCAATTTATGACTCCAATTATTAATTTTRTAGCAGAAAAATAGCATGCTAGAGTCTTGTACTAGCAAAGACATGGCAGGCTTAAAACAAAATCAGTATTGATTTTGGTTATGAAGTAAAAACTACAAAAAACAAAACAAAAAACAAACAAAAAAACCCTCCACCTCACCCCCAAACCCACACCGTACTACTGCTCACAATTACCTGCATATAATTCATTACCCACAAGAGGCTTGGCAAATACCCATGCAGAACAGATGAGAGTTTCAGAAACGTCTGTAAAGTCTTTATTTGGCAACAACTATCCTAGGAATTTTCCTGCTGTAAGATTTGGTAGTGCTTAGCAACTGAAATTATTACATTACCAAAGGTGTACATATCTCAATATAAATTCTCCTATAGTCCCATGTTCAGTTGTCAGCTGATATATATCCAGAACTCTGTATTTCACCCCTAGATGCTACCTTATAAAATATTTTGAAGAGCTTTGTAGAACATTAAGCGCCACTGAAATGACAGATGTGCATGTAAACAACCCTCAATTTGTCTCAATTTTTGTGCTATGAGAACTACTTAAACATATTATGACTTCCAGGCAGATCAACTGCTGCAGTGAACCTGTATGGATGAAGCAATGAAAGATTTTATTGCCTTGCATCTTCATGCCACTGTAGACCCTACAGTCAAAGAAAAGCTGTCACTGCTGCCAAATTTGCAGTCAGAACTCAGAGCCGGTGCAGATTTCACAAGAGAACAAGAATGTCTGCCACAGGGCAGGTTCAGCAGGATAGACTGCTCACTTCTGATATCTGTATGAGTTCATTTCTGACCTCCAGATCAAAAAGCTTCTTTCATTTACATCAGCTAACACAAACAATTTTTATCCATGTTCCATGTCAGGGTGATGGAAATATGCACACTTAAGACATTGCAGATACATGCAGTCTTCTAAAGAGTCACTTTGTTGCTATACTGTTGGAATGACCTTCTCTGAGGAGATGAGAGGCTACTGTTTATTTACCAGACTTAAGAGGGATGGTTCACCTGACTATCTACATATACAGACCCTCTGGGTTCACTTTCACACAATAGTCTGGGACTCAGCTTGACCTCATGAAGCACCCAACACTTCTTTTCATGTCACGCAGCTGCAGGCTGAGGAAACTGAAGACAGAATCCTGAAACCAGGATTCTTGCTGCTACATACCTCTCCAAACCTGAAGCCAAATCTATTAACAGCCGCAGGACTTGGCAGTAATATCAGCACAGGCTGGCTCTCCAGTAAAGCTCATCAGTCTTTCCTGGCATGACTGAAGCCCACAGTGGCTTCACCTGGCAATAAAAAAAAAAAACACTATAACAGACATACAGTGCTGTGCTGAAGCTTGTGCTACCCTATCTAGCTTGTAGGACTTTACTAGCTAGACCTGTACAACCAAGGAAAAGCTACTGGAGCAGCAGGACATTCCCACCACCTGCATGGCGAGTTTTTTAAGGTAGAAAAAGCAGTGTTTGCACAGAAAGCACAATTTCACGAGAAGCAGCCCGAGGTAACCTCGAGGAGAGACAACACCAAGGAGCCCTGCGCTGCTCACGCACGAGGCAGGCCTCAAGCRGGGCCGCCGGGCACAGGCAGCGAGCACAGCTCCGGCCCGGACCCGCACCGCGCTGCGAATTCCTCACACGCCGCAGCGCCGCGGACGACGCCCCGCCGCCGGGGGCGG
>NW_028186094.1:1383339-1406035 GCF_003343005.1 Rhea americana
GCCGCATCGTGCGGCTGGCGGGCCCTTGGTCGGCGGGGAGCGAGCTCGCGGGTAGGCCCCGCGGCGGGGTGGGCAGGCGCGGGCTCCGCCTAGGCCCGGCGTTGACGGAGGCGGGCTTGGGGCGCCCGCGCCGCGTAGGCGAAGCGGGGCTGGGGTGCCGCTCGGTTGCTCGGGCGCGGCGTACGCTGCGCAGGCCGTAGCGGGGCGGGCGGGCGGGAGCGGGCGCTGGGGAGCGGCCCGGGGGCGGGCCCTGCGGCCTCGGCGGGGGGAGGACGGCTCGACGGCCCGGCGCGGGGCCTGCATGGGGAGAGCAGCGCGGCCGGAGGCCGGTCTGGCTCCGCCCGGCCGCGCGGATTAGCCTTGCATGTGGCTGGGGAGGAAGCGTGGTGGGAGCTGTTCTGGCGGTGCTGTATACGATGGCTGTTGTGCGTCCCTCTGTGCTGGGATTCAAATCCCTTCTTGATCTCCTCCTGGGCAGTGCGGAGAAACAGCATTTTAACAGCTTGGACGCCCTGATAGGCAGCTTTCATGGTTACTGCTCGATCCGTCCCGCATTATGTGTGTGGAGATGGGGGAAAAAAGATTTTGAGAGAAAAGGTATTGCTGTTGCCAGCACTATGAATAACTATCTCCGAAATCTTGTGTAGCGGATGTTCTGATACTGCTGGCTGTAGGGAGACAGAACTGCACTGCACCTTATCACAGCTCTCAGGTTGGCACTTAGTACTTTGCTTGAGACAGTAACGCCAAATACTCGGAAGGAAAAACTTTCTAGAACCTTATTGCAAGGACATTGTTTTTCTTAAATGTTCTTTACTGAAAGATCTTTACCAAGTCTTAAATCTAAGTCTTGCTTAAATACTTTTTTTWAAAAAAATACTTCTAGTTACTGGATCTTAGCAGCCTTGTTACCTATTAGTTCTTGAATATGGCTAATCATATACTTAAGCTGTACTGGACTATGCTTTTGTCTGTGAAGATTGGATTCCACCCCCTGCCCCACCCAGATACTTCCTAAAGGATCCCACCAGCACTGATATCACTGTGCTGCAAAGGGAGTTAATGTATATGAAGTTATCTTTTTTTTTTTTTTGAGATTATTCTTTGTATAAAACGGAATTATTTTACGAGTATTCTAAAATTAAAGACCATTTAAACAGATTTTTACATCTTACAGTGTAATTTCCTTATTTATGTAAACTGTAGTGTTTGCAAACTAGCAGCAACTTTTTAATAATTTTGTACTTTAGAAACTCTATTTTCCATGAGTTCTAATATCCTTACCTCTCAGTTTTCTGTCTAGATGTGATCCCTATTGGGGTATTTGAGCCTCCCAGTAATACTCAACTTAATAGTTTTGCCAAAAGAAACAATACTCTCTGCTCTCGTAGAAAAAGATCTACAAAACTGTATAAGGACAAGTTTATCAGAATTATGCTCACTTTTGTTGAAGTGTTGTTTTGAACTAGAATGTCGTGCATGTTGTTCTGTACAGCCCAAACAACGAGGTGAGCTATAAATGGCCAGTTCCAGGAGAATAATTAGAGTATGTAGATTTTATAGTTCAGGTTAGCAAAATGCAGTAGGTACTGATTCAGTCAGTGCTGGATTTTGATGGCACCGATGGCTCTTGTGCACATTGCTAACCTGTTGTGAAAAAATCGTCTCTTGATGGAGGGGCTGTTTATACTTGTATAAACAAGTATACTGAAGCATAGTTTTTTGGGGGCTGTGCTGGTATTTTGATTGGGGAAATGATGGAGGTTCTCTCTCTCTCTCTCTTTTTTTTTCCTTTCCTCTTTTTTATTTATTTATTTTTTTTTTCTTTATTCCATGGAGTTATGGAATGAGAAAGACAAAACTGTCTTGAAGGGGTGAGGGTGCTAATTACTCATTGTTGTAGTCTGTCAGTGAGATGCTGGTAAGAAAGCTTTGCTAATGTGTAAAGGCCATTACTTCTAAAGGTGTGATAACTTCAAAACAAGTCTTCTCATGTACCATAATAATGCACATTTTCCTATAACATAATTATTAAATCTATTAGCACACTTTCTGTGATTCAGTAGGCTGTGGAACGAATGAAATGGCTATAATGCTCGCACAAAGAAACGTGAAGGGATGTGCTAGTCACTTTTGTGAACAAATGAGTTTTAATAAACTCCCAGTTCAGTTTCCTAATCTAAGAGCCTCTCTTTCCCTTGCTTATATGCTTCTCATCTTTGTGTTTTTACAAGAACCTTAAATGCAAGACTGATGATAATTTTCTGTGGACTAAGTTTGTTTTCTTGAGGTTCATTTAAAAAAAAATCAATCTAACACCTCCCCCCCCCCAATTCTATTTTTAATGCAGTATAACTCAAATGGTTGTTTTTTCTCTTTAGATCTGCAGGCTATGTGCTTGATAGGAGGATTAGTAACATAAACAACTTGAAATAGCTTTGATGCAGAGTTTTTATATATGACTGATTTATGCTTCCTGTCTACCTGACCTGAACAAATAGTGTATTTCCTTCATGAAATCAAAGTTGAACAGTGAAAAGCTAGAAGCACTATTGTTGGATAATCACTGCAAAGTTGGTTATGATAGTTTAAACTATTATTGTCCCTCTGCCAGAAATTGACATTTCTGCTTGTTTAAGCTGTTACTAAGCATGTTTTGAATTAACTAGACTGATTTTATAATTAATTGGATGGAATTATGCTCAGATAGTCTGAGGGTGGCAACCTCTGTTAGAGGGATGATGATTAAAAATAGGGAATAGTACATCACTGCTGTTTCCTCAATGATTGTCTGATTGGGGCTGAGATCAAGTTTCTGTTTTCATATGCCATATGCTGTCATGGTCAGGTGTATGTTAATTAGTATTTTTCAACCAAGAAAAAATTATTTGAACCATTGGAGTTATTTAAGCAAGGTGGCAGGGAGGATGATTATTTCTTAATTTAGAAGCACCTGTAGTTCTTACCCTGCTACTTGTCATATGATTAGTTCTTAAGAGAAGAACTAGTCACTTGGCAAATTAGTCTTTTGAGATGTAGGATGAGCAGAAGTTCCAAGCAAAATGTATTGGATGGCTAAAAATAAGTTTGAATATCATTCAATGTTCAAGGCATTTAAAACGTGTTGTTGGCAATCTGAAGTTGCCCACAGTATGTACTTACTGCTGCTCATTTGGTAAGCGCAATATTATGTACGTGCTTTTAAATTCATCCACTTCTGCATGTTTTTAAAAACAAATACATATTCCACACATACTAATATACATGATCCTTTGCTATTATCTGCACTTAATCTTTGCAGTTCAACCAGTCTCCCTCTTTTTTACATATTTGAGATGCTTAGTGTACATGAAAGGGTCTTGAGTGCAATATTTATATACAAATTGATTTTTGCCTGCATGTACATGCTTTTTTCTGTGGCCTGTTACAAGCTGAGTAGCATGGATGTAAACAGAGATACATATCACTTCCTTTTTTCTTTCATAAGTTTTTTTTTTTTTTTTTTTTGAGAAGCAAAAATACTAATAAAGTCTTTGTATATGTGTTTTTTACAGATAATGACTTTTTTTCCTGAATTTTATTAGCTACATCTGGCTCACATTATCTAGAGGGAGAGTTAAATTATCTTTATCTTTTTGTATACTTTCACTCATGCATCACTTCTGAACTCAGAGTGCAGATGATGGTGTTGTAAGAGATGTAATTTTACTTGTTGGTGATGATTCACGAAGAAAAAAAAATGCTCTAATCTTGGATTTCAGGGCAAGCTTGCATAGCCAGCAGAAAATCTATTACTATAACTGTGAAAAGGACTGTATTTCTTCTGGGTGCTGTTAGGACTTGAGTGTTCTTCATAGCTGTATCACTTTCAGAATGTTCTGGAGTAAAATCTTTAAGAATTTCTTGTTAGTTAAGTTTGTGTTACAGGAAATAGCTAAAAATTTGTGCACTACTTAACTTTGTGGGATGGTGAACATGCACTTCCTTTGACTTAAATCCTTTATGAGGATACTAATTAGCTAAGCCAAAATAAACCATACATCTAGTAAATTAAAATGCTGGCAATTTAATTTACGTTGTATATTACTACATAGGTACATAGACAAACTTCAGAAAGCATTTGATCAGCTGTGGTGCTATGTAATAATCAGGTATTTATGGCATTACATGTAGCCACCATATACTAATGTATGTTTGTAATGAAGGAAATGAAGCTATCTTTTCATGCCATTAGGCTGCAAATTTTGTCTGTCACAAGTYTGAGTTGTTGAACTGCAGATGAGGTTTTTTTTCTGCTTAGAAAGAGTAGCTGTCAACCTTGTATTCAGTTATAAGCAAGATGGAACATATTTAGCAAGGCTAAATTTGTAGGAATGTTGACACTTGAAAACTAGGTTGGTTTCACAAAGAGCACAAATACGTTCAGGTAGCATCACCAAAAGCTATTGTAGCTTAAAAAGTATGTAACCGTTTCAGATAATCATAATACTAAACAAACATGTTTTTAAAAAAAGAGTTCTCTTTCTTTCTTTTTTTTCCCCCCCCTCTACAGAGGTGTATACGTAAGTGATTTTATAAGAGGTAACAAACAGGTGAAAAAATCAGTATTATTTTTTGTGTATATTTTTCTATGCATTTGTAAGAAGAGGGATTTAGAACAGTATTGTACCTTGAGCGTTTTCAATTTAACTAAACCTCGCTGCCCCACACTGTTTAAAGTTTGAGATCTTGCAGAGGCTCTCTGGCAAGTAGACATCTAGCTGATTTTGTTTTCGCTGATTTTTCTATCTGTATCTATAGAAACTTTATGTTGATTTAGTGTTTTGAGAGTTCGGTTAACACTTCTAATCAGGATTGTAGTCTTCAGATAGTGTTTTTTCTTCCTGTAATTAGCATATAGTCATGGTTGCTTTTAAGTAAGTAATTTTCAGTTTCTAACTAAAGTGATTTGGTTGGAAAGCAATTTCTCCTGGTCAAAAAATGGGATGCCTGTGTATGTGTGTATGCACGTACTTTGTGTGTGTGTATGTGAATACATACGTAAATATATGCGTGTGCCATGTAGCTACAGAARACTTTGTATCTTTTCTTTCCATTTGCATATTGGAGAGTGACATCTGATAGAAAAATACCATTAGGTTCTGTTATGGCATTCTAAAGTTGCCCTTCAAGTCAATATAGTTTTAGAAAAATCCACTACTTTCCTGTCTGGGGAAAAAAGTTTTTTGTTCTCTCTCTCTCTCTCTTTCTCTCTCTCTCTCTCTCTCTCTCTCTCTCTCTCTCTGTCCTTCCTGCAGCTTGCAAATCTTCACCCAAACAGTTCATTAGCTTTAGTTTAGAAGGGATGAATGTACAAAGTGACTGGTTTAGGTGTGGTTATTTTTGGAGGCTTGTTCTGCAGTAGAACTATTTAGCATAGTAAATAGCTTGAGGCTTCAGCGTTCTAAAAAAACTGTTCTTGAATCGTCTTCATATCTGTATTCCAGTACTTACTGCGTTGCTCCTACCATGCTGCATATACCCCTCTGGTTATCATTTTCACTGCTGATCGTTTACTTCTTCCCTATCTTTTAAAGTCTGAGCCTCATTTCATTTCTGAACTTAAGAAYTGGTCATCGTAATGTTCTCTGCTGGGTAGTTGAATTGCCTCTTGTCAGCCTTTTTATTTAAGAGTACTATATATCTGTTGGCTGGCTAATTGGGAAATTGAAACTGTTTTTAATCAATTGGGCAGAGCCCACCAGAATTGTCTGAGAAGATAGTTGTGCACTTTCCCAGTGCACATATTTGCGATCAGTTTGTTAATTCTTGCATCAAGTTTTTTTTTTAACGTATATGAGAACTCAAGATGCTGCAGTCATGGCTTCCTTTTAAACCAGTAAGTTATAGATTTTTAAAAAGTTGCTGTGATTTGTAGAGTTTCTATTTGAATAAATCTGAAAGCATGGAAACAGCTCAGTAGTAGATTGAAATTTCAATGTGCTTCAGAGTGCAGCTTTTACTCTTTATTGAGTTCTGTCAGTGTTGTGAGAAAGTGTTTGACTAGTTTTATATAACATGTTGGGTTTGAAGGAAGACATGGCAACAAGCTAAGAAAGTGAAAATAAGCAAACAAGTATTGACATTTTGATGTGTTAAGCTACCCTGCAGGGCTATATGTTCACTAAATTTTATATCGTTGTTTAAAAACTGGAGAAATGGGAGATGAAAATAGCACTAGCTCTTCTAATTCTTCTTTAAAGGATGTTATATCGTATCCCAGTACTTTCCAGCTGCTATGGTAACCAGTGAATTTACTGATAATGAGCAGATAAAGTTTAGACATTGCTATGTACATGAAGTACATTTAAAAAATAATGTGAATTCTTCCATGTACATTTTCCACAGTATTAAGGGTTGTACTTTCTTTTGAAATTTAGATCAGCTGCATCCAGAAAGTATTAAATAAAACTTTTGATACAGGTCATTTGCAGCATGTATACAAATTAGTTTAGATAAATCATGCATTGTCCTACAAACTAGTTATTTCTGGCTTATTGTAATATAGCTCCTGAATTTTTTCCAGCAGCATAATAAAATGGCTAATCAGGTGAATGGTAATGCGGTACAGTTAAAAGAAGAGGAAGAACCAATGGATACTTCCAGTGTAACTCACACAGAACACTACAAGACACTGATAGAGGCAGGCCTCCCACAGAAGGTGGCAGAGAGACTTGATGAAATATTTCAGACAGGTATAATATGCATTTCTTGTTTCTGACTGGTTATGAAAGTGAGGGCATACCATTTTCAAATTTTTATAGACTAAGGTTTTAAAAAATCATTGTTTTTGATCTGTGTAGCTCTGAATGTTTTGCTACTTTGACATCCCTAAAGGCAAATTGGGTTTGACACTGACTAATTGCTTGACACATCCTTAGTGTTGTATGTGATATCTTAGTTGCTTTAGGGGCCAGAGCACTAGTTTGTTAGACCTTGTCAAATAAAGATGTGTGTTTGAGCATACTAAACTGTACATTTTTTTTTCTTCAGTCCAAATCATCATTTTGCTTTTACTTTTCTACTGTCAACTCCTCACAGTGGTTCTTAAATCCTGAAAGGCTGGATAGGTGACTTAGGGAAGCAACTAGCTTGTCTTGCCTGGGACTACATTTGAATTGAGTCTGCCTGTGGATTTTGTGTTCTCTCTAGTTCTGAGTGGACAGTTGAATCCATGATGGTTATTACACTGAAGTGTTCAGTTTGACACAGACTGCTTTTTGACAAAGTTTAGGACTAAGCTATCTAGCAACTTGAGTAATACCTTGCTGGTAGCAAGTGGTCTCTGCAAGTGCCAGAGAGAAGGCTTCTCTATAGAAAAATGTTTTTCTATTTTGTTTTTGTAATGCCCTTATTTTGTCCTGTAAACAGAAACTTTCTTTTCCTCTTTAGAGTGTGTTCTGTGAACAGATATACAAGATGCAGTAGAACTGCTTCCTGTGTTTATCTTGAATGCCTTGGTGGCAAGATGAGTTTTTGTTGAAGAGAGTCAAAATTCCACTGACTTAAGGCAGTTCAAAAACAATACTTTATCCATCTTCAGTGTGATATTCTGGCTCACATGGATGATGTCTTTTGGAAGTCATACACAGTGAGCTTCATCAAGCCTTTGCCAGCTTTTATTGGCTGTAGACATGCACTTTTGAACTTGATCATGACAATGTGCACTTGATGGTTTGAGAGTAGGTGTAAATACCTGAGCAGAGGAACTTGTGGGGCTCTAGCTGTGTTGCAGTTATGTTGTGTTGTGAGGAGTTTTCAAAGGAGTTAAAGCTTTTCAGCCCAGAACCTGACTACTTAGTATAATTCTGTTGCATGAGCAACTTCTGACAACATTTATTCACATTTCCTTAATACCAACTGAAGATATTTGYATTGTGCAGGGGTTTGTCAGTGAAACAAACTATTTTTGACACCAGAGCTAAATTTGGGACTGAACTTTGGGTTTCTTAATCTGCTGAGGTCTTACCTAAAGCATACAGGTGCCTTCCAATATGCAGGATCACTTCTGAAATGTAGTCCTTGGGCTTGGCACTACTGTGCATTTTTATATTCAAGTAGCAGTTAAGTAATCTGTGTATTCTGAAGATAGAGTTGTTGCAAAGTGTGTGGAGTTCTTGATTATCTGTCCCTAAATTTCACTCTGTGGTTTAGAAAGTGTAAATCTTAACGTCTACAGTTCTCATGCTCCACAGCACACACAAGTACATTACCAAAAAAACAATAAACCATAAAGATTCTTAAACTGAAAAAAGTGCTTCGGAACTAGTCCGATGTTTCTTGGGGGAGACTGCACCTGTAAAATTAACATTAGCCTGTTTGGGTACATAGCAGGGCTCGAAATAATACCTTTTTGAATTCTGGCTGTTGAACTGCATGGACAACAAAACAAGTTTTAAAAAAATAGACACGTAAGAAGTTCACTGATTTTTGCTTTCTAAAGCTGGAGGAAAGAGTGAATAAACCATTCTACTTCCTAATATATTGTGRGATAGCGCTTTGTAAGTGTTTAATTCTCAGTCAGGTGGCTCCTTTTTCACATAGGATACATGTAATGTTCATGTAATAGTTTACTTTAGAACAGCTCTGTTCAAGAGAAGGAAGCGTGAAACTGAAATTTATAAATCTACTAGAAGTGAGCCAGAGTTCATTATTTCAAACCCTGATGTGTAACATTGTGCAGCAGATTTGATTCCCAAATGTTCAAAAACTGTTACACTGGAGTATAATCTTGCAATTCAGTTAGTGCTTAGGTATATACATTTTAATTTAACTTTTTCATTGTACTCATGTTCTTTCGTATGCTTGTGTAGGAATATGTAATTGATATTAAATGTATAATTCTCTATTGATATGGAACGTAACTTGTTTGACTTTAAAAGCAAACTGCATAGTGCTTAGTTTGTATGAAATTAAATAGAAATCTGTAACTTCTTTATCTTTAACTTTTAGGGTTGGTAGCTTATGTCGATCTTGATGAAAGAGCAATTGATGCTCTTAGGGAATTTAATGAAGAAGGAGCCCTCTCTGTATTACAGCAGTTTAAAGAAAGTGACCTGTCGCATGTACAGGTAAGGTGAGAGCTCCAGGAGTATGAGCACATAAGTATAAATAGTGTCCTGACACTACTCACAGGAGAATTATTACTTAAAAATTCATTCGTGTTCCTATATTCTAATACTTCAAACCCAAATAACAAGCCTGTTAAAAATTGCCTTAAATGTGTAGGTATTTGAGTGCAAAGCAAAAACTTTCAGATGGTAAAATGAGCGTGCTATTGAGCAAATAAGGTAAAACTACTACTTGGAAGCTGATAGTCTTTTCAGTTGTATAAGTTTGTTCAATTAATTCCTTCAGAAATTTTCTAAAGAATTCTTTTGACATTTTATTTGTTGCATTGGCTTGATACAGTGATCTCAACAGTATGGAGTGTAAGATTCGGTGGATTCCCAGGGCTTTTCATACACACAATTGAATTACTTTATAAATTGTATCTACAGAACAAAAGTGCATTTTTATGTGGAGTTATGAAGACCTACAGGCAAAGAGAGAAACAAGGAAGCAAAGTACAGGAGTCAACAAAGGGACCGGATGAAGCAAAGATCAAGGTAACATTTGGCGGGGAAAAATATATATTTTTTTTTCTATACCAGAGAATTAATGTATTACTTGTACACAGACTGAAGTAATTTTGGATGTCCTTAAAGATCACCAGTATTACCAGAATAAGTGTGTTCATGTTTATGCTTTAAAGAAATTTATGCAAGATAGAAATTCAGAAGAGAGAGTGTCTCCTTGTTTGAAATGCCAGTCTTATACAGTTACAGAAAGGCATAAACTTTGTTTTTACAGTCTTTACGTAACAWTGAGGTCTGCTTGAGAAGATTTATTTTCATCTTAAAATGTAGAGTTCATATGAGCTTCTAAAATTAGTATGAGACTTATTGACAGCTCAGGAAGATTGAGTCTATGTTAGTTAGAATTTTTTAGTTATGCAAAACTTAGGTACAAAGTAGATGGGAAAAAATTGCTTGGTGTTTTGGAGTGTTGAAGGTGCTTGCACAATGTTAAAGAGTAAAGCAGCAAACAAGAAAAAAGAAAATTGGTTGTTTCCATTTACCTCCGTCAATATGAAACTGATTTTGCTGTTTATATGTAGTTTCTTATATCTCATTTATATTTGATCCAGACACGCTTTGTTCTAAAGTGTGGCAATGAGCAAGTAAGGAAGCGTTTGTCTTGGAAAATGTTATTTTATTCTTGATTTTTTTTTTTTAACATTCATTACCTCTACCCCCTAACTAATGTGACTTTTTTTCTTTCTTTTTTACTTTCCTCCAGGCTTTGCTAGAGAGGACTGGTTATACTTTGGATGTAACCACAGGACAGAGGAAATATGGAGGCCCTCCTCCAGATACTGTATATTCTGGCGTTCAGCCTGGTATTGGGACAGAGGTTAGTATACGTAGACTAACCTCATTGTAGTTTTGTATTTTTATGTGAAGTGATACATTAGAAATACTGTAAAATAAATTATATTACAAGTGAAAGTTTRAAGCATTGTAGAGAAAAGTGTGCTTCTGTTTTTGTTTTTTTTTTTCTTTTTTTTTTTAAACAAGTGTTTCTTGCTTCTGAGTAGTCTGTAGAAAACAAGATAATAGGTTGGTGGAAAATGCAGGTGGAGGATGCTGGGGAAGGCTACACAAAATTTCCTAAAACATAAATTAGAGCACTAAATTATCAGACTTCATGGTCCAACTTAACATAGCTTAATAAAATGACTAATGTAGGTATTAGCTGTATATCTAAAAGTGTAACTAGCAAGTATTTGGCTGTTATTCATAATGAAAATACAATTTGATGGACAGCAGCAAAGATTATTTCATGCAATGTGCTGAATGTGAAAAAGACTTTTCAGTATTGTGTAAAGGTACCCTTATACAAAGTTTTGAAAAGGGCAACTTACATCACTAATTATTAGTGAATGGTTTATTTGCATTTGCTTCAGTCTGTACAGAAACATCTGTGAAGCTTGTTGATACTGAAACTATCATGCTTTACAGATGCCCTTAGTACAACAGTAACCATGTCCTAAATTGCAAAACAAGCTGCACAGACTCTCCTTTAAAGTTTTGCCTTTTTTGTGTTCTAGAAAATGGTTTATGAGTCTTTAACAAATTTTGTTATGTGCCAGTGTTGTTATGTGCTGATAAAAAAAAAAAAAAAAGCGTTACTTAAATGCGCTATACCTGGTGACTGAAAATACTGGATTGATGACTAGATATTTTCTGTGATTAGCATCTTTAGGAAGTCACAGGGAAGAGTATGAAGCTGGCTAATTTATTGTGCTACTAGCGGTATGGTTTTATTCTTTTAAATTGCAGGAAGTTTGTTGGAACTTGTGGAAATTCCCCTAAGATAATTAATGCTTCTCTGATGAATCAGCATTAGAGTCTGTAGCAAAAGTGAACTGACCATTTACAGAAACCATACTTCTACCAAATTAATTTAATTCTAGTGTTCTGCAGGATTATTTTGAGACTGCTTCCTTTAGGAATACCGCTTAGTTTTACTGGCTGAGGTGCTGAACACCTTGTCTAAACTGGTGTATACTTTATTATATTTAGGCTTAGCTCTTGCTGTTGGATTCCAAGACATAGTACTCAACCTCTTAAGCCTGGTATTACTGTTTAGCAGACAAGGAAGGCATGTTCAAACTCCTGGAGGTTATTGTGTGACAGTTTTCCATGGCATGAGATTATTTTCTTTTAAGCATATGACAACCTCTTCTGTCTTATCCTCAGCACTTCCAGTCTTATAGGTGCGTAAATGCTTCTTTTCCCTATTTTTCTCAGCAATATTGGAAAAGACATAAGATAGAGTCTTTTAGATTGTGGCAGTGAATCTTTTGTCTGCAATTTATTTTGAAGAGTGTTATAGCTCTCGCAGCTTGCAGCAGCTCAGATACATTAATGCCAAAACTGTCACTGATGTCATTAATAGCAAACCTCTTCTTAAGGGTACTCAAATGCTATTACCAATTTTGACAAAATGCACACTAGGTAAACTTTTTTAAAATTACACAAATGTATGGAGTCTTTCTGCTGTAAATGTTTGTATATGAAATGATTTTTTAGCTCATGAATGCTAACTTTACTGTTCTGTTTTCTGGGCTTAGCTAATAGAAGAGGGTTAGCTGAAGGGTTTAGCTAAAGAAAAGTATTGCAAGTGTCTGCTAACCTGAAATGCAGTGATGTACCTCTCTAGACTACGTTTTATTGGGGAGCTGCACTGCTGCAATTTTTATCTTTTCTGACTTGCTGCTTTCCAGTGTGAGTATACATGCTTGCTACTCTTCTGTGGACAGATTTCCCTGTCAGTTTGGCAGATGTACTTTTCATTGTTCCTTTATTTGCTGGCTGGGTTTTCTGCTGTTTTAGCAAAATTTAAAGCTTAATCAGCTGACAGAACGCTGTGAGCCTAAAAGCTGGCGTAAGGTAATCAACAGGAGGCTGTGACTGAATGATGAGGATCATGAGCTGCTATGTTACTGTTGCTTATGAAACTGGAGTACAGGTTTGGAAAGGGTTTCCACTTCTAATTGATATGCCATGATTTTGAAGCTAGTAGATGGAAGAAGTAAATTGCACTGCCAGTTGGAGATGGACAAATCAGAGTATGATGCAGCTTTTCTACAATTCCAAGGACAAACCTATTGGGCCTTGAGTCTCTAGCATCAAAGTGCATTTTATAACATGGCAACTCTACTTCTGAATCTCCTTCAAGATCTGCTTCAATATTCTGTGTAGGAAAATTAACCTTCATGGGATGTTCAGCATGTCAAATATTCACATTTAAAAAGTGTCACACTGAATGTTTTGATGAAAGGATTATGTGGGAGAAGCTGTCTAATGTATATATGCAAGTGGGTGGGCTTTAATAGCAGCTGGATCTTTTGGGGATGTGATTCTTTAACTTAAAAGGGCAAAGTATTTACAGCTGTGTGGAAGTTTGGAGGCAAACATAATTGAAACAGGATTTAGTGTGAACTTAAAGACTTGTAGCTACAAAGTAAAGCGTTTTGATTATAGTTAGGTCATAAGAAGTTGGTACTTTGATGTTCATGAAAGTGTCCATTAGATGAGAATGGAAACAGTTATGTGGTCTTTTTATTTTTTTTCTCCCTAGTCTCTCCTTATACTTGCTTTCTCATTTGCATCTGAAAATGCTGCTAATTGCTTATTCTCAAGGGGCTTGTACAGTGCTGCTTTCTTTAGATCCTGAAGTTTTCAGAGACTTCTAATTCAGTGTATTTCAATGATGTGAAATGAAAACTTGAAATTACTTCCCAATAGATGATTATTTGCTTGATGCACGCTAAGTTAATCACATACAAGGTTGTATATTTATGAAACAGTTTAGGCTGTATAAAATTGAGGCCATATGTCTTTTTCAGAGCTGAAACTTATTAGATAAATCTATGATGACCATGAACTTTGAATGTCTTTGGCAAAAATGCAGAATTACTTTTAGCTCTATGAATGGTAAAGTGGTATTGCATCTGACCCTATATGGATGCATGGTCAGAATTTGTGAAAAGTCAGAGAATGGTTGTGAGGTTAACTTGTCAGATGGAAAATGTTATCTTATATGCTGTGGATGTTGCAGTAAGTAAAATTCATTTGTCAATAGTAAATTGAATGGGAAAACTCAGATGATATAATTCTCTAACTTAAGAAGCATGGTGTAATAAACTCAGCAGGAGTTGAACTAGAGAGAGGTTTTGCTGGGTTTAATGCACAGAGAATGTAACTTTTGTACTGGAAGAATGTGGAGGTTTAGCTTGAAACTCTTGTCCTTTAGATGCCTCTCTTCCACTGGAAGGTTATTGTACTGTAAGTACCAGAATTTCTGTTAATTTCCTTATTTTCATGAAGGCTGTATATTTGGATGAATTGAAGCAGTCAAGTGGCCTACGCTAATTTGACATTTAAATCTGTCATTTAAAAAAGATTGGCTGAACATGAAGCACTATTACAAGGAGACGAAGTTTTGAAGAAGCTCTTACAACAAAACAATTTTTATTAGTTTAGGATGTTAACAAAAAAAGCTCAGCAGTTAAAATAATTGAAAGATGTGTCATCTAGAGTGCTGAGGTGGTTTGTATCCCTGAATAATGCCCTGGAAAGTCTGTTGTTCATGAAACAAATTGAAATTCTTCCTAGTTGAAAGAATTTTCTTATTCAATTTAAAACAGTAATAAGAAAGAAATAAAATGGGAGACTTTGATTTGCAGCTCCTTTAGGTAGCAAAATGGGAAAAAGCAAGTCTAATAGTGATCTCTGCAAAGGCACAGAGGTGAGGCAGTTGATACTACTTAAACCAGATCTGTGTTGCATCACTGTGATGCTCAGACCTGTGTTGTGTCACTGGTAATGCCCATTTTCAAATTTTTTTTCCACCGTACTTTTGTGATGGAATTGCAGTATGAAATAAGACATCTGATATTTACATTTTTTGGTATTTCAGAAACTCTGCAAACTTACCAGTGTACCTAAGGAAGTTTATTGCGGATGTTTCTTCAGGCTCTTCCAAGATATCTACACGGCATTTGTCATGTCTAGTATTGATCATATAGTTAGTATATAAAGCTTGCAGGTTCAGAGTGAATTCACTTCAGAATTATCATTTATCCCGTAGAAACATTTAGTCCTCCCAGTACAGATGTGAAATTACTCTAGAATATAGGTCAGATACCAGTCTATTCAAATGAAATCTTTAATTCTGTTGTTCATCCCAGTTCCTGGAGTGTATTACCAGAATTGAAATTTATTAGCAGTTGAACTGAATTTTAATAGCAATCTTACAGCTTTGATTGTGGTCTTAAATTTGTAGAGAGAATAATACTCAGTTTAGAGAATGAACCAAAGAGACAAGAAGGAAACAAGGAAATGGAGAAACTTTAAGGAAGGTAAATAGCTGGAAAAGTAGTTTTTTTTTTTTTTTTGGAGTAGGGTTATTTCTTTCTAATGCAGAGTATTTGGCCCATCAGCTTCAGTTTCTGTTCAGTGACTGTGAAGTCTGAAGCAAAGAATTTAGTGTGGACTTTTTATGTTTAACTAACTTAAACACTTTCAGTTTGACTGTTCTGTTGACATCTCACTGCCTTAGTAGCCAGTTGCAGTTCCTGTTTTGTGCACTTCCGTGAAGGTAACATTTTTTGTCTTTCAACTTTGCATATGGGATTTGGAATGAATTGCTCCTGACAGTAATGTAATGACAATAGAAACATTTCTTGAAACGATTTTAGCCTTTCTTCAGAAAGGCTTCCTGGCTCTAGCATTAAATTTTTGTTCAGTATGAGAGATCCATTCCTTTTTCCCCTATAGCAAATAATGCTTGGCCAGTTGGTGTTCAGTGAACTGAGAGCCTAAGTTATGTGAAAAAAATGTTTTAGAAACCGAATCTCTGAAAAATGAGTCTCGGGAAGATGTAACGTAAACATCTAAAGGCTCTAGCTTTCCTATGAGGAAAATAACTTGTATTCTGCTTTTTCTTTTATTGGAATCATGATATTCTCCTCATAAGCATCAATATGAACAAACCTATGAGGGTATTTTGAGAACTTTCAGTTTTGGTGTTATCTGCCAAGTCTTCAGTACAGGATGTGATTATTGGCAAGGCTTTGCCTAGATGAGAAAGGTTGGCTTCTACTAAGTTGTTTCAGTATGACTAATGTTTGAAGTTAAGAAGCCTAGCTCATGTTTAGATGATACAGCTAAAACTAAAATGTGCAAAAATAAGAATAAACTCTACTTTGCCTTGGTAAACTGCGTTGTCCAAACTAATCTTTAAAAACATACAGTGAGAAGCTCTATCTAGACTACATTTTAGAAGAAAAAAGTTAGGTGCGTCTTCAGTCAGCTTGGAGAGAAGCTTGGGTAAAATTGGTAGTACTACAATTGAGTAAAAACCTATGTGRTATAGTGGGGAAATTATTAATAGTTTATCTCTAATTTAGGTAGATAAAAGTGTATTTTGCAAGTTTTGATTAAAATGTTTTAGAAAACTGAATTATCCAAAATAATCTGTAAAGTCCTTCCTACTCTTGAGCTAAAGAGAACTTCCATATTTTCAGTGCTACCAACTCTTAAAATGATCCATCTTTGGCAGACATGGTAACAAGATTCCTGCTGTAGGAAAGAGTCACTTGAAGAGCCTATGATTTAAAATGAGTAGAATTTGATCTAACTAGGATTTTTGCAAAATTTATTTGTATCAGCAGTTCAAAGATATTGAGAATTCAGAGAAGAGCTACAGTGTTTAAACAATTGAAAAAATCTTTTCTAGTGAGACCTCAGCTGAACCGATTAAACTCCTTAACAAACACTTGAACGAACGTGAATAGTCATCGCTCTACATAAGGAACAAAAATATGAGGACTCCAGATTTTCTCAGACAAATATGATAAGATTCAGTTGGTGTAAGTTGAAATAGAAATCCAGACTAGAAATAATATTACAGTGTATATTAAAAGTGAAAATGACCATTGGGGCAACTTACTAAGGATGTTTGTAGACTTCTCCATSTCTGTAATTTTCTAATCAAGACTGGACTAGAAAGCGATTTGGGAAAACTGCAAGAACGAGGAAGTGCTTTGGCCTGGGGTAATATAGGATACCTTAGWTAATCTGTAAGATTTTTGTTCTTAATTGCCAATATTATAACCAGGTAAGGCCCATTTGCCTTTTCAGTTGTAGAAATTTGACCTTCTAATTGAAAATAACAAAACCACATTTTTCATATGCAGAACCTAGCACTTACTGTAAGTGGGAGGTTTAGAAGACTTGGTWGGAGATACAATAATACTGTCCACAGTTAGTTCTACGGTGTTTCTGCTGTGCTGGTTTATGCAGCAGTGTACTTACTTTCCAAGGAACTTTCAAACATTAAAAGCAAGTTTGTATTTTTGCAAAATCTAGTTAAGTGTCCTCTTCTTTTTTTTTGTTTTGTTTTGTTTTGTTTTGTTTAGGTTTTTGTTGGCAAGATCCCCCGAGACTTGTATGAAGATGAGTTGGTACCGCTCTTTGAGAAGGCTGGTCCCATTTGGGATCTGCGCCTTATGATGGATCCTCTTTCTGGTCAAAACAGAGGTTATGCTTTCATTACSTTTTGTAGTAAAGATGCAGCACAGGAAGCAGTCAAGCTGGTGAGTAACTCATTTTCAGATAGCACAAGATGAAAACAATAAGCATATTAAAAGCATTCATTGACAGACTCGAATTTGACTTCCTTAAAAAGTTATTTCCTAATTTGCTTTAGTGTGTACCATAAATACAAATAAAGCTTTACTTCTAGAACTGTAGCCCTCCATCTGTTAGAGTCCTTGGGTAATTAGGATAAGAGTTTACTTGATTAGAATTTGAAAATATATTCTTTAAGTTTCACTGTGTTTAAGTTGTGTTACCTTCTTACTATAAAGAGCCAGTTGGAGATGCTGAGTCTTCCT
This sequence comes from Rhea americana, assembly GCF_003343005.1. Classification (NCBI taxonomy): domain Eukaryota; kingdom Metazoa; phylum Chordata; class Aves; order Rheiformes; family Rheidae; genus Rhea; species Rhea americana. The sequence continues at coordinate 1,400,888 of NW_028186094.1, forward strand.
TCTGTTCCAGTGAAGGGGTCTCTAACTAGATGTCTTCCATCTTTATGGTTCACAGGTTATGCAGTTAGCTCAAATGCAAACCTGACTAGAGGGTTTGACAAGCACATTGCCACCTCTTGTTTTTCTTTTCTAGGGATTGCTATCAGATTGGTTGACTTGCTTAACCTGGCCTCTGAAAGTAGTCTCTAAGATGTCAGCCATGGATGAGTTTTGTACTTGCTGTTGACATGCTAGCATGCTTTCTGCCAGAAATTTTAAAATGAATGCACTAAAGAGTGAATATTTAAGGCCTGACTTTACAAAGTTACTTACCAGTATAGCAGTGTAACGTGGCCTTTATATGCCCAAGAGTAGCAAATGGAATTAGGTGGATCAATTTGTGGATCCCGAAGTATTGAATATGRCTGTGAAATAATGCTTATACTTGGAACCAGAATAATTGAAATGCTGGAACCCAGTTGCTTCAACAGAATTCAGTTGATCTCAGATAAATCAAGGAGATGTGGAGAACCCCAAGCAACTATTCAAGCTGAAAAAAAAAGAAGATAAAGAAATTCAGGCTGTGGTACTAGTCCAGTGGAATGATTTCWGAAGGAGTCACTGCGTCTTAATGTTCCAGTGTTAGTTTCCCGCAGATATCTGATGTACCTAGATACAGTTGCATTTGTTGTACTGAGCTCTAAGGTTAGGATTTGTATATTCCCCACTTAGGGTGCTGGGGGKTTTTTTATTATTATTATTTTTTTTCTTTGCTTCATAATACCTGCTTGAATGTCATGCTCTAATGAAGTGTGCTTTTGAAACTGATTGCTTTTGGGTTTCAGCGTCTGAAGAGGAATGATGGATACTGAGTTACTTCCACTTTTGAAGGAGAAAAGCTTCTTCTCTACCCCTTCCTCTCCCCAGCCTTACTAATGTTCATTATCTTGGACACACTTGTTTTTTACAGACTGGCAGAGCTAAAATAATGGGGCCCAGCACATTTACAATTTTTGGTGCTAATTCTTAATAGAAAAACGAGTGTTTTTTTACAACACTGAAAATAAGTTGAAACTTCAAGGTTTTTTTGCTTCTTTACACCATGTGAATGCTGCACTTCAGATGTGCGTGTACTAATGGAAATAGGATTGATTTGGTGTAAAATGGCTTATGAACTATACTTTGAAAGGCAGATTCAGATCAACTTCATGGCACTAAAGCGCAAAATTTTACTGTGTTGTGAACCACTGTGTTGTGTGAAGCAAAATTCTGAAACATTTCGTCTTCCCTAACGTGATCTTATCTGATAGCTTGTGGTACTTTGCTTTAACTTTGCTTTAACCTCCATATTCATGAAGAATTATTGAAGATATTGCTTTTTTGTGTGTGACTGTCTCAGCTGAGGTAAAAATGGCTGAAAATTTACTCTTTAAAAATTGGGTTTTTCAGAAGCTGGCTGGTGATTGGACTTATGCCCATTTGAAAATTCGACCTAAGCCAAAGATGATGTCCGTCTTGAATTCTAGTAGACTTTTTTAAAGGCTGAATTCTCTGGTCTTTAAAGATCTATGAAAAAATGTTGTCCACAGAGCAGTCTTATTGTGGCTAGAAGTGTGATATGAAGGAATAGGCTAAATGACAGTATTTTAATTTTTTTATGGAAAGTTAAAACAGTAGAGGTGTACTATTTACAGGATCCAAAAAACCTCTGGCATAAGAGTGGGAGGGGAAGAAACCAGGAAGCGCACCATAATTTAGGCTTGTGACTGTTGCAGAGCAAATGTGCTTTGTGTTAAGAACCTATCAAATTAAAAGAAACTGGAAAAGTGGAAGTACTCACAATATCTGTAATGCTATGCATTTGTGCTTTAGTAATAGCAGCAGTGATCAGTATTAAGCCCAAATACAGGAGGAAGCCACCTTTTTGTCTAGAAGTAGCTTTCAAGTATGAGATGAACAGTATGTGAATATGTCTACCCCTTAGAGTTTTTATCTAGGTCCTGTTCCTTGTACATTGGTTTATTTCTGTAGCTTCCAATTCAACAGAATATTCAAAATTTTCAGTGGAAAATGTAAACTTGCCAATATTCTTCTAATTCAGTGCTGACCAAGTTGCAATTGTAGTAGTTGTTTTGTCATGTGAATTCAATGTTCATGTATAAAGATTAGAGAGTCGGAAGAGAATAGCTGACTGATTTTTTGGGGGGTTCTTTTCACCCATATTGTAATGGGTAATGCAAATGAATGGCACCTTATTTTTGCAGTGTGACAACTATGAAATTCGTCCGGGGAARCACCTTGGAGTATGCATCTCTGTGGCAAACAACAGGTTATTTGTTGGGTCAATTCCAAAGAACAAGACCAAGGAAAACATATTGGAAGAGTTCAGTAAAGTCACAGGTAAAGAGCATCTTAACAAGTTTGTTGCACTGATTCCAAACTACTGTTTTGGTCACTCTTCTGTAGTTCCAGCTATGTGACAAATGCTTTCAGATATCATTTAAAACTATTTCATTTTTTATTTGTGGTAGAGATTTTATATATCGAATGTACTATGTGATGGAGTGTAAAGGGACTAGTGTATGTTTTGAGTTTGTCTTGCTGTTTGTGAAATTACTGATACTGTAGGATTATAATTTGAGATGGAAATTAATTTGGAAAAGATGTGGAAGTCTGAGTTATCTGTTCTAGTTTAGTGTTCAGATCTACAGTATTCTTGTCTGAGAGGCTTTTGAGGAGCCTCAAAAAAAAGTGTGCTGAAGAATGACAGGGAAGCAGCACAAAGAAATCAGCTGAGAGGCGATACTGAATCAGGGTAGAAGGAATCTTACTGTTCCCCAGGATATGCAGCAGGTAGGAAGAAACCAATCAGCTTGTTACTGGAAGGATGCTTCTGCTTTATACAAGAGGTTGAAATCTTGGTCACCTGTTCTTCTCATAGGAAAATTTTAATGTATTGCTTCTTTTTTAGGGTTGCTATTTATAAGTACTGCAGGGAAGTGGTGAAAACAAAGTGAATGTTCATTTCCTTGTCTCTCTCCTTGTTGGAGAGAGAGATGTGGAAGAAACTCTCTCCAGCTTCCCCTGGAGGCAGGGGAGATACCATGTAGTAGTGCTGGCCTCTTTTCACAAAAGTAAAGATAATAAAAGAATTTGTAGCAAATTGTCACTGTGTGAACTGTTTGTGTTGATGTCTTGGAGGCCCTAGTTTTGAGGTAAGTCTGTTTTGGAGATTTTCACCTTCTAGGTAACCTGTTTGTAGGTGAATTGAATGTGTTGTATGTGGATATCCAATTTTGGTTTGTTTACATCATTTTCTCATACTATCTCTTTTTCTTCTTTCACTTCAGATGTTAAGTTCAGAGGCTGTGTATTAAAATGATCTAATATGTATTTTGTAGAGTAGAATCTAGTGGGGGGGGTAAGCTTTTTTTTTTTTTTTTTTTTTTTTTTTTAACCCAATACTAAAGACATATTTTTCAGAGGGTTTGGTGGATGTAATCCTCTATCACCAACCTGATGATAAAAAGAAGAATCGAGGATTCTGCTTCTTGGAATATGAAGATCACAAGTCAGCAGCACAAGCTCGACGACGCCTGATGAGTGGAAAAGTAAAAGTCTGGGGAAATGTTGTGACAGTGGAGTGGGCTGACCCAGTAGAGGAACCTGATCCAGAAGTCATGGCAAAGGTAATTAGAACTTCATTAGATGCTGTTGTGTTTTGGAAGCAATACTAGTTTTGGGGGAGCTGAAGGCAATTTGAGGGCTTTTTTGTAGTCAGCAGTCTAGGCTCTGGCATGGTCTGAGTACTGCAAATCAGTTGACTGTGTAACACATCAACTGTGTTACAGTTCTAACTGGCTATTCACATTTAAATCAATAGTATACAGAATTATTCTGCCAGATTGGCACACAAGTCTGTTTATCTTAGCATTCTGCTTCTACTGTTAATTAGTAGTAGGTGGATGTTTTGAAAGAGCACTTCGCAGGGTGAGATGACTTGAAGAGCAGCACAGAGAATGACATGCTCTTTCTCCATGTGTTTTGGGATAACTCTTTGCTCTTGAAGTTCATTACTAAAATTTTCCTGGGACTTCTGGCATCACAGAACCAGATCAGTGTTGGATATGCTGCTGATCATGGAGGGGAAGTGTAGAAGGACAAAATGTAGAAATTTCTTGCAGGTGTAATTTCTGGATGCAGGCACAGAATTTACAGGATTAATCAAAAATTAGTAATGCACAGAAGAGTAATAACATCTCTTTAGTTAATGTTTGTTTCTTTTGATGCATAATTTTTAAAGTTTGCAACTTTTTTACTCATCTTTTACTAGGTGAAAGTTTTATTTGTAAGAAACTTGGCCACTACTGTGACAGAAGAAATTCTTGAGAAATCCTTTTCTGAATTTGGAAAGCTGGAAAGAGTAAAAAAGTTGAAGGATTATGCTTTTGTTCATTTTGAGGACAGAGGTGCAGCAGTGAAGGTAGGTTGATTATTCTTTTTTCTCCTAGCTGAATTACATGTGAGGAGTTTATCTTCTATAAATGTTTTTAAGAATTTCTTTGCAACATTTAACTTGGTGAGATAATCTGTAGAGCACATTTAATAAGGTTCCCATTGGAAGAATTTTAATTGTAAGGATTTTGTTCCTGTGATTTCAGTAGCTATGAGGATGTGAAACTTTCAAAGGACAAAACTGTAGCAAACAAGTAGACTGGAAAAGAGATCTAGACAAATGCAGGAGAGTCTAGAGAAGAAAGGGGGGGGCAAAAAATCAACCTAGACAGTTTTTCTGAGGAAACACTGACAGAAGGTATCAGTTGTCTCTCAAAGACCCTATTTAAAGGCTTTGTGTAGTTTTCAGGATGACAAAATAGTGAATAGAAATTGAAAGGTAGTTCAAGCAGTAATTTGTGAAAGAGAGGAATGACACTAGCAAGTCCTTCAACACATATCTTTTCTCTAACCATACATGCTCCCTAGAGCATTTCATTTAAGCACATTCTTAAACATTAAAGATTATTTTGAGCTTCAAAGGAGTTCTAAATCATCCTTTTCTGTAGTCGCTACTGCTTGTATTTCAGGGACTTGAATTTTATAGAAATCGCTGCCTGCCTCTCTCTCTCTCTCTCTCTCTCTTTTTTTTTTTTAATACCTACTTAGATTTTT
>NW_028186094.1:1406045-1410358 GCF_003343005.1 Rhea americana
GTTATGTACCTTGAAGTCTTTTCAGAATGCTTTATGAATATGGCTTTAGAATGAATGTCACTCATATTTAATGAAGTTGAGAAGCCAGTTTGGATAGTCTTGGACCCTGTCCAAGAGAGGGTAAGGAAGCCTGAATGTTCCCTGAAAGGGTAAGTCAGTGATATTTATTTCCTGACGTGTTTTAATGCATTACGCCTTAAAAACACATTAGCCCCTGTCCGTCRAACTTCCCAGTAGATCTTTATTCTAAATTTTCTGTTGCATTTGGGCAACTGAACACTGCTATTGGCTAGCATCTTTCTATGAAGAGTTAGACCTAAATCAGTASTAGAGCATCTTTAATAATAACCTTCTTCTCTGGAACAAGCTGGAGTATTACCACATCTCCCCTTCTGATTTCTGGCCACTAAATTRGTTTGTATTTTTTTTTTAATTACAAATTCTTGTGAACAGGTGTTTGGCTTATTAATTTAAAGCATTATTAAGATACTAAACATGGAAAACCAGAATTGGCTCAGTGATTCCAGGGTCTGCTTATTTTCATACCTCCTTTGGAATAAGTTAGCCATGATCTTAATATTTTGGGGAGGCATGTAGCTGTACAGACCTGTAAAGTCTTTGTTAATGCATATATATTGGTACCCAGAAATACTAAATACAAAGTAGATAATCCAAGATCAGAATTGGAGGTAGAGTCCTGATTGTACTTTAGTGTGTGTGCCACCTTTAAGTATCTATTTGTGTATGCATTTGATAGCTATGAACTTCATGTATACATTACTTTTCTGGAAGATTTTTGCCTCACTTGATAAGATCACCAAGTTTCAGTAGTCTTTTCCTCAACATGTGACCTCAAATCGCCTTTGATTTCCCTCCCCCCTCCCCCCCCCCAAATCATCAGAGTCAGCTGAGTGTAGAATACTTGACATCCTTCAAGACTTTCACATAGCACATTTGACTAGTTAGGAAGTCCAAATGTATAAATGTTCCTTTTTCTTGTGCGTGTTTTCTGCCTGGCTTACAAGCAAGCTGACTTTTTTTTGTCAGTACGTAGTGAGAACTTCTGCTGATGTTTTCTTTGAAATGACTTTTCTAAAAGTGTCTTAATCCAATTATTTTACCTGATGATACAAAGAAAAAGTATATATAATATACAATTATAGATATGAAATGTAATAATATGAAAAAGTCCTGCTTCAGTGTAACTAATGGATAAAGCAGGACTTGAAAGAGCAATACGTCAAATTCTATTCAAGTAGCACAGAAGTAAAACATAGAAAGCAGTTTAATCTGCAGCAGCCCAACTGCTTTTTTCCAGGAAGTCTTATTTTTCTGTTGAATGGAAGTGAAGTTTTAGATGTTTCTCTTCTGATTTTTGTACAGGCTATGAATGAAATGAATGGAAAAGAGATAGAAGGGGAAGAAATTGAAATAGTATTAGCAAAACCACCTGATAAGAAAAGGAAGGAACGTCAGGCTGCCAGACAAGCCTCCAGAAGCACTGCGTGAGTGTTCATTTTTTGCACTTCTTTAAAAATGAATTATACTGCTAAATATGAGCTAGCTTAGAAGAATGTGAATCACTTTTCTCTATTCTGTGTGTTRTTAATTAACATGGGAAAAATGTGGTTTATTTTGGGAGACTTTTGAAGATAAATTAATGCACGTTTCTTTTTCTTAATAGGTATGAAGACTATTATTACTACCCTCCGCCTCGCATGCCACCTCCTATTAGAGGCAGAGGCCGTGGAGGGAGAGGTGGATATGGCTATCCCCCAGATTACTATGGCTATGAAGATTATTATGATGATTATTATGGTTATGACTATCATGACTACCGTGGTGGCTATGAAGATCCCTATTACGGCTATGATGATGGCTATGCTATAAGAGGAAGAGGAGGAGGAGGAAGGGGTGGGAGAGGTGCTCCTCCTCCACCTAGGGGGCGGGGAGCACCACCACCAAGAGGTAGAGCTGGCTATTCACAGAGGGGGGCACCCATGGGACCACCAAGAGGAGCCAGGGGTGGGAGAGGGGGTCCTACGCAGCAGCAGAGAGGACGCGGTGCTCGTGGAGCCAGGGGCAACCGTGGGGGCAACGTAGGAGGCAAGAGAAAGGCAGATGGGTACAACCAACCTGATTCCAAGCGCCGTCAGACCAACAACCAGCAGAACTGGGGCTCCCAACCCATCGCTCAACAGCCGCTCCAGCAAGGTGGTGACTATGCCGGTAACTATGGTTACAATAATGACAACCAGGAATTTTATCAGGATACTTATGGGCAACAGTGGAAGTAGACAAGTGAGGAGGGATTGAGAATATTGGCAACATAGAATTGGCTATAGCTCTACATCCTTCAAAACAAAATTGGCTTAATGTTTCATCCTTCAGTAGCGATTGGCTGCCATTTGTATTGGGCTGAAGAATCACTCTATTGTGTATATACTCGAGTCTCTTAGTTTTCTTTTTCATAACGCACTTGGACATTACTGGGCTTGCAGAATTCCTGAACTCCATATGGGGTTTCAATGCTTTTATCATTTTAGGCTTCATTTTAGCAGTTTAAAAGCAGGAATGGCACACTGTTCAATCATGATTTTGCAGAACCTCTGGTTTTGGACAGGTTTTTTGTTTTTTGTTTTTTTTTTTTTTTTTTTTTTTTTGGATTTGGGATAGACTACATAGGAGTATGCTGTACATAAAAGTAAAAGCTAGTGCTTTGTCTTAGTAGTTTTAAGAAATTAAAACAAATTAAGTTTTCTTGTATTGAAAATAACATGATTGTATGTTTTGCATTCCTAGAAGTAGGTTAACTGTGTTTTTAAATTGTTATAACTTCACACCTTTTTGAAAATCTGCCCTACAAAATTTGTTTGGCTTAAAACGTCAAAGCCGTGGCAATTTGTTCCTTGATGTGATTGTATTTCCAATTTCTTGTTCATGTAAGATTTCAATAAAACTCAAAAAACTATTCAAAACATTACCTATTTCAAATTCAATTGTGTCCTAAAACATTATTTCATTGGTAATTCTTGCGAAAAACATTGGTTTTCAAAATATAACTGCCTATGTGAGTGATCAAATTCATGCAAAATTTCTTGTGCTTTCCAACATGTAGCACTGTGGACATCAGACTGAAAAGTAGGAGAAATTGCAGATAGCCCAAAGGGCACTCTTTGTTTAATTGGTGTTCATTAATTTAACAGCATCTAATTTTGAAACTTTTTTTTTTGTTTTTAGAAAGTGTTGAAATGTACCCAAACATTCATGGAGGTCTAGTTTAAATATAATCCTCTAATGTAATGTGAAGGAGGAAGCAGAGCCTACAATGGTGTTAATTTTATTTCTTTTTATTATGTACTGTGGAGTCCCTCTAGAGGCTGTTCTGTTAGGATCCACCTCTATCATATTATTCAGTGTACAAACACATAGGGAAATGGTTTTAATCTTAAGCATCTTAGTCTAATTTGAACTAATTTTTGTCTAGGGATGAGAATTATAAATTAGGTGCTGTGGCACAGTAGACTAAGCTTTTGCTACAGATAACATAAACATTCTCTTYGTATTCTGCTCARTTCTCTCATTGACGTTTTGATGTTCTGCCATGATGAACAATTTGCCTTAGAATTCTCATGCCTTGTAATAAAGGCTGTTTTTTTTTGGTTTTTTTTTGTTTTTTTTTTTTTTAAAAATCTTTTGGGGAAATTACTAGCTATGTTATTGGGGTATTATGTGTGCTTCTATTGACCTTTGTCTTGGACAATCTTAGATGTCAATTTTAACTGGCAAGTCTTGACAATACTCTTCTGTTGCATCTGAGCCATGCTGTACCCCAATGAAGAACATTTGCTTCTCAAGCAAGAGGAAAAACAAAAGGATTAAAACTTGCTCTAAAGAAAATTATTGACGGACCTCTAAACATCCAAATTAACATATCTCTCTCTCAAATATGTTGCTCGTACTTGAATACAACATTCTAAACACAGACTATTGGGGAAGTTAAACTTCAGTTGTCATACTCCTCCCTTTGTCTTCTATTCCTGTCTGGTGTCTTTCATAAAAATTGTATTTTATCAGAATGTTAACAGTTAGCCTTCCCACATTTTATTATTGTGGGTTTGGTATATAAATGCATGGTTTGAGTTTTGACCTGAACTGAAGTGAGGATGTATATCTGGTTCTCAAAAATGGGTTTGCCCTTGTGTCAGGCTCTGTTCTTTTTAAATTAATGTAATTGGCCATAAAATAGCTTAGAATGCTTTTCAAAATTTTAGTGTTAAGTTTTTTTTTTTTTTTTTTTTTTTTTTTTTTTT
>NW_028186094.1:1410372-1503223 GCF_003343005.1 Rhea americana
TTTTCTTTTTTTTTCTTCCTTTTCTTTTCCTCTTCATAAAGTTAATGGGCCAAATCCTGTCATCTCTGCTCCTTACTTGAGCGGTGAAGTCAGAGGGTTGTTGCCTGGGTATATATTTCAGGCTTTTCCTTGTAGTAAGAATCTGGCTTGTAATTGTGTTTTAATGCAAGGGATTGCTGTTTATTGATATGACTTCATAGTATTTATGTCTTAATGCAAAATTACCATATATCTTGTGGCATTGAACAAAACCCTATAATCCCAATAAGTATTTGCATTTCAGTAACCATTGTGAAGGGGATCTGGTACAGGGGAGGCTTAATTGGAATCAAATTTAAATTGGTGTGCACCCTGGAAGGAAGATAGCATTAATGTGTATTTCAGGTGTTAGCCCAGGAGAAATGAAATGCCAATGCATGTTTATGGGGGAGGGGGAAAAAAAGCTAACACTTCAATGATAATGTTTACTAAGCAAATAAGGAACAAAAATGTTAAAACTGTCTTCCTCAAGAATTATAAAGCTGCATTTTGTATTTATTTCTGCCAAAATCTCTAGTTATCTTAGTATTTCCATTGAACATGAAAAGTGAACTATACTTTTCCACAATTGACAATGAAATTCAGTTAAAATTTTGTTTACAAGCTATATCAAGTTCTTTGACTTATGTGATTTGTGGRTACTCAAATTCACCTTTAAATTTGCAAAAATGTTTTACTGAATTCTTAAAGATAATGCGTACTACAACTTAGTTGAGTAGTGGTGTACACTGAACTTTACCAAAATTATTAAAAGAAACTTCAACAAAGATACTCTAGCACAGTGGAAAAAAAACTAGCATGCCTGATGAGATACTCAAGGAAAGAATATTACACTATATTCTCAGCACAATTTTGATATATAATCAAAGCATAAAATAAATCTAAACTTCACTCTTTGTGCATCTGTTTTGATCTTTTCTTCAGTATAACTTAGCAAAAATCCTTTCATAGAATAAAGCATACTGAAAATGGATTTCGACTTGCTAACCAATATTAAAAACATGAGTGTCCTGCTGGCGTTGGAGGAGGAGCCATGAAATGGGATTTTAATAATCATTTGATCACTCATTTATAGCAGTTGCTTAAATGTCTGTATTGATAAAATGTTTGACTAAAAATAAAAAAATAGGTTGCCAGATTTCTAGCATTTCAAAAACTTCTGAACAAAATATTTTTAAAGCTGTTATGTTATACACTTGCTTTCACATTATTAACAATATCAATTTACAAAGCTCAGATAATAATTTTACTAATTCAGTAAATGTAGTCTGCATTTTTTAAAGTACTAAAGGTTTAATTTTTTTTCTAGCAATTGTTTGTTTTCAGGACTCAACTTCTATAGTCTAATTAGTAGAAAGAATGACAACTGCATTCTGAAATGCTTAAGCATTTTCAGAATAAACTCTGAAGTTTAAGTAGACGATCACCACATAATTTTCGTGGTGCTGTAAAAAGCTGACTGTTTTTGTCCACTCTATATTTGGACACAAAGCCCATTTCTGTATTTTGAACTTCAGAGAGGAGAGAAAACAAAACAAGAAAACCACTCTTACTATGAGGCTGGCAGTAAAATCAATGTGAAGTGTTGACCACAAAGTCTGAAATTTGAGTAAAGCATGTTTTTGGCATCCTGTCCTGTAGACCTAATGCAGATTAAAATTAATTAATTAACAAATTAATTTCAGTGAGACTTAATGGTCAGCCAAAAATAATGAGCTTGGCCCATATGTAGAACAATAAGGACCTAGTCCTACAAATTTTTGTTCACACTTGATTTGAGTGGGAGTACTTGTGTGATTCAGGTTTACTTGGATAATGAAGGCTTGCCAGGTTGAGTTCTGTCATTTGTGTGAACTATTTGTAAGTGGCTTAGAGCCTTATAGAAAGAGTGTGCCAACATATTTCCTGTTTTTTCCAGAAATTAGAGCTTCTGTTAACTTAGAATTTGAGTGAAGCTGCTTCAGATGTAATCTATTGGCTTGAAACATTTTTTGAAATGCAGAATAATGAAGTTTAGCATATTTTTAGTTGATAAAAATCTGGAGTAAAAAAATACAATTTAGGGGAATCTTAAGCGTTTGATGYCACTCAAATAAAATGGTCAAGGTGTATCTGCGGTATTTGGTTGTTGATCAGGAACTCCTAAAATTTTAGAACAGAAGAATCCCTCTGAAGAAATATATTAACAATTTGGAGGTTACCAGAAGCTCTGAAAGACAGTTCAGAATATATTGCATCACATTTTCTGATGTTGTCCAGCAATCTGCAAGTGTCAATTTTGTATTTTAACTCCTTCCTTTTACCTGACTATCAGGGAAGCGTGGTTGAGGCTGACCTGACATGTCATGATGTCGACTTGCTAGGTGGGGTTCGCAAGGGACATTTACCTTGGAGTTATCGGTAAGAGAACTTTATTTCTATTTTTCCTTCAGTAAGATCAAAGGGCTTTGGGTGGGGAGGAGGGAGGAGATAAACTCTGCGGACCTGATTGATCACTGGAATCTTGTTGAAAATCTACCATTACCATGGAGAGATTCCAAGAACTTAAGGTAAYGATTGAATTTAAATCTGATAGGTCCATGTCCAAGAGGAGCATGACATAGGTTTTTACAGCTGAAACCAATCTGAAAATAAAGATGATTTGCTGATAACACAATATTTGTACTTCAAGAGAAAAACAGATGCTATTTTAGAGATACTGGAAGCATAAAAGGTTTTGAATGCTTAAATTTTTCCTCTGTAATGAAACCTGTTTTTAACACCATGAAAAAGCTAAAAATTCATAGCAGTTTTTCAAAGTGTAAAAATGCTGATAAGAAATGTGCCTGAGCACATCTCTCTCAAATAATAAAGTTTATCTTAAGAATAACAAAAAACCAGCATGAAATGGATTTAGATCATTTAACTGTTGAACATGGTGATGCTTACAAGGCATTTACTGCAAAAGAATTGCAATTAAAGCAAGGAGCAGTTGTTATACTTAGTCCTGTTTTAAAACCACTAGATTTTGTATTGCAGACCAAACTTAAAACACTTGAATATGTTGAAGAGACGGAATCCTTCATGGCACCAGCTCATCTTACACATTTCCTCAGCCAAGAGTGTCAAGACTTTTTTTTCCTGACTCTATATAGAACTTTAAAAGGCAAAGAGAAGTGGAAACAGTTTACTAGGCTATAGAAGCATTCCAGGTTCAATCATTCTTTTATCTTGGAATTTTAATAACATGCCAGTGCTATCAAGGACATAAGCTACAAAAGAAATGCTACTGATGAGTAGAGGTATTTGTAAGAACTTCAGTTTTAAAGTATTTACTTAATCTCAGATGAACCCTACTTGAAAACCTTGCTCTGAGAACACTTTTGATCACACAGTCATCAGTGCTGTTTCACTTAAGAGACTTTAAACGTATCATAAATACGAGGATCTCTTCTTTTAATGCTGGATTCTCTGATCTGTATGGTCACATAGAGAACTGAGATAGAAAGTCCAGTGAGACTTCTTGAATATGCTCAGGTGGACTGTCTTTGAAATTAAGCAAATGAAAAGGTTGTTACAGGAACAAAGCAAGCAGATTAGTAATTGCACCTGTGGAACTTGGAGATAAGACTAAGAATATACAGTGGGCCATACTTCCATAAAACAGAAGCATTATTCTCTTAGCAGTGACATTTAAGAACTTAAAGCACAACTTCAAAATGTATTTCTGTGGCTGTRATCTGCAAAACTATTACATGCAAAAAAAAAGAGGAAAGAATGAAGAGCAGACTGTCTGCCTAACTGTAGATCTGCCCTATTTGTGCATATGCTTTGAGTACAGGTTCACTTTGCTTCCTCCTCAGGACCTGTGACCACACAGCCATGCAGTCTTACTCATCAATTTTGCCATGGAACTTTTTATAGTGCCTTGTCAGTTTGGTATACGCAATTATGATTTTTCTTCAATCTTCATAGCAGCCTCTGTGAGAGAGAGTTTTATTCCCATTTTTATTTTAAATATCCATTGCATCACTACCCACTCACATGACATTACTYGGGCATACTTTTAGACGCTGCAGATTGGGCATGCAGAAAATAAATACATGCACCATTTCAGCTTAAGAAAGGATGCAATGCAAACAAATTCTGTTATAGGAAAAAAAAATTCTGGAGARCATTCAGCCATCTCAGTAGTGAACAGTTCTTTCTTTTTTGAAGTTCTCTGCTGTGTTCACTGTGCTACTAACTTCCACAGAAAAGGGAGAAGTGAAGCACTGCATGGGCTAGAAGTCCTGTGATTAAAAGCAGTGCAAGTGTATGATTGAAGATAGTATCGTAATGCACTTACTGAACTGAATAAAGTTTGTGCAGCCAGGAATTTTGATATTTACTATCTTTTGCTTTCTTTAAGTAATTTTTGGCTGCAGACTACTCATCAGAACAGTTCTTTGAAAAACATTGTTAGGTGCCACGTTGAACCCTATTTGAAGTAGYTAAGTTTTAAAATAGAATACATTAAACAAGGGAGGTAGAGAATTAGTGTTATTTGTTACTGTAATCACATAAATAGCAAACACCACATAAGAATACTCTGCCAGTTTCGTGACTGCTTTATAAGCCCAGAAGTTTTGAACACATCCTTGTGCATTTTCAGTCAAAAACTATTAGAATTACTTTTATTTATTTACTTAYTTATTTTTCCTTCCCTCCCTGACYCTGTTTTTTGGGGKAGTGCTCTTTTCTCCTTTTCATTCTGTTAAGTGCTGGCAATAGCAATATTGAGCACTTAGGAGTTCTCTGACTCTCAGTACTGTGCATCTGTGAAATTACAACAGCTGGGAAGAACCTTTGCAGTGAGCTTTATTCTCAGGTCTTTACTGAGTGACTTTTGTTCTGAAGCATACAAATACCGGAGTCCTCATACAGTTTATTTGCAGGTTATATAGAAATTCTCTTGATCCTAACATAAGAACTATTATAGTTAAGTGATTTTTCTCGGATATTTTGTCTGAGGCAAAAGAATCATGGAAAATTCCAGTTTGAATGGTTGGAAAAGGTTACAAGTAGCTGAAAACAACCTTGTAAGCTGTTTATGAGCAATATGACAAAATGCATCAGTGTTGCTCCAAATTCAGTTAGTTACCAGTCATTGATGCCATTACTTACCTAATAAATATAGGACTGAGCATAGCTGATTCTTTCTGTGAGACAGTATACTCAGGCTTGTTAATTCTGTGATTAATTCTTTAGTCTCCCCTTACACACACCTCTGAACAAACAGCAGTAGTAGCTGGTCGGTGGGCATGAAATGTGTATCCTGCCTTTGTGTTTTTTTTGTTTGTGGCTGGGTTGTTGGCTGCGACCATGCATTCAGATATTTAGATTAATTCCAGTTGGAGGAGTAGGAGCAAATGTGTTCTGATGTGTTCTGCTTATCCTTTGTTTTAAGCTGTTCGAAAGAGGAGAGGTCCAAGCTTCTAGGAATTTTTTTTTTTTTTTAATTATAGCTGAGGAAGTCTAAGCCAGCAAGCCCATCATCAGTAGCTTGAGGAGTCCTGCTTTTGCCTGAATATAAAATTGTCTCTCATCTGCCTTCAGTGCAAACCTCACCCAAAAAAGATGCAGTTCCACTGACCTTGCACTGATCACTTCTCAACAGGTCTTTGTTACAGAGCTCCTCTTTTATGATCCTACTTTGAGTGGGTGGTGTGCTGGAAGCAAATAGTCTTCTGCTGTGAAGATTGGGATGTACTTAAGACAGATATCTGGGTGCAAAGGAATAAACTATTCTTTTAGTGAAATGCAACATAAACTGTCCTGTGGATGTCTTCAGACTGGTTCTAATTATTGTGCATCAAATAGCATCATTGTGAGAGACGTACAAGCCATCTGTTAAATCTGTTAGGCAATTCCACGTTTCCTTAAATTTAAGCTGAATTGTCTGATCCAAGTGATCAGTATTAGTGTAAAGAATAGACTTTAACATCTTTGTATTATGCTAATAAGAGAGCATTTGATTATGGCCATATGCATAAGCACACAGGGATATTTCAGCTCCAGTTTTGTTGAARAGGTGTACATGCTTTTGAAAGTTGACTGATGTCTTATCTCCAGTCTGCAGTGAATTGCACAGAACACATGTCCTAATTTTTAGTCCTTTTCAGAACTTATTTTTATCTTGCTAAACTTGTTCACCACTTACCTTTCCAGTTCGTTAGGAGTGCTGTGTTGAGGAACTCAGTGTTGTGCACRCAGGCTAGTTAGGCTGTTGTCTGGCTACTACTTAAATTATACCCCCATGCTAGCGAAGGGCTAGAAGATTGGATTAGTTCTTGTCTGTCGACAAGAAAAGCTTCTGAGTTTCATCAAGAGCTTCTGAGCATCTGGAATACTTCTGGCAGTGTTCTGTGAAGGAAGGTAATGATTTCGTATGCTGGGATGCATGGATATGTTTGATACCATAAGCTACCTAGAAAAGTTAAGTAATACAACTTGAGGAATCTTCCTGCTTGTTACAGGATTTTGGTGAATTTAAAGCTTTACACTTATTAAATAAGTAATTTGAAACCTAAACTGGGTCATGTTCTTAGTCAATGGAGGGCACTTTTCCATACCTTGATACCTTAAGAGAGAAAGAGGCTACATTCCCTTGGGCAAGCAAGTGCTCAACAGAGGACCTCCTTCTGTTTCAGAAGCTCGTCAGATGTGGAACAGGTGCATGTCAGTGACATTCGCAGACTGAATTGGGCTTTTGTTTACGTAGTAATCCTTATTAAGAGTTTTTAGTGAAGGCTTTCTAGTCTTGCTTATGGTAAATGTTTCCTCAAAGCATTGTRTGTTCTAAAGCTTACTGACAGAACTGTAGCAAGTGTCTTTAAAAGTGCTTTTGATGATTAAAAAAAAAAAAGAAAAAGAAAAGTTCTGAGTGGAGCAAAAGCCTTTTTGACCTCTAAAAAAAGTTTTATTTTAAGTACTTGTATTATAAACTAAAGTAATGCAATGCAGGTTAGTTAATTTGTACAGTTTCTGTGCGAAAATATATTTTCCAGTTAACAGCTGTCATATGATCAGTACCTAAAACTTGCAGCAGAGAAATCTGACACTTTCAGAAGTTATGGTGCACAATAACTGATGCAACCTGTAAAATGGGATCTCAGAGGACTTACTTGGGGTGTGGGATTACCAACAGAGACCTTCCTCTGCCCTTTCCTGAAAAGAGTGCTTAAAATGTTCAGCAGTAAACTACTTCCTTTTAATTTAGCAATTTGAAGTACTTCACTATACATCAAATATACTTCATTATATGTTAGCAATGCTAAGAGCAAATTTCTTAGAAAATTTCATAATCTAGTGCTTTATTGCCTTCTCTGAGAGACGGAGGGAAGTTACGACTGTTTTGGGACGAATCGAGCCTTCAGTATATGTTAACACTGCTGGATAGACTGTAAAATGCTACTTCTAATCTAGTCCTTTTTTCTTTCTCTTTTTTTTTTCCTCCCTATGAGTGTCAGATTACAACAGTTAACAAAAGTTAAAACCATTTAATCTCAGTTGAAATAACTTGTGAGRTTGGGTCAGATTTCTTAAATGGGCTTGGCCATCTCAAACTTGGAAAAATCAGTGGAGTATTTTCAGAATTTTCCCAGTTCTGTTAAATTAGCATTGAATGCTTGCAGATCTACTAAAAAGCAAGGGACGCTAACGTGGCCACATCCACAGCCCACTTCATATTGGGCATCATCATCTGTATGTGGGAACGGCAAATTGATTTGCGGTAGTGACAGTAGGTAGGTTTAAACCTGTCAGATTTATGGAACAATCCACTACTGGGATATGGAGCAACTCAAGAGTATATGTACAGCTGAGCCTTTCTGACAAAAAGGTAGCTTTTGGCAAGGGTGGTTGTAGTTAAGCTAGTAGTTTGCAGTCACTTCTGTAGMAAACTTGCTCTTTGCCTCTCCATGAACTCTGAATTCTTTTTGCTTTCAATTTTTGCAAGCATAGTCATTTTCCAGGTGCTTCCTTCATCTACTTCTGCTGCAGTGTGGGTTCTGTTTTGAACCCAGATCTGAAGTGTACTTTGGGCTGTTTCAGAAAAATCAGAGTTAAAAGACATTTGGCAAGGTGTTCCTGAGCCTCTAAAGCTGAGAATCCAAAGATCTAATACAATGCTAAAAGGTTAGAGCAGGAAGGTAATAGGTAACTGATATTGGAGGACTACAGGTCATTTTTGAGGAGGTCAAAAGTTGGAGTAATATACATCATTAAAGGGTTTTTAGATAATTTAAATAAAATACTTAGCTCAGGGAACTAAAGAGTGAAGATGAAGTCCTTGGAAGGTCACTATGGAACACTGCTATGCTAGCTAAAGATCTCAGCTACTTCATTCTGCTTTAGTTCCACCACCARTCTTATTACCCATTTTAAAACGAAGCATACTTGTTGCTTGCTGTTCTTGCTCCTCTGTGGCATGGTACGAGCCAATTAATACAGGTAAAAACATGAATTTAAGGTTCCTGAGAAGTGAAGACACTTAACGTCCTAAYTGGTGGCTTCTCTCTTCTAATTTTTCCTTTATTGTCTCTTCTTTGATAGAATATGTGCATCTGCTCAGCTTTGGAGAGAGACAGAGAGAAAAGGTGCTATCTGCAGTAGCAGCCTGCAGTATCTTTGCCACAAATACAAAGTTCAGTTGCAAGGTTCAAGTTTTGTTTGTTTGGACCGTGTTGTTTTTCATATGAATTTGTGCTGTTGTACTTAAAAGGTCATAAAATACCGTAGGATTTTTGTTTGTATTTCTTTGATATTACTGCCTTATCYGTATGAAGCTTATGATCTTTCTTAAGATGTTAATTTCATCAGCATTTCTCGACCGTATATTTTACACAGGAATGTAGACATTTGTGTTAGTGAAATTAATTTGCTTTTAACTCATCTATTTTATGCGAATAAGCATACATTATTCTTCATGTCAATGCAACATTTAAATATGTATGTTTTCTTTTAATTTCCTTATGAACATGAAATGTTACACCATTTGTTTTCCCCCTCTAAATTCTATAGCTGAGATCCATAAAACTAACCTTTTTTTTTCTTTTATGTTCTACTTGACTCCTAGTTGTATAGTTTTTAGTTTCTCTTCATATATCAAAAAGATGTCTTGAACTGCATGCCTTATGAGTGTGTTCCAAAAGGTATGCAGTGTAGCATGGGAAATCTAAAGACCACAAAATAAACCTGTTTCACTGGGCCAGATTAGGGTACCTACAGTGAAGACAAATTTTAGAAGGCTGTTCAGGTGTGAGAGGCAGTTTCAAGATTTTTTTTTCCCTTTCCCTTTTCACTGGCAATAGTTTCAAAATTGTTTCAGTAACTGAACTGAGGTTTAAAATAGAAGCACGTAAGGAACATCAGATGAAACTGCTGAAGTGAGATATTAACATGCAAGTACTTGGTTATCTCAAAGTGATCTTGTAGTRTGTTATAAAATCTTGAAGTGTAGTGTGAGAATAGCAATGTTTTTACACACAGGAAAAACAATGCATTTGTCTAGCTAATAGTTGGTGTGATTAGCTGTCAAACCACCAGGGCTGCTGCCTGGTATTTACCTCACACTTAGCTAAACCTTCTCCTTTATGCTTTTTAAATGAGTTCTAAGGCATTTAATGGGCTGTGTCAGATGAAATGTTACAGAATCACTTTCAGCTTGAGAACCTCCTGAGGCCATCAGACTTTTCAAGAGTGAGATGACTCTGTCAGTCAGGGATGCTTGAACCCAGGTAGCAGGTAAATATATATATCATAGTGGTTGCTTCTCCTTCCCTTCCCTTCTTCCTCTGTCCCTCCCCCCAACACAAACTGGAAATAGTAATAATGGATCTAGTTGAATTTGAATACCTTTTATAAAATATATCAAACATCAGTGATATTCCGTTGTAGCACGAAGTTTAGAATATAATGTTGAGAGTTTAGAGTTAAACCTCTTGGCTGGAATCTCCATCCTCCTTCTCAGAGGTAGTATTTAGAACGATTTATTCCTTTAATTTACTATTTTCACTTTAGAGTTTTTACACCAGTTTAGGTTTTCTTTCTGTTCTTTAGTTGTATAATAGCCATAAATTAAAATGCTTTGGAGTTGAGATACAATAACTTAGGTTTACATGATGACTTTCCCTGCAGGGCAGAGAATTTTGACAGACTGAGGAAAAAGTGTTTATTTTTTGGTATTGACTGGCATGTATAACTGAAAGCATGTGTCTACAAATCCAGTATGTCTAGCATAAAAATTTTTCTATTGGCTCCTGTAAGTGATATGTGTATGAGAGGGAAGAGTTGAGGTAAATTAGATAGGAAAGATTTCTACTGAATACTTTATTAAACACTGACCTTTAGGAAAACAGGAAGAAGAAAGCTATATATGAAAATGACAGTACTTTTATTGTTAACCAGTGATTTTCTTCGTTAATGGAGTTTATTCTTACCTATGCAAGTCTTTTAGCAGTGAAGTATGTAGCTTACTGTGGCTGGCCAGAATAAATATTTTTTATTTGATTGCATGTAAGTCCTTCTTATGAACAAAATTGAATTCATTCATTTCTCCCTAGCAGTGGGAGACTTCCTGCTGCATAGGAAGTGGCAGTAATGCTTGAACATAGTAAGTACAAGAGTAGTGTCTACCCTTTTGGGCTTATTGTCCACAAACTCTAATTCTGTATTGTGGAGAGCTGCAAAATGCGTACAGTGTTGCTCCAGGCAACTTCTCAAGAGAAGAGAGTGATAGTGAGTGAACTTAACGGATCTTGCCACTCTCATTATGACAGTCTTCCTCCTGCAGCCCTTCTCTCTGGCGTGAACTGGACTTCGTATAGGAGGACTCTCAAACAAACCGTTCCTTAATCAGCAAACATACGAATGTGTTTAACTCATGCGTACCTCAGGTCTTTTTGCCTTATGTTTTTATGTTGTYATTGGAATTTGTTGTAGTGTCGCCATATCACTATGCAAGCAGCACTGAACCATGCAACTTGTARAGTCTTTAAGAATTCCCATCTATTAAAGTACAACTATAACAGGAAGATGGTCAAATAGTTTTCAGAGGTGAGTAAAACTGTACTTTTCATGAACAGTGTGATGTTTCAGATGAATATTTATTGTCTTTTAACCACCCATTTCCTTTCAATGAAACCTCAGTGTGAAATCTCATACACGCAGCCATTATCTTACTTCTCTCTGCCTCTGTGCTCTTGCATTTTGGCTTTTAAGAGTAAGGTAAATACATCTTAAACATATTTACTTGCCACAATAATTTAAGAGCAGAACAAAACCAATACAGTTCATGCCTCTCCAGCCCATTCTAACATCATATATGGGTGTCAGTCGGCCAGTATGAAGTGGTACGTGTTAACCAGTATATTGTTGCACTTCAGCACATAGGTTAACCTGTACGATGAACTTAATATTTGCTGAATCCGGTGTCCTAGGAAAATAAATTCAGATAGTGTGCCTTAAAAGGTATCATGTACAAATACAAGCTTAATGCAGATGTTAATGAGCCATATTGCCCTAATATCCTTGGTTTATTGGAATATGTAAGTTCTAGATCATACTGTGTAGTAACATAACTCCCTCCTTCCTGCTTGTGAGCTCTGGGAAGTTCATCCTGACTTGATGTAGACTGAAAGACCTGTTTATCTGAAGAAACTTCAAAAGCGAAGTATTAAAGTTTGCACAAAGTTTTGGAACTGGCCTTCGTTTTCCATTTTTCCTGTTTCCTCTTCCAGAATTATTGTGATGTGTGGTGCTGTGCTGCAGGCCTAAAACAGGGTAGTTAGCAGAAAGAATGGTAACGTAACTTAATTCATACTGGATTATGGACCAAGGTGTATCCATCAGCTCTGGTTTAGACAGTTAACTTTCAGGTGCCCACATTTGACAAGCTATCTAGATGAGATGCTTCTTCAAAGCTATGATTCCTTTAATCTTAAATAGATGAGTATCTAAAAGTGCAGTTTTACAAATGTTTGAGTTTGTCAGTGCAAGAAACAGTCCTTTCTAATGAAAGCATTTCTTTTKCTAGTGCTGTAGTCTGCACTGGTGAACTGACCTGGTTTAACATTTAAAATTTTATTTGCTGGTTAGATTTTAGTGCAGTTTTTTAACAGATTTTAAAAATGATAGCTGGGAAGGGCCAGAATACTGCTTTCATTCATAGAACTGTGGTCTCAGGCAGATACTATAAGAGAGTGACTCCTGTAACTTCATATCACACATAACCTAATAGTGAATCCCATGTGACTTTTCTAGAAAGAAATGCTGAATTTGGTCTGAATTTACAAACTAGGAGCATGTCTGGTACCTCTTCTTGATGTTGTATGTGGCCATGTTACCCTGTTACTCGTTCTAGTTACCGGTGCCTGCCTGAATGAATAGTTAAGTCAAGGAGTCTATAAAGAAGTTGTCAGAAATTGAGCAAGAAGGCTAAAACAGTGAAACAGGTAAGATGATTAAAAGTGATCAGCCTAAAGTGCAGGAAGGTAAGGGTGAATGTTTCCTCAGTTGAGGACAACGGCAGGGAAGTTCTTGTTCTGTAGGTTTCCCTTTGAGGTTTGAGGTGGGGGAAAAGAAATCTGGTGGTAATATCCAAATACTAGCGGTAGAAAGAATGAGTGATTAAGTGGGATGCACGTGCTGCAGGTAATATATAGTGTTCCTACCAACTGAAGATGGGGAGTGAAGCAAGCGGTACAGGTCTGTGTGGATGAGTTGGGGCATTCCACCCAAGAATGGAAAGATGTCAAGGCATGGCACCTCTTGTGCATGACAAGATCTTTTAGAAGGACTCTGCTCCATCTAACTCAGTGCTATGACACCAGCTGGTACTCAGACAGCACATTGGAAGATMTTGCTCTCTGAGTCGAGTCTCCCTATAATGCCTCTGAAGAACGTATTTGGACTGCGTGTGCTCTTGRAGTCAGCCTTCCTTCCCAACAGTGTGCTCATCACAAGAACAGCAGCCTTTATTAGATACTTTGTTAGATGCCTGATACTTCYCACTCTAGAGAAGTAAGGCAAGTAAAGTCATCTCATGCTTTTGAAATAAAAAGGCGCATGAAGACGTCTCTGAAAATTCTAGATTGCAATAAATAAAAAAATCTGATTTGGTCTGATGATGCAGTCTTTCCAAGTTTTTATTTTTCTAAATATGAGAACTGGAGAGAAATGGCAGCAGTATTTGGGTAGGAAAAGAAAGTTTTTAAGAAGATAACTTCTTTTTAAGAGAACACTTGTAGTGGATTGTACTTTTCCATTTTAACCTCCTCTTCCTCTGCAATTTCGTTTCCATTAGTCCCACTAGAATGAATGAACCCTTTCTGAGTAAGGATGCAAGAGAAGCTACTCTGCAGGTATGTATGGAAAAAATCATGGCAGTGATGGAAGATCATGGCAGCTTTATTCTCTAGTGTGAAATCTGAACTTTCAGAAGTGACATGCTACTCATAGGCTTAATAACCAACAGAGGAGTAGCAAGTAAATAATTTTAAATTATACCTACACTGCTGCCATCTCAGGTTGAGGTCCTACAAGCTTGAAATACAAAGAAATATATATTTAGTATTAACCATTCTGTATTTCTTATGATACTTCTAACAATGAATAATACAGGCCAGACAACAAGGATATTTGGTAGAACTTTTTTAATACTGAAAATTGTGTATCTTTCAGAAACCAACTGAAATTGATTATAGCTACAGTTGAGTTGTGAAGCTATGAGCTTTGATTAAAAAAAAAAAAACAACAGTGGGGGTAATTCACACTGATTCTTTATTGGCAGATACTGTGTCTGGTGGTAGGTGAAAATTAGATGGTGATGCCTGAATTTATGAACCCTTCATGCAATGAGGACCTACAGGAGGAAGCATGGGACTGGCAAGGCCACACTAATTTGGAGCAGACTAGACCTCTTTTGATACCTAGAGCCTTTGCTTGTGTGTTAGGTAGCAGTAAGTATTCTGTGTTCCAAATTGAGACTGGAAAAGTTTTGACTAAAAAAAGTTTAATTAAGCTTTAATGCCCAAAGGCTGGGCATGATTGCAGTTACTTATGGYAATATAATTGCTTGATGAAAATGGAGTTGTGGTATGTGATTAAACATAGCCACTTTACTTACTATATTGATATAGTTCAATACTGTCATCTTARCAGTTCAGTCAGTGCAAGTGTGTTACAACTGTCTTGAAGAAGATGGGTGACGGTACAGTGAAAGGAAAAGCAAAAWCCTAGAGCTGTGTAAAATGATTATTCTCTCAATTACTTATGTAAATAAAGAAGGATGTTTTAGAAATGGTACTTGACTAAACAGGAACCAGAAATTAAGCTCCAAACAAGTTAAACTTTGAAACATACTTTCATTTGGTGTCTTCAGTATGTGGGTGCCTGGTCCCTCTTACCTACTAATAATGTTTTAGCTTCTGTTCTCATCTTGTCTCTCATATTCCCCGAAGGATATTTGTGATGCCATATGAATTGAGCTGACTGGTAAGTTATCTGTCTTTATACCACTGAAGAAATATGATTGCAGACTTTTTGGAATATATTTCATTCCTAGGACTGCATTCACRCCCAGTCTAGTGCTACAGTCTCAGCAGTCTCAGTAGGTGCACCATTATACTAAAATTGGATCACAGCATCAAATAAATAGTAGCATATGTGTGTGTTTGAATTTATGAAAACTTGTTTAAGTACATGGCAAGTGCTGTATGGCCAATTACAGCATGCAGAAATGCTGTAGATAATCCCAGACAGTTCAAGCAGGCTTATGGMATGGAAGTGTTCATCAGCTTCTGTGCTGCACAGGACTGCTTTCATTGACTGATGTATATGATGGCTTCTGTTTTGCAGGATGGTAAACGGGGGAAAGGGATTAGTAGCACACAAACATCAATAGTGTCGTGGTTTCTTGTGTTGTGTAACATGTTCATAAACATCGTTAAATTTTGCCCTGTATAATCAGTGGCTCTGCTTTGCTGCTCACATCAAAGTTAATTTTGGCCGAATGCTTTTTGAATTAAAATAGATTAGATAGAATTTTTATTTGAAATATTTTTGAATGCTTCTTTGATTTTAATATACAAGTTTGAGTTGTAGCCTGGTTTAAGAAATCTTGGCTTTCCAATATTGTGCAGTAACAAAGACTGTAATATGTAGTGCTGTTCACTTGAGTCTTCTAGTAACTGGCTGATGGGCATTCTGGAGTGACTGACGGCTCTTCAATGTCCCTTTTGCAACCCTGGTTAAAAAGTACTTGACAGGAAGAGAAATTAMTATAGAAGATTATAGGAATCTCTGGTTTGTTTTAGTATTTGTTGTTGTGTTTTTTTAAAATATTTTTCCCTTCTAAGTGTTTTCTAGGTTTCCTGGACTTAGCCTCCGACCCTTTCAACAGTGGTTGTGGTTCACCGTGCGCTCCAGTCAGCACTCTGTCAGAAGGCTTTGCTCATACTTACCTAACGTTTTACAACTGATTCTCTTTGCAAACATTAGAAAAAACACTMGTTGAATATGAAACTGAATGATATTTCGGTTTCTCTGAGTTTGTGTAATTTTAGCTGGACGTGTTTGAAAAGCTGAGTCTTAATTAGCTTTTAGTGGAGGTGAAACAGAAGTAATTACATCATTGCCTGTTATATTTGCTTGAAAACACCTTTCTGTGTGACACCTGGGTCATCTCAGTACATTCCGAGAAACTTATTTCTTTGCAAGGATTACATGAATTGTGACAGCGTATGATAAGAAAAGCAGAATAGAATGATAATCGGTCATATTCCCAGAAACCAGAGTTCAGTGCATACATTTTTARTGTGTGATTTGGATAGAGAGAAGAAGAAGATAGAAAGGAGTAATCCAGGTATTCATTTTGCTCATTGATCCTCTCACTAAGAACTACCTGCTATTGGCATCTTATGGATAGAGAGGGGCAGACCCTTGGAGCATGAAGATTGGTAAGAAATTACTGTTACCTTTCTTTATTGGCCTTAGCACTYCTTGCAATAGTAGAAGTTTTGCTTTTCCAGCTTGTTTTTTTACTCTCGTATTTTGCTAATATTCTGGATGTGGAAGTATTAGTAAGTTCTAAATCAAGCAGTACAGAAATACAGAGTGTAGAAAGAAGTGCACAAATTTATCAAATCCTAATATCTAGATGGTTGTGAGAAGGAATGTCTTGAATAATGCTGCAGTTGCAGAATGTGACAAGGGGGTGAAGAAGGGTTACCTGAGGAAGTCTGCAGGGAGCTGTTGAGRTCCTACTAAACTGTGCCTGGCTGCACTGCATTATCATATGTTTTATGTCTGATAAGGCTGTATTATGTCAGGTTGTTCACAAAAGTAAGCTGTTTCCCGATTAGATCTGGCCTTGAAAGCAATATGATCATACTCATACTGTGCTTGATCTCAGAGAATGTGAGGTGGCCCAACATAAAACCTTGTCTGTGTCCCTACATCTGCAGGATGGTGGGGTGGTTTTTGTGTGTGGTGGCTGTTTTTTTTGGTTTTTTATTTTTGTGTGGGGGGGGTTTTTTTTGTTTTTGTTTTTTTTTTTTTTTTTTTTTTTTTTTTTTTGTTTGTTTTTTTGCCAATTGGAGTGCTGAGTGTGTACATAAATTAACTCCTGGTTCTGCATCTATGAAGATACTTAAAACCATTTTCCATGTTTTCTGAAACTCCACAATTAAGTGACATTTTTCTAGCAAAGTTTCACATTCTAAAAGGTAAAACCTCAGTAGGATTTCCGTATTCCTTTTTCAGCCTTTAATTTATATGTATTTTCATCTCACAAATTCCTTTACTGCTAGGGATATGTCTACTGCTTATAACAGTTGTTTTTGGAGTTTAAATGATTCCCAGAAACATATACCATATGTCTCACCGTATGGGATGGAAGGGGTGTTTTTTGCATTTGCAGTATTGATAGTCACCTATGCATGCTGCTTCCCCTGCTTCATTCACAAGTATATTAAGGCCCAGTATATGTGAGTCCTTTCCAGTTCCTCTGAAGAGCCTAGTGACAGGGAATTTACTACTCTTGTCTTAAGTTGTGCCTTTTTCCTGTTGTTTTTTGTTTGTTTGTTTGTTTGTTTGTTTTTTGCTGTGGAGTTCTTGCTTGTTTATCTGTGCTTTCTCTTTTGGGCTGTGGCCTTTTCCTCTTCTCATGATGGCTTCTCGGAATACAGCCTCGTACTCAACTTATGTTTACAATAAGTAAAAGGTTGTCAGGCTTTTTCCTACCTTTGGTGGGTTTTTGTCCATGGATACTGGCAGAATCTTCTGATATCACTTACTGAGCCTCAATTAAAGCCTGAGGTATGGCTGTGCTAGAGAATCATTTGAGAATGTTTGAGATGTCACTGCATGTCTTGGGTGTTGCTTCRTTGACTCTGAACACCTCTTCTGTTGAAGTCTTTGGCTCTGGAGTGCTGTCTTGCTAGTGGGCTTAATGTCTGTGATTAAATTAGTTATTTAATGGTACAGTTATGCCCACAGTAAAAGCAAGACCCTGTGATTTCTTGGCATCTTTCTCTCGTAACCAAAAAGGAGCCACAGGTCCGTCTGTGGAATTTGTTAGTGTCCAACTGCTGCTTGCTCCTGATTTCCAGCCTCTGAATAATTTCCRTTTGCCAGAATTGTGCAGGAGGTAGCAGGAAGGACTATATCAAGCTTTTATTGGCTCTGGGGTTTTGTTCCATTCGGTCACTTGAAGCTAACTGCTTCAGAAATTACAGTTCAGTCTTGCTCTTATCTCCCCTTTGRGGACAAGCTTATTCACAGTCCTAAACTTCAGCTCATACTGGCTGTCCGGTCTTAGGTGTGGTAATCAGCCATTTAATRTGAATTACACTTCCTACGACCTGCAGAGTTAGGTTACCTGTAGAGTTCAGCTTGGTTTAAGCGAGCTTTGTACCTACAGACTATCTGTAGGGATGAAGTGAGACTAAAGGTAATTGCCGGTGGCTGTTTCTGCCTTTAGTTGCATGTAGTATGCATATACAAGTGGACTGTCATTTAAATACTAGGAAGCTGTGTATCAAAAAAGAGAGTTCTTTAAATTTTTTGTTCACATATCCGTTCCTGTAGTCCTCCTCTTCTTCCTCAGCCGTCCAAGAGCCCTTCCTCTCTAATAGGACTTTACACAGAAGAGGGCTTGAGCTAGCACTGTGCTCAATCCTGTGTACTCATGAGCCAGTCATGATGGAAGAGAAGCTGTGAGCATGAGTCCCAGCGTATCTTGAGAAGCTAAAATAAAGGAATTACCCCTGTTGAGCAGTAGGATTTATGCCTGACCACAGGTATGAGTGTAGACATGCTGGGTGTCTCTAAGAATATCAGATATTCAGACTTTCTGTCTACAAGATTTATGTTGTGTAAGCTTTACAGCCCACTTTAAAAACTTTCTTCGATACATGTACTGCTTAAGAGAGAGAGAACTTCCTGTTTTGTTCTTTTTGTTTGTTTTCACTTTTTGTCTAAATTTGTCTAGAAGGAAGAGTAAGTAAGTGCCAGTTAACATCACAGCAGTATGACTATGAAATGCCTGTGTAGACATTGTTGTGGTGACTATTGCATTTTATTTAATCTTCATGATATCTAGGTTGAACCATTTTTGACTGAATAGTTTCTGTCTCCTTAATAGGCTGTTTGAAAAAGTAAGAATCTGTTCCATAGCAGTTGAGTGTTTTTTTTATTGTGTGCGCTTAAAAGAATTTTCTAAAATGCAGTAGGAGGAAAAATAAAAAAGGATAAAAAGCCTAAATGCTAAAGCCAATAAATGTAGGTTGGTATTCATTTATCCTGGACCAAGCCTTATAGAAACTTATATTCAAATACTAAAGTCTAAAATAGCTTAAGCTAACTCTGGCGGGATGTCATATTTTTTAATGAGGTGAAGCAGTAACTCACCTGACCTTGCCTGCTTTCTRTCTTCCAGATTCAATCTTAAGTTTCTTGTTTAAGTTTATAGGCAGCTGTACAGTTTGAAATAGTTTTAGCATATTTTTAAGARCTGATCAGGATCTTTTCAGCGTATCTCAGTAATTCAGGATACTTAATACCGTTAAATAGAAGTTTTGCTTCACTTAACTAACCTTTGCCTTTACGATTCTAGAGATGCAGGATAATAATGTAAATCCCTCTAATCMTGTCTGCATTTTCTTTAAACCGCTTGTGTATGTGACACTTCTGGCTGGTTTCGCATTTACGTTACTAACTCTGGTAATGTCAGTGAAGTTCTTGACCACAGTAACAAATAGGGCAGCAGAAGCTTTTCTTGGATTATGAAATCTGTTCTTACAAATGTTAAAATAATGTGAATAAAATAATCTTGTTTGTTGCTTTTGCATCTGGTAAATGCCAGCTTCCTATTTGTCTTGGTATAGGATTAGAGGACCTGTACTATGTTATAATGCCTTCCTTTTGTCTGAAATTTTAACTGCTTCAACTCTAATCTAGTCTTTTCCAAAGTATTTTTCCAAAGTATACTTTGCATCTGTATCTGTTTCTCAATCTGTTCAATGATGTATTTTCTATATGTATTTTCCTAATTGAGAATTAGTGTATGTATAGGGCTTATTGCTAGAAAGTATTTCGGTTTTAGTGCTCATTTGTTTCTGTCTATGTATAGAGTTCCAAAAAATATCGCTCTCTGCTTTATGATAAGGAAAAGATGCTTTCTATTAGCTGTGCTTCAAAGACAGGTAATGGGATTCTTGTTTTCAGTTGAGCTTAGGTAGCATTTGTTCTGAAGCCCAGAGAAAGTCTTAACTAATACATATCTTTATTCTCTGATTTAAGTTATAAAGAACTTGCCTTTGAATTTTATTTTGACAGATGTTTAAGTTCCTGGATGGTAGTCTTGGGTAGTAACACAGCAAACAGTCTCAGATATGCTTTGCTGGATAGAATCATTTGTAGAAAGCAAGATTGTGTTATTAATGGGGCATAATGCAGATGCAGCGTAAGAACTTGAAATCCAGATGAACTTGAAGCACTTTTTTTTTTGTTTCTTGGAAGTACTAACAGTACTGCTACTAATGTCATACCTTTAAAAAAAAAAAAAAAAAAAGTTATGCAGAAATTCTTGAATATGAATCTCATTTTAACTATTATTAAAACTTTGTATACACTCTGTACTTTTGTAGTAAATGTAAAAAAAACAACAAAACACGCGCACACACACACACACACACACACACACACACACACACACACAAAGAACCCACACAGATTAACTATCTTCTCCTAGAAAAGCTCCAGCATCTACCTGTCGTGGCATGTGATCTGAGGAGTGAAATATATGCATACCAAAATTTCAGGTGGGTGTGACACACATGTATTTGCAGTCCTCTCTTTTGTTCTATACAGTGTACTGGAAACTGCGCGTGAATTGTATAATTTGTTTTCTGCTAGTCCTCTTGTAATGTCCACTTTTTCTAATAAACATCTTTTGAAGTCATTATTTTGTGGCTGTTTTCAAAGGGTCTCAGTGTTCGCATATGTTGCTTGTCCCCAGTGAAAGAGAAGGGAAAATTGCAACTATTTCATTTGGGTGGGAGCTTTTATTTTAAGGTACCAGGTCAAAATGCAGAAGTTTTTTTGACAGTTTTTACTYGAGTGTTTTCTTGAAGTGTCCTTAATGCTACCAATTAGAAGGAAAACTGTTTTAAGCGAACTGGGAAAATTTCTCATGAAGCACAATTCATTGTGTCTGGATGCTTGGAAAACAAAAATGAAAATTTAGAAATTGTGATCTTGTATTTTTACTTCTACAAAGTGCTGAATCCTACAAGAATTTTCAGCAATATAAAACAGAGGGAGACACCTTGCACTTACATGAATAACAAGGGTTTGGCTTCATTCTGGCTTGTTATTTTTTGTTTAAAAGGAGGAACAAGAAGAAAGCAGAATGCACCCGGTGCTCTTTCACTGTGCAGCACCTCACTGTTTGCAATATTCCATTTTATTGATTTCASATATTAAGGGGAAGGTGGCCTGTAGAATGCAAGCAGAGATGTGTTTTGAAAAGGTGAGAATTCAAGTGTGTGCATGTGTGTATTGAGAAAATCCTGTTCATCTAAGTGTTTTGGCATGTCATGTAGCTCAGTTTGATTTTCTATTTCATTTCGGTTGTGCAGACATCACCAGACTGAAAAATATAATCTTCCCCCCCACACACACACATACACTTACTACTCCTTTTCACATTCTGTGTTACAGAAGTGTTGATCCTTTTGGAGGCTTGACTAAGAAAGCAGAATTATAGTTAATTCGACAACAAACATGTTTAGCAATTTAAAGGAAAAAAAAATCCCTGAACCTAAAAGTTCTGAAGTTTAACTCAACTTCTTCAAACAAAATCTTTCAAATGCCTAGATTGGGCGTTTCTGTGGGGTTAATGACGAGGGAAAAAATGTATACAGTCCTCTCAACACAACGCTGCCTTTGTAACTGGTGCGGCATGCTGGCAGGAAGCTCATTCCCTTACCAGAGGATGGTGTAATTTGTAATTGTCTTCAATCAAAATCCAGTGTGTATCTCCTCTTACTGAAAAATAAGTTAAAAGCTTTGTAGGCTTACTGTCCTGTAAATAACAGAGCATGCTGCTTTCCCTAGCCAGTCTCGGTGCTCCTCTCTTCTGAAGCTCTCTGACCGCTGATTAATATCCAAATGGCGGGGCAAGATGGGAATGCTTTTCAACCAGAGCTGACCTGCAAGAAACCTTAGCTAATGAGGAGCCATCCACTGCATTTTGATTCCACCTGAATAAATGTCTCTTTGCAGTTGATTTTAGGAATTCCTGCTCTTTGTAGGCTGTCATATGAATTGGAAATAAAGCTTATGTGTAAATTATATTCTGGGTGGGGGAGAGGGTTGAAAGCATCCATCAGTTCCATGTGCAAATACTTTTGTTCTCGGTTGAAGAATAACAGTAATGCTGCTCTGATGCAGAAAGCTATAAACTCTAGCAACAGTTAACTTGAAAATAATACATTTCGTGATGGACTTGGGGCTAGGCGGGGGTTTGATTGCATTACYTCAGTTTCTACGACACTTTGATGAATGAAATGGTATAGTGAAATAAAAGGCTCTACTATAAGAGTAAGGATTTCTGAGATGCATAAAGAGAGTATCTCCTTCAGGATTCAAGCTCCCTATAAATGAGGGATTTAGCAGGCTCTGTTTGAACTGAAGATACGAATTCAAACATGTCACCCAGCTTTTCTTCAGCCTAGTGCATGTGTATATGTATAAATCTGATCAGTTTAGCAGGTTAATGTGTGTAAGCATATCGAGGTTGAAACTCCTCTTTTATACTCTAGGATACTCCTTGGCTTAACCTCTTTCCCTCTGAAGTGCTGTGAGGCAAACAGCAGAAGTACTCTTTATTGGGAAAATGACATAGTATATTTAGTGGGCCTTGAGGTATGAATATATCTTTCTTAAGAACTTTCTGTTCCTAGTGTGCAAATGGCTCTGAAAGTGATATGACCAGTCATACAGGAGGTAGAATTTGCTAGACTTCTTATAKGGAAGATATACTTGGTGCAGTCTTAGTCATTTTTTTTCCTAGTCTGGCAATCCAGATTAATCAATTTTAGCCAAAACTTACAATGGCATGTAGTTCTCATTAAATATATATGTATTTATATATATGTGTGTGTGTGTATGGTGTGTGTGTGTGATAGATTATAACTCTGATTTCTTCCAACTCTTATAGGACCTTTTATTTCCATCTACAGCTTTCAAATTGAAATATGCTTTTTTCAGATTTTGGCTATTAGGCAGTTTTCTACCTGATATACATATGAGTGAGAGTAGATGCATAAAACATGTGCTTAAAGAAACATGGGTTATTTGATCTCTTTTCTCCCTTTCCAGCCATGCTCACTGATATTGTGAAGGTCAGATTATTCCCTTTAAATTTTAACTGAAATCTGAGGAAAAGGCATAGAGACAAGTATTTGAACTTTCTGTTCAGAAAGAATGTTAAAAACTTTGATACACTGGACTCTTGCTAGGAAAACTTTAATATAAAGAGTAGTGTGGAAACCTTACTACAATAAAGTTCGCACCTAGACAGACCACAGCCTGCTTTGCTTGGGTTTTTCACAGAATCACAGAATGGTTGAGGTTGGCAGGGACATCTGGAGATCATCTAGTCCAACCCCCCTGCTCAAGCAGGGTCACCTGGAGCATGTTAGACAGGATTGTGTCTAGGCACATTTTGAATATCTCTGGAGAAGGAGACCACAGAGAGAAATAGGGCATTGGTGAAGTTTTGTGACTTGCTTTTGATGTGCATATTGCTGTAAACAATTCTATCCACCTAGCAGACTAATAGTAATTTCTGAGATTGTGTTCTGGGCCAGCTCTTCAGCTAGAAGGGGCTTGGCCATGGTATTTGGAAATTCTTCAGTTTAAATTTACTAATGCTTTTCACCTGGCCTGTATTTTTGTCTAACACTTGCTTTACCATGCATGAGTGAAGGTACAGGCAGCCTGGTTCACCGGGGTTCGTTAACGTAGCTGCGCATAGTTTTGTGATTAATTTATGTGTTTATTAGGATTGTTGTGGAAGTTGGGCTTAGGCAACAGTCTTTCGCTAGGGTCACTAGAACGGAGCTTGCAGTCAGATTTTGTTGCTTCATCAAGTCGAGGGAGGAAGCTGGTGCAAATTCAGCTTCTCCCCTTGCAGTGTCAGTGTTGGGGCGGATGTGAATCAGTGTATCGATGCAGAGCGGGGCTGTGCTCTTGCTGAKTCCTCGGTGGCCAGTAAGTGGCACTGCAGACTATGAAACTGGCACAGTCATCCTTGAACTGGGAAAGCTCGGGGAAAATGGAATGTAGCAGTGAAACTCCTCTGCAGGTGGTGGTGATCGATACCCCGTTGACAGTCTAATGATTTGTGACCTAACTGGAGTGCGATGTCAAAAGGAGCCATGCTAGTTTAAATGTGTGCMCTATAATCACTTATAGTACTTTAAAAATTCACTCTTTGTTTCCACTTTGGACTCTACTATCTTCAGCTTCCATGCTTTCATTTCTAGTACCTTTCTCTATATCCCGTACTTTCTCCCTATGCAGCTCCTTTTTGCCTTATGGCAAAATTTCTTCTAGCCTGCTTCCTAAGCCAAGCAAATGGAGTTTCTTCTGAATGTCATTGCAAAAAAATGCTTAGATCATGACCTCCACAAGCTATAAAACATGTTAGGTTTTAATTACAACTGCTGGAAATTCTCTCTTCTTGTGTCTGAGAGACCATATATATCWGAAGACACTGAATTGCATTAGAGAGCTAGTGGATGACCTAAAATCCAGGAGATGACGTCCACAGGATGGAGCAGGGACAGGGTGAATGAAGTACGTAAGCTTGTGTCCTGATTTTCCTGAATGTGGGGATCTTTCTTGCCTAGAGTTTAGGGGGACTCTGTACATTTACTAAATAAATACTTAATATAAAGGCAAGCTACTGGCAACTTCGGGCGTGCTCACTGATGTGGTTAGCGGAAAACTGGGCCACTGTCTGCTTTCCAGGCTTTGACTTGACCTGCTTTTTAATGTGAAAGCTGTASCATGCCTCACTTCCTATAGGATTTCAGCTTGTGTTGAAAATTTTTTTGTAGTAAAGACAAAGCTGCAGAGATGAAAATGTCCAGTGGTCTATCCTAGCAAACAGGATTTGAGAAGAACTACTACTATATGTGTCTGTCTTGCAGCTTTCACAAAGGAAGAGCTGTATGAGCTGCTATCATTTCTACTGAGAATCCTGGTGGATGTTAATGTTTTTCAACAGAAACAACATCTATCTGTGCATATAGAGCAGGAAATTGGTTGGTAGAGATCCTGGATAGGATTACTTGGGTCGTGGTGCACTTAACTCCTTGAACTTCTTGTTGTGTAGGTCATCGATAGTAAATGTGAGAAATAACTGCAGGATACCACTTTCTAGAGTGGTATATAAGCCTGTAAACAGGACAGG
Source organism: Rhea americana (assembly GCF_003343005.1). NCBI lineage: Eukaryota > Metazoa > Chordata > Aves > Rheiformes > Rheidae > Rhea > Rhea americana. The sequence goes on from NW_028186094.1 coordinate 1,435,418, forward strand.
AGAAGGCTTGAAAAGAAACCTTRAAGTCCAAATTGTATCCTGCAAATGATGATGTGATGTCTGCCTACAGTGGTTTGGATTTTTTTTCCTTCCTCTTCTCTCATTAAAAATAAAAGCATTCAAGAAATGTTGGCCTGCACCTCCCACCATCAGCCACCCACACTTACAGCATTAGCCTTCCCTTCTGCTGAGGAAAAGRAGGATATTCTCATCTTCCTTTGGCCTCCCCAGCCCTTGTCAGTCCTACTCAACATGGGCCAAGGGTGCCCCCATGCTCCACTGTTACTACCTGAAGAACTTACTGGAAGAAAGRTAATCCGTAGGGTGCCACAATACAAAGTATGCAAGGAGCAGGCTGCACAAGGGTTGGAGCAAAGATATGCTAGCTTACAATAAAGCAGGCTGATCACCTSTGTTCTGAGAAGCAAGTCAACAAACGGTGAATAACAATCTCTGTAGACTGCAATTTCACATCTCACTGGGAAAAGTGTAAGCTTGGGTCTAAAATGAACGTGCTGAAGGGGAAAGGGCAGAGAGCCTACAGCAGCAGTGTGTCTCCATGGTAGTGTAAGGACTGTATATGGTCCAGAACTGAAGTTGTAGATGCTCCCGATGAACTCGTGGAGCAGCTTGTTAGCTCGTGAGGGGTGATGTAGCCTTTGGTCCTGAGCAGTGTGCAAGATCCAGTTCGCAAGATCCAATTCAAAATCCTCCAGCTGGAAAGCCAGCCTGTTGCAGTGATTAATATATTTGATTTGATATCCTTGTAGGAGCAGCAAAAGCTAAGGAATCCACCACAGCTGTGCTTAAAGTCAGTAAAGGAATGATTAAAAAAAAAGAAAGCTGTTGAAGAAAAGGCAAAAAAAGGATCAGCTGACAGAACAGAGTCTTCACAGTTAGTGTACTCTTCAAGTCTGCACCATTTGGGAAGGATTCAGTAGGTACATGCCAACTCCAAAKAATTGAAAAGAGACAAGGGATCTAGCTTGGCCGAAGAGCAAAAAGGGACAGTACTGAAAGTGTCTAAATGAAGAAGGTAGTAAAGATGAAACAAGGTGGAATGGGAAAACAGGGTAAGACAAAAAGTCATGGAAAGCTAACTTAAACCTTCAARTGTATCTTGAACAAGCGGTAACCAGTCTCTCAGCAACTAGAGAAGATAAGGCCAACCTAAAGGAGATCTTTGTGTTCACTGTGAAAGGAACTGGGAATGTTTGCAGGAATCCTCCTTGAGACTTGACAGAGCATCTGCCTCGAGTGGAAGCAACTGTGTAAAAAGCTCTGAAACAAATAGAAAAGCCCTGGGGTGTTGTCAGGACCAGCTGGCACTCACCCACTAGTCCCAGAAGAACTCGGGGACAGAAGAAGGGAACAGCTAACTGCAGCATGTGCCCTCATTTAAGACTGCTGTGGACGTGATGCCTGGAAGGTAGCAAAGGCCAGTTTTTAAAGCCTTTAAGAGAGATCTGGGCAACTACAGACCAACAAGGCTGATGCATAGGGCAAATAGTCAAGAATGAAATTAATGGGTAGATAAGTAAGCATGATGTACTGGGGAAGAGTCAATCATGCTATGGTAAAGGTAAATCCTGTACTACAAACCTATTGCAGTGTCCATGTAAGGAGGGTTCACTTCTTTAATTTGCTATCAGCTCTGATGTGTTACGCTTTTTTCATTTTCAAGCTTAGCAATAAGGGAATTTGTTAGTGGAAAATTTAACAAGACAGTGACTTAAGTTTTTCATATACGTTTCTGCTTTCTCTCTCTCTCTCTCTCTCTCTCTTTAAAGCTGAGCAATCCAGTTGTGGGCAATAACATTTTGGAAGTACCCAAATTAGGGAGAGGTGTAGAAATGGGGAATGATTAGTGGGGAGATTCAAACTGTGGAAAGGAGGTTTTACAAGCGTTGTTGCATGCATTAATATGACATATTGAGGACCTAATCAGTTAGGAGGGCTGGCCTAAAAGGTTCCCGTGCTGACCAATATGTCAACTAGTAAGGTCAGTCTCCCAGGAGGAAGGCAAACATTGCCAAGCTGCAGGAATGTGCGCTGCTTGACTAAGAGACACGGGTTGGACGTCCAGTCCCAGTTTTGCTGAGCTGATGTGAAGAGCTGAACAGTTTGAAGTTGGCTATGCAGAGCCTCTCAGTTATCTCCATGGAGACTAGATCACTAGATCATTTCTCAAAGTATTTCTTCCTCCTCTGCAAGCCTCCATGAAAAGTGATGAGCACAGGACAGAACATACTCCAGGCACCTGCACATTGGACAATGTTGCTTGCTCTAAAGCACTGTTTAGTTCACAGGCAAAGTCACCACCTCGTTCTTAGGCATTACCATAAACTTTGTGCTTTTAGAGGTTGGAACCATGAATCGTGATGTGAAGTTGGCCTTATGTGATGCCTTTTGAGAGACAAGGGAAGCAGTGGGGAGAAGGATTAGCATTTGACCTGGATTGAGGAGTTTCCTTTTYGATCTTTGGTCTCAGGTATAAGTAGTGCTGGGCAGTAGGCCCTGGCAGAAGGAAAGACATTGGGATTTTTGAGGAATTATCTGTCTTTATCCATCAAAAAGGAACTGAATAGGGTATAAGCCATTTCTTTCCACTCTTCATCAAATTGAATAGCCCATGGAATACTGGAGATGCACATGATTTAATTGCTGTATGAAGTACTTATCCTTCTATGGACCTAATTGGGTCCAGTCCTGTAATTATCCTCTATGTCATTTCTAAGTAGTTGCAGCCCAAACAGGTTCTTTGTTCTTTCCAGCACCCAAATCTCTTTGTAACTTCCATGTAACTTCCAAATGGTCACACCAGTYGCCAGCAGAGTGGAGGCTTTCAGCACTTCTCTGTGTGTGTTCACATGCATGGTCTGCTGGTCGCGGTTAAAAAGCAAAGCATGCCTCCTGGTTTTTGAATTTCAGTGAACTCCCATTTTCCTCTTTGTGAAACTATCTGCATCGTCTTGAYAGTTTCTCTACCTGAGTATTGTCTGCTATGATCACCTGTCTTATTATCTGTCTGGCACAGCTAACGTAATTGCCTCCCACGTCTAAGTTCTTCCTCCTTGCTCCCTCCTACTCTGAAATCCRCAATGTGTTCAAGAGAGACAGTTGTTAGGCCAGAATTTTGTGAAAACTTGTGATTCTTGTGTCCCAGGTGCCTCTGCTAGAACCCTGCTGGTGCCCTGCTCCTTGCAGCAGTGCCTGTCTTTGGTGCCCTTCTCTCACTTGGTGGGGGGAGCATCAGGGGGTCCCTGACCCCTTACACCCCTGCAACAGGAGTTACCTCCTCTGCGCCCTGTGACACAGGAACAAAATGTCTCAAATGGGAGTAGAAGTCCTGGGGCATCTCAAATCAAAATATTTGAGGGTTCATTGATTTTTAAATGTACAAATTGCCCTCATCTTCCTTTTGCTATTTAGGTGCTACCTGCATGTGGTTTTGTTTGACCGTGCTCGGGGTTGTAGAGGATTATAACGCAGGAGAGCAGCTGTAGAGAGGAGTTTTCAGGATGTGACTGCAAAGGCCATAGCCGTACAGCTGTTAGTGAGCTGGAGACTGATCCCCAGCCCCCAAGACAAGTGGCACAATGTGCTGCTTGCAGCTTAGCTTCATCAAGAACACATTGCTGGAGTGGTCCGGAACACAGCTCAGGAGTGAACCATGAGGACAGTAGTGTGGATGGATGACTGTGAGGGCCAGTGCTCTGTTTTTCTTCAGGGCTTTTCCTGGGAGGCAGAAGGCATGGATCTTCATCCTGCAGGCAGTGTGGAGAGCTGCAAAGATGCTGTGGGTACTCTATGATATATGATATGTATGATACAATATGTATGCTATATATGAGATGTATGTATAGTATATCCATATCTAATTATGATGAATGCACCTGCTAAATCCAGAAATTAATTTCATGCAAAGCCCAATCTGATAGCAGTGCTTGGAGGTGGATAGGTCAGGCCCTGCAGGCAAGGAGGTCCTCTTTCTGTCTTTGAACCACACTGTAGTTCTTGCTGGCTGGCTGGTCTCAATGTTCTGACATTCATAGGAACTCTGAGCTCATTATATTTACCTAGGGTGAGTACAGGACCCAAATTTCATCCTTTAACATAGGGATGCTCAATCTGTGAGCTCTGAACCAAAAGCGGTTTGCAATGACCCTGCTAGCCTTTTTCCCAAGGTTCCTCCATCCCCCTCCAAGGGCCAGCAATGGGCTAAATAAGCTATTCTGGCTGTGGGAACAAGGTGTTTCCAACTGCAGGCCTCCATAGTGCTCTCTTTTCCATTCTATTAGAAATGTATGTCCAGGTACACAGATACGCACCCTCTGAATCAAGAAAGGGGTGATGCAAGGATGTATCTGTGTGGATTGCTCTGTGATGGCTGTTGACTCTTGAGCTTCAGACTGGCAGCAGGAGATAGTTGGCTGTGTGATAAGATGTGCACAGTCAAGGTGCTGATGGCAAGAAGCACTTGAGCACTAGTGCACAGCTCAGCTGCTTTGTTCGTGACTGGTGACAGGGCAAGACCGTATGGCCTCTGAGCACAGCTGAGGACTACTCTTCTGAGGACAGCTGAGGAGGGCAAAGGAGGGAGAGTTTTCTGAAGTGGGACTTGGGTGGCTCAGCAAATTCAGAAATCTCTGAACAGGAGAGGTTAATGCAGGATTCGTGTGTCCCTTTGAGGATGCAGTTTTATTGAAGTATGGCTTCAATGCTTCRCAGGCTTGGAAGCAAAGCTGCTCTGCTTCCAGTATCCTGGCTGTCCTGGGGCGGCAGTGCTTTCATCCACTCGCTCTCCCTGAGGACAGCCCAGGAGGAACAGCTCTCTAATTAGAGAAGAAAGTGAGTTGGGCTCATAGCCTGTGTCTGATACTCTTGTTATTCCTGTACAAAGTGTTCAGGACTGTTAGAGCCTACACATATTGTAGATGTTGCCTTGGAAAACTTCAGTAGGCAATTACTCCTGGGGACAAGAATAACTTTGGAAATGTTCTGTAAGAAATGTGGGGAAAAAAATAGTTCTGCCTGCAGGGCCAAGCACCCTGCCACCATGGCAGGGAGGTCAGAACTGGGATGGTGGCTGATAGGTTGGTACAGATGGAGCTTGTTCCACCACACTGTGGGTCAGTGGAGGAGATGAGGACAGCAATATGTCAGGACCAGCTTGCCTGGTGGGCGTTTTCAAGTTCCCTTGTGGGGACGATGTCTTTGGAGGCTGTTCAAGCTGTGACTGGAGGTTCTCAGCTGCTTGTGTGTGGTATGTTGCAGGTGTTTGTRCACTGAATAATGCAGAGATAGAAGAAGTTTTGCTGGGGTCAGAAGGTAGCTGCAATACCTCTGCAGGAGTGAAAACAACTAAATTGGCTTAAGCAGCTAAGAGGAGCTTGCAACAAATGATTCAATCTGCTTATGCTAGCACTGGCAGCCAAAGGCTGTCTCCTGTGGAAGGCTAGAGCCCTGTTCCTGTCACAGGTCTTGGGGTGATCTGAAGGTAACCTAGAAGTACAGAACAACAAGCAATTAGCTCTTGAACCACTTTGTAACCACCAAGATCCACGATGCTTCCTGCAAGAATGCTTTTCTTTTTTTGAAACCCTCTATCCTTCCTCCATGCATCAATTTGTATTGCATCCATCTATTCCTCTCTGTCCCCRTTTTTTTTCTTCTCAGTTGCTCATTTCTGAAGTTTCAAAGTGAATAAAGATCTATGTTAAGGTAGATCATAATCTAGTTGCAAATAGCTGGATTCTTCCTGTAAGCCAGCTGTAGATAGCACCAACCTGTGCCCGTTGGCAAATACAACACAATTTGAATTTTTGCTTTTACTATCATTTTTCCAACAGGGAAACTGTAAAATAAAATATAGCCAGTGTTCACGTTCCCATTTTGTCTCTTCTAAGTATTTCCTCTATCCAGATGGATTGGGAGGAAGTGAATTCAGAACAGAAGCAAATTCTAAGGGAAACTCTTGATGCAACTCTATGTTTGTYTTTTAAAATGTTTTCCATGTGGAAATCTTTCCCATGCAGCTATGTGCTGCCACATGCTGTTGTTGAGATGAAGCCTAGCAGGCTTCAGAAAAGGAAAATGATGTGAAAAGCAAAAAGAGGCAATATCAGCTACAGATAAAAAGCGAGTAAGAAATATTTTCTGTAGCTGCAGCATGACTTGGAGGAGCAGCTGCCAGCCATTCTTGGTCAAAGAAGACCTTTGCTGTGACTTCTTCTCCTCTCCAGGAACTTGTGCCAGGCAGAGCTTGCCACTCATCCTAGGTCATTGCCCTGACTGTTGTGTTCAGAGGCCTCCCACGCTGGCTTGCTGCTTTCAGGCAGGGTTTCTCCAGCAGGACAGAGAAGTGGGCASAGAGCTCTTTGTGGAAAAGTACGCCCATGGACTGGGTCTCAGAATCGCAGGATCAGTAAGGTTGGAAGGGACCTCTGGAGATCGTCTAGTCCAACCTCCCTGCTCAAGCAGCGTCACCTAGAGCATGTTAGACAGCATTGCATTCAGGCAAGCCTTGAAGATCTCCAGAGAAGGAGACTCTGCAACCTCCCTGGGCACTGTTACTGTGCTTGGTCACACTCACAGTGAAGAAATTCCCCCTTACGTTCAGGCGGAACTTCCTGTCATTCAGTTTGGTGCCCATTGCCTCTTGTCCTGTCACATGGGACAACTGAAAAGAGTTTGTCCCCATCCCCTTGACTCCCTTCCTTCAGATGCTTGTAGACACTGATAAGATCCCCCCTCAGTCCTCTCTTCCCCAGGCTAAAGAGGCCCAGCTCTCGCAGCCATTGCTCAGAGGGCAGATGCTCCAGCCCTCTGATCATCCTCGTAGCCCTGCGCTGGACTCTCTCCAGTAGCTCCATGTCTCTCTCGTTCTGGGGAGCCCAGAGCTGGACGCAGSACTCGAGATGAGGCCTCCCCAGGGCTGAGGAGAGGGGCAGGATCACCTCCCTYGACCTGCTGCCAACACTCTTCCTAATGCACCCAAGGATACCATTGGCCTTCCTGGCCACAAGGGCACATTGCTGGCTCACGGTCAACCTGTCATCCACCAGCACTCCCAGGTCCTTCTCTGCAGAGCTGCTCTCCAGAAGGTCAGCCCCCAGCTTGTACTGSTGCCTAGGGTTATTTCTCCCTAGGTGCAGGACCCTGCACTTGCCCTTGTTGAACCTCAGGAGGTTCTTCTCTGCCCAACTCTCCAGCCTGTCCAGGTCTCTCTGAATGGCAGCACAGCCCTCTGGTGCATCAGCCACTCCTCCYAGCTTGGTATCACCAGCAAACTTGCTGAGGAGGCACTCTGTCCCCTCATCCAGGTCATTGATGAAGAAGTTGAACAGGATGGGACCCGGTCCTGAGCCCTTGGGGACTCCACTAGCCACAGGCCTCCAACTAGACTCCAYGTCACTGATGACAACCCTTTGAGCTCTGCCTTTCAGCCAGTTCTCAATCCACCTCACTGTCTACTCGTCTGACCCACACTTCCTGAGCTTCTCTAGGAGGATGTGATGGGAGACAGTGTCAAAAGCCTGGCTGAAGTCAAGGTACACAACGTCCACTACTCTCCCCTCATCTACCCAGCCAGTCATTCCATCAGAGAAGGCGATCAGATTGGTTAAGCATGATTTCCCCTTTGTGAATCCATGGTGACTACTCCTGATCACCTTCTTTTCCTCCATATGTCTGGAGATGACATCCAGAATGAGCTGTTCCATCACCTCTCCAGGGACGGAGGTGAGGCTGACTGGCCTGCAGTTGCCTGGGTCCTCCTTCTTGCCCCTTTTGAAGACCAGAGCAACACTAGCTTTCTTCCAGTCCTCAGGCACCTCTCCAGTTCTCCAGGACCTTTCAAAGATGATGGAGAGTGGCCTGGCAACAACACCTGCCAGCTCCCTCAGTACCCGTGGATGCATCCCATCCAGGCCCACGGATTTGTGGATGTCAAGCTTGCCCAGAAGATCTCTAATCTCATCCTCCTCAACCAAAGGAAATTCTTCCTTTCTCCAGGCTTTCAGCCTGCTCTCCAGGATCTGAGATTCTTGAGGGCTGCCCTTAGCAGTGAAGGCTGAAGCAAAGAAGGCATTCAGTAATTCTGCCTTCTCTGTATCCTTTGTCACCAGGGTCCCCAMCCCATTCAGCAGTGGGCCCACATTTTCCCCAGTCTTCCTCTTGCTACTGATGTATTTGAAGGTGGTCAATAGTGGTTGGATCTGGAGATGCCTGTACTCTGCTACCTGATGGTGCAAACAATGATGCAGGGGAATYCTAGCTATGGTGTGTACAGGGGTGGATGGGAGCGATAGGGATGTGTAAGCTGGTTTGGTTTTCTGGCAGTGCTGTCCTGGTGAATGCAGACTCTGCTTTCACGGTGGAAAGCTTCCTATTGCATGCTGGGTTGGGAGGTGCCTTGAAAGACAGGCAATCACCTGGTGTAGGAGTTTGCCCCTTCTAAAGAAAGCGGATGTCTTTTGGGGGACAGTCTTACCTGGAAATTGCGCTTAGAGCCAGACCAAAGTACAAGCAGAATAAAAATACAAGGAAGGGCCAGGATGGTGTGTGCAGGATTGACCGAGTTCTCGGTTTGCCTCTGAGAAGTATTCTGCTGTAAGGCCACCAGCACAGGAATAGAAACGGCTGCCTTGCTGGCCTGTGTCCTTTGCACAGCCTACGCTTTTCATTATTCACTTGGTCATGCCAGGCCTGGTGAGAACGCGGGCATTGGGAAGGATTTTAGGAGCTATTGGCAAGGTGTTTAAATTAGTGGGGTACTAATCCCAGGCAGGTGCTTGTAACTCACCCTGCTGTATTTTATATTGCTGTGCTGTTGCATCAAAAGCTGCAGGTGTTGGGAGATAAAGGCACTAATGGAGTAGCATTAGCTGTGATTTCCTGCACTGGAGAAATGAGAGGATGGCTGCAGACAGGAAATTTCCTGCTGCTTATGCTGCAGAAACTGTCAGATCTGCTTTAGGCGGAGGCAAGTAYGAAGCAGCAGAAGATTGTGAACAGAGCTTATGTGGTTGAGGCTCAAAGGCTGTTGCTGGGATTTTGTAAAACACTTCATTGATTTAGAAACAGGTACCTCTAATAGCCAGCAAGGTATAGGCAGCCAGGTGAGACTCTCATCCAAAACACTGAGTTGTAACAGCAGTGATTTTTATTTAATGTCCAACATCCCTGAAAAAGGCTTATTTCTCTTAGAAGCTAGAAGGGAAGCTAAATGTCTAGTTTTTAATGAGGTTACTAACAAGTATGTTACATCAGAAATGTTTCAAAGTTAAACGAATAGTATTGGAACTATGGTACTGCAATACACAGAGGGACATTGGAAAGGCTGAAAGCAGGGAAGTAGTAAATGTAGTAGTAAGGGAGACTTTTCTTACCCCTGTAATGTGGGTGTGATGCTAAAGCTGAATTTTGGGATACCATATATGATTGCTTCATGGAGAAAAGAGTGGGGGAACCCACAAGAGAAGTGGCTTTAAACATGGCCCAGTATAGTGTACAGGATTTGATTCACTTGTGTTTGCTGTGCAGGAACACTAAAGTAACAAAAGTGGCTGCAGCACTGTTTGATATATAAAAGAGAAATTGCATGAAAATGAAGAATCTTGTTAAAATTTAATTAAAGGGTAAAATACATGGAGAAAGTGTGAAATCTGTTTAAAGATAACATACTTCAGGCTTTGTAGCTTTTTATAAAGGCCATGATAGTTACTCAGCAAAGGTAGGAATGTTACTGGAAGTGAGAAGGCATCAGTATAAAAGAAGTGATCCTAATTTTACCCAGATAGCAGTGGGTCTTAAATTAGCTAGTCCTCCTGAGGGATGGGGGTTAGAATAGACAGTTCTATGCAAATGTTAGCTCAGAAATGTAGTCAGAAGCTAGAAACTATTAAAAAAAACTTAAAAGAACATAAAACTCTTAGATACAATAATGTGTGAATCCCTAGCATATCATTCTGTGCAGTGATGCTATGTGCAACTTGGATCTTTCTGTCTCAAAGAAGATTCAACTACAACTGGAAGGAGTTCAGAGAAGGGCAACAAAGGTAATAGAAGTTATAGAATAAACTTTGTAAGAGGACTGACAACATAGGTAAGGACAGGTCAGACTGTAAAGAAGATGCCTGAGGAGTGTGTTAATGTTTATCTAGGATAGACTGGAGGGCTCACATCCCCCAATACCTCTTTCAGAATAAGCCAGGGGCATCAGAAGAAGCTGGCAGATGCAAGACAACAGACTCTTCTCCCCTTGGCAAGTAACAAAATACATAGACCTCTTTATATAGGGTCATTATATGGACTCTAAGGGCTCATGTGTTCTCAAAAACTGATCAGAGTAGTTCATTGAAGAAAACACTCTCCAGTGAGACTGAGTATGAAGACACAGCTACTCTAGCTTAGGACCCCCTGAGCCACAGACAAATTGCAGAGGGGAAGGTAGGTTGGAGAAKTATCACTAAATACTGTATACCTGATGATGGCTGCCTTCTGAGCTGTGCTACAGAGGCAGAGAGTACTTCGACCCATTGAGCCAATGATGGTGAAAGAAGAAGGAGCCTGTGGAGCCTGAAGCCAGATGAGGGAACTGCACTGTGAGGTGTGCGCCAGTGTCAGGCATCTCACAGCTGATGGAGCAGGCTAAGGCAGCATCTGAAAGAGAGGTCTCCCAAGATTTCTAGTGGGCTGTACATCTTGCAGTACARGTAGGTCATTCCCCTCTCTGTGAGCAGGGAGTCAGTGCCCAGCACGCTACTAGGGATGATGTTTGCATTTGGCAGTAAGGAGTGAAAGAGGAAAAACTTCTTCCCAAGAAGGAAGGTGCAGGGCTGGGCCATGTCATCAAAGGGCTGGGACATCGCCATCGCTAGAGTTTTTAAGCCTTGGCTCGACAAAGCCATACCCAACATGATCTAGTTTGGGAGTTATTTCTGCTCAGAGGAAGATGGACTGGAGACTGCCACATCACCAGCAATGCTACGATCCTGTGGTCTGCATGTTTAGATAGGACACTGCCAGCTCTGAGGTGGTAATTGCTATTTATAGCTAAAGAACTTCCTGACAAGAGAGCTTCCTCTTTTTCCACCAGTTTCTTCATTAATTATTTGCTGCTTATCCAAGTATGATTCAGAGTTCTCATTGATCACCACCAGAGGACACTGCAGAAGAAATCSAGAATCTCTTTTATAAGAAGAATTTGGGAGTTTACCTCAACCATAAGTATTTAAAGGCATAGCAGAATAGATCAGCAGTAAAGCCATGGTGTTTTCTAATAAAGCAACTTTACAGATGGAGGAGGCAGAGGGAAGGCTGGTTGAGGAGCATAGAGGATTCAGCAGACCTCTTTGGAGCCTGTGGGAAGTTAGTTCAGAGCTGATAACTTGGATAACTCGAAGTGCGCTGTAACCATGCCATGTGGTTGCAACACAYAATGTATGGGTGCCATGGAAGTTAATTTTTAAGAAGTTTGAATTTATGCACTTGTTCCTGTTTACTTTCTCCTCTATGACCTGTCTGCCAAACCCCTTCCTCTCTGCGTTATCTGAGCTCTACACTTTTATGATCTTTTTTTTTTTTCCTTTTTGAGATACAGGTACCTTAATGCATTTCTTTTCCTTGTAAGTAATCACTGTTAATTTCTCTTTGTATAGAAAATAAAATTCTTCTGTAACTACTTCAGCCAAGCCCATATAGTGCCTTTCTTTCTTGTCTTAGTCAGAGAACAGACATTGAGTTGAATTATCAACAAAGTCAATATGCCTCTTACAATTTGTTGCGAAAGATGCAACCTGTCTAGGATCCAGGGTCTGTGGGTTTTATTGGGGTTTTCCAGGGTTATTCTCTGCCTCTGAATCCTCCATAAGCCTAGATCTGGACCTGTGTGGAGCAATGAGATGATAGTTTTGGGCACACATGAAGTTGGTGCTGTGACATCTAAGCTTCTTCCTGCCACTGCCAGAGCTGTCACTCCTATTAGAAAACACCATAACATTTCTGGTATATATGTCTGTGTTGCTTAGGATTTGTGTGGAGATTCTTTATACGCTCCACAGGCCACAGAAGCTCTGACGCTCAGGATAATGTAAGGTATAACTTCACTTTGTGGAGGGCATGTTGAAGGTGGCATGATCCCAGCCAGCTCAGCAAACTAACAACTCTGCTCCCCATTGCATGCCTTTTTTCCAAGGTTTAGGTAACCATCCTTRGGTCTGGAGGTCAATCTTTTGATATGAAAGCTTCCAAAGGCAGGTAACCAGGAGATGCTGGCATGAACAGGATGGTAGTCTAAGAGGTGTTCCTCGGGAATAAGCAATCAGGAGGAAGGGAACTAACTAGTTACAAGCTGTTTGATTAGCTCAACCATCCCCATCAATTCACCAGCTGGGTCAGTTGCTACAGCTCATTCAAGCACTTGGCTGTGCTCTTGGTGGGAAAGCTGTACTCTGATGACAGCTGTGCACTTTCAAAGCAGGAGATGATTTAAATTCAAACTTATCTGGAAAAAMTGAAGATCTATCTGAAAATGAGAGGATGCTATTTAATAGAGGTGCTTTCTGTTATCTTGCTGGCACTGGATAATGAATGTACAAAGAATGAATAGGAAACACCAGGCTGGAGAGCTGTCTGATAGAAAAGATGAATTTATTGTGAACAGCAGGGTAAAGGTAAGACAGATCGGTCATGCTGAAAAGAAAAGGCAGGCATAAAGCTAGCAGATTTACTGAGCACTATATTTGGCAAAAGATTTGAGATGTTTGTTGGGCTATGTTGTGGCAGTGTCATATCTTCAGCARTGACAGAAGGAGGTCTTCTCCTTCTTCTATTGGGCAGGAGACCCTCTGGTCTTCCCTTCCTTTGAGAAGCAGAATCTGCTTCTGTTTCTAGGGGAAGAGCAAACTGTCCTGGAGGTTCAGGCTAGGATTACCACCCTGTTGAGAGGAATTAAGGCCTGTGACACTGCAGATGGTATGACAAGAGGGAGGATCATCACTGAAGATATTTCATCAGCTCAGGAGTTCAGATATGAACCAAATTTTCCATCACATGCAGCAAACACCTGCGGACTTACAGGAAATAGACATTGCACTCCTTGAATCTGAGGGATGCTGACTTTCCTCAGACAGCACTGGTGATTTTCCTGGGAATAAACAGGAATTCATTCTGGTGACTTAAGCAGAAACCATCTCTACTGTTCCCTTCTGAGGCTTCGGTAGTCACGTAGCTCAACATGTTTTTGTATAAAAACAGGAAGAGAATCCAGAATTTCCCCGGACTGCTCATTCCTGAGAGCACCAAGGGTGGTGCCTTAGGAAACTGAGTGTGCCAGTAGTGACTGTATGGCTCTGGAGGTGAAGGTCAAGAGTACGGGGCCAGGTGGTGCATCCTCAATCCTGCTATTGAAGAGGAAAGTTGGGGATGGATTGACACATCCAACAGGTTGTCTCTTATGTATATAGTTAGAATTGTAGGCAGGGCTCTGGTGTTTGTGACACAAGTCCCTGTTTGGGGAAGGAGGACTTCTGTGGAGAGATAGGATCCATCTGACAAAGTGAGATAAGAGCATCTCCAGGGCCGTCTGATCAAGAAGCAGTAGCAAATGAAACCTTTTTCAGATAGTTGGTAAAAGCCTCATGAACACAGGCCTGGTGCTCATGGGGGGACTTCAGCTACCCTAAAGGAGTGAAAGAACAATAGGTTTGGGTGCAAGCAATCCAGGAGATTTCTGGAGTGTGTTGGAGACAACTACTTTGTGCAGGTAATTAATGAGTCTGCTGAAGAAGATGCACTGCTGGATCTGTTACACACAAACAAGGAAGAGCTGGTTAGGGGTGCAAAGGTCAAGGGCAGCCCTGGTTACAGCAATTGTAATGTGGTGGAGTTTAAAATCCTGAGAGAAGTGAGCAAGACAGACAGTAGAGTTACAACTCTGGATTTCAGGACAGGAGCCCTGTAAAGAACATTTTGTTGCAGTAAGGTCTTTGGCTCCATATGACCAATTAATGATTTGTTGCTAGAAGGAACAGAGGAAAGAGATGCCCTGTCATTCTCATCCTCTTCCTCATTTACTTGGATCTGTTTGGGTGCAAAAGTCTTTGATAAAGCTCAAGAGTAACTGGGAAGAAGAAGGTCTCCTATTCTAGGAGGCTTGGGCTCATGCACAATGATGCTGCTAGTACTCCAGGCATCTCTGTCAGGAATCTCAGACCTTGGAAACAAACAAAATATTCAGCAGTTTAGTTGCTAAAAGAGGTCACTCTGGTTTCCCACTTGAGCAATTTCATGCTGCAAAGTTCAGCTGCCTCAGGTGCTGTCTGACATCTGACCATGGCTGAATAGGAACCGACATTTTCACTTTGTGGGCTAAACAGCATCTACAATAGAAAATGGTGATCTCAGAGGGATGATTAAGGGAATTCATTAAAGCCCTGAGTGGGTTAACTCCAAAGTAAAACCTCACCTAAGTATAAAGGAGAACATTTTTCTTTCAATTCTCCCATCCTCATTGCCTTCAATCCTCAGACAATACTGGGAGAGTAATTAGAAATGAGATACTGCATCCTTGGGTCTCATAGGCTGCAGATCTGTTGGTGGGTTTGTATCAAGATCTGTCTCACAAACAGCACTGACTTTGTTGTCTCCAAGTTAAGTCTTACCCCAGAAACTGTGGCCCCATTACTCCTTCTCCACATTAACTGCTCTAGCTGTGAAATCTGTGGCTGGGCAATGGAAAAAGTTGTTGGAGGTAGTGTGGTCCAAGGGTTTGTGCATGAGTGAGGGGCTCTGACTGTGCCAATGGACACTGGTAGGTGGGAGACAAGGCACCAAGTACTGAGCCAGAGCCCTGCCCTACTTGGAAAAGATGTGACCATTGGGCTCAAGGCCGTATCTGTTGTTTAGGACAGGAATGGTTATGCTTTTTTTCTTTTCCTCCCCAGAAAAAGGTGGAGACCAGAACAGTTCCAATAGCCGTGAGGGCAAAACAAAAGAAAGCTTGTCTGGGAGGTGGTAGGTGAAAAAAATCCCTGAGGGTGGTGTATATGGGAGGCCTCCATCCTGGAGCAGAATCAAGAGGCTCTGTAGCTACGTACAAAACTGTGATGGCATTTAGAGACGGGACGGGACGGGACGGGACAGGAAGGGACGGGACGGGACGGGACGGGACGGGACGGGAAGGGAAGGGAAGGGAAGGGAAGGGAAGGGAAGGGAAGGGAAGGGAAACCCACTCTTCTAATGGCAGACTGGCCAAGTCTTGACACCCTCCCTGAAGATATTTGTAGACCAAGATAAGTGGGAGTCTGAGAGATGGGCTGTCCACCTGTCCTCCCTTATGGCCCAGGGGTTCACCAGAGCAAATATAAGCCTCTGTATCAGAGCTTGTCATTTTCACCCTGTGTAGTGCTCACAGGAGAAAGAGGCACTTCTAGGACACAATCCACCTCCTGCTGACACAGGTATCCCAAAGAGACCAAAGAAATCTCTGTGTAGAAATGTCTGTTTCTCCGTGGTGGGTGTAGGCAGCCCTGGAGATGAATGGCTTGGCTGTGGGTGGCTGGTGCTGTGGTATGTTGGGCAGCCAAGAATATGGTCTAATTAGTGAAGAAAATGGCTATATAAATCAAAAATGCTGGTAAAGAGGGGAAAAGGTGACTACATATCTCATAGTATCTGTCTAGTCCTGTGAAGGGTGTATATACTAGCTACATATGTAGAAGAGGGGGACATTTCAGAGTGGGTGGCAGAGATGGAGGTGGTGGATCTGAAGCCCTGAAGCAGAATGAAGCTGGGATCACTTCAGTAGACACAGTTAAGAAATTTAGTGGRGCATGCAGCGCAGCCCTTCTTCGAATGGTGAGTTACAGACCAAGTGAATCAACACAGAAAGGAACAGCTGGTATAGACAGCTGGTGCCTAAGGGGTGGTGTACCTGGAGAATCTAATCCTTTGAGTGCAGACAGCAGGGTACTGGATGAAGCTAGTGGATGTTACTGTGAAAAGTGCCTGGTGTATATGCTGTTCCACCTGCTTCAGCAATCTAACTCAGTTCAAGGGAAAGCACTGGCAGACTTGGCCTGAATTCACAGTTTAAGGTGTRTTCAAATCACATTCATATTTGCCATAAAACTAGCCAAAAAGGAAATATGGAGAACCAGCCCATGCTCACCTGCCCCCCAGTGTGCTCATCCCCAAACTGAGGCTGTGCTCAGCACCCAGCAGTCGCACCTACTACCTTTGAGCTGGTGAGGAGCCAGGTCTAGGATGGTGTCATTGTATTGTCCTTGCCCTCTGCTCCACGTAGCTCATGAACTGCATTAGCCAACTGCAGTTAACAAATGTGATACCCATGTGAGGCTATGATATTCATGATGCTATGAATTTACTCTTGTTCTCTTGAGAGAACTAACTATATTAATTAATGATGTTAATCTCTCTGCAGCTGTTCCTCACAGGTTTAACTCAAAGGTTCTTGCTTCTGTTCTGATATTCCCATGGCAGGCAATGTGGGATGAAATCCCATGTGAAAACAAATATTTTCTGTTCCTGCTCCTCATATCCTGGGCTATTCCTTGCTTCTGTGATTTAGTGTGGAAACTGAGCACAACTCTGGAAATTTCTTGCAGTTTATCTTAAGATTTTAGTATAGCAAAATTAGCTTCCTTTGACCTTAGGAATGTGAAAGGATTGGTGTCTGAAACAGAGGAGGAAGGAGGGGGGAGTGGCTGATACACCAGAGGGCTGTGCTGCCATTCAGAGGGACCTCAGTAGTCTGGAGAGATGGGAAGAGAGGGACTCACGAAGTTCAACAAATGGAAGTACAGAGTCCTGCACCTAGGGAGGAATTAAACCCAGTCACCAGGACAGACCATGGGCCAACCACCTGGAAAGCAGCTCTGCAGAAGGTCCTGGGGGTCCTGGTGGACACCAAGTTGACCGTGGGCCAGCAATGTGCCCTTGGGGCCAAGAAAGCCATGGGTATTCTGGGTTACATARGGAAGAGCGTTGCCAGTAGGTTGAGGAARGTGACCCTTGCCCTGTCCTCAGACCTGGTGAGGCCACACCTGCAGTCCTGTGTCCAGCTCTGGGCTCTCCAGGACAAGAGAGGCATACTGGAGTGAGTCCAGCAAAGGGCTACTAAGGAGAGGAAGGGACTGGAGCATCTCTCGTAGGAGGAAAGGCAGAGAAAGACTGTTTAGCCTAGAAAAAAGATGGCTGAGGCAAGGGGATCTTATCAATGTCTACAAATATCTTCAGGGAGGGTGTCCAGAAGGTGGGGCCGGACTCTGTTCAGTAGTGCCCAGTGATAGGATGAGAGGCAACAAGCACAAAGTGAAGCATAGGAAGTTCCATCTGAACACGAGGAAAAGCTTTTTGCTGTGAGGGTGACAGAGCACAGGGACAACTTGCCCAGAGAGGTTGTGGAGTCTCCTTCCTCGGAGATATTCAAAAGCTACCTGGACACAATCCTGGGCAACCTGCTCAAGGTGACCCTGCTTGAGCAGGGTGGTTGGACTAGGTAATCTCTATAAGTTCCTTCCAACCTCAACCGTTCCGTGATTCTGAGAAGGTGCTAGAATGGAGAGGAATGAAAGGGAATTAAGGAGTAGAGACTAATCTCTTCTGGCTTTTGTCCATTTGACATATAACCCTGCTGATTAAAGAGATGATTAACTTGCTGTCCGATACTGTAATGGATGGGGGTTATTTCGAAGTAGTTGAGAGAGGTCTGGGATCCAAGTGAAGTTGTTCTGCAGATGGATAAGGCTGAGGACCACAGAGAGTTGGGATTTGATGTTGCCATGTGTTGCATGCAGACCTCGTGGCTGTCAAGCTGAATTGTCTTGATGTCTGTGGCTCTGCCTGGTCACAATGTCCTCAGCCTCTGCTGTGGCATTGCTGTGTTCTGGCTCAGGAAAACTGCCTACCGTGGCACACATACTGCTGTAGCAAATGATGCAGCTCTCTTACATCAGGGCTTTGCTTGCACTTTTATACCATTGTCCTTCCCATACTGTCTTAGTCCTGATGTACACCTACCTTAACACGTGCCAACTTGCAGACTCCTTCAGCTGATGGGGAGGAGGCATTGCTCTTTCTCACTTTCACACTGGCTGTCTATAACAGCACATTGTTTCAAGCAGGAAGGCTGAACCAGGGGATTCCTTGTTGAATGGAGGAGGAAGCACCTCTCTGACCATATACACCTCTTGCCTTTGCCCTCTCACAGAACTCCTTCCCTTACAACAGTTCACTTGCATGAACATGCTAGAGCTGACCCTTGTGAGGTTTAGCTACTCAGCCTGGCCTGGCCCAGGAGGAGGTGAACGAGGAGATCCTGTAGCTTCACAGAGCCTTGAACAGGGACAGTGGCAAGAYGAGGGAAAAGCAAGTGTCAGACCATTGCAGGAGCATTGTCTCCTTGCTGCAGGCTGAACTGCAATGCCCTTTCTCCATATTGTGACTGCATCTACCCTGGCCCCTCATCTCTTGCTGCTCACCCTTTGGTGTTATCCCCACCTGGGGTCTCTGACTCCAACAGCCTGGCCTTGATTTCACAGCTGTGAACCAGATGAGAGGTGCACAGCTCACTCCCAACACGTTCCTCACAATGACAGCTCACCTGGTTTTAGAGAGGACCAGCACTATCTTTTCACGACTAACCTCATAAAAATCATCCAATAGGTAAGGGGGTATTCATCTCCCTGAGCTGTAAATGCCACAGCTGAACTTAKCCCTCCTCATCAAAGATGTTTGTGCCGATCAGTGTGCAAGTTGTCCTGTGATAACTTGCCCTGCATCACATGCTCTGGACTCAGGAGGCACACAGCAACATTATCACTTCTGACTGGGCTTTCTCAGATTTATGGCGCGTTGCATTGGCTCTGTCACCACAGGGCATCTCAGGGCCTATTGGAATATTTGCGTCTGACAGGCTGACACATGCCACTGACAATGGCACCGTCACTTTGTATCACCCACAGAGGAAACAAAAACAAGGGCAAAATATAGCTATTTATGTATATACATATGTATTTTTATTATGTATGTATTTTTAAACCCTTTGGTTCCTTCTGACATGACTCCAGACACAGATATCATAGTATGGGAACTTCTGGGCTTGAGCAGGGAGGCACACTGTTTTTAGGTGTCTCCACTTGCAGATACAGCCAATGAAGGGACAATTTTTTGCTGTTTTTCTTAGGTTTAGGTACTGCAGTTCCACTTAATCGCACTTGAGTTGCCAAAGCAAAATCTCTGAGTAGCAAGTGTACTGCTTTGATAAAGGAGAACTTAAAATGACCCCTTTGGGACATCGTTGCAAAGTATCTGTTGTTTGTCTGGGTGTCTCTGATTGATTGCTCAGGGAAATCACAGGACACACGAAATTGGATATAGATATTTTTTAAACAGCAATGGATAAAAGTGGAAGCAGTAATAGCACAATGCTTAAGAAAATTGCTGTTATTTGAAAACAAGATCCGATCACTATCATTAAAACTTACAGACTAAAAAATATCCGGCGAGGATATTTTTGCGATTCATTTGCATGAAATCTCTATTATTATAGTCTAACCAGCTCTCCAACTGACCTTAGTGTCTTCCAAGAAAAGCTATGTAGACAGGGCCAGAATTTCTAATGGAAAAGCATGCTGAAAAAGTATTGATTTTTATAATCCTTTCAGGCCTTCTTTAGTAACAGAATAGACAACACAAATCTAATTCATCCCCTCTGCATTTCATTACTGACTGTGAAGTATTTAAAGATATTAGAATAGAGATTTATATGAAAAGATAGAGTTTTATCATTATTTGTAACAAAGTAACAGGACATTGAATTTCCCCAGATGAGCTAGATGTCATTAAAACCTACACTTTTTAAATGATGACAAGGCACTAGACAGTCAATTTTCACGGGACCCACACTGAGTTGCAGATGTTTTCAACTTTGATCTATAAATCCTCTCAGAAATGGAGAGGAGTGACCACCAGCAGTGAAGGACAGAGACAGCATTTCCAAATGCAGCTTCTCCAGGTTAGTCCTGCTTTTTCTTACCATGCAAATGTCAAACCTCCTAAAAGCAGTTTGGTGTACTTTGAAGGGTCTGCCTGAACCTGGACATAGGGATGTGCATGCGAGTGCTCCCTAGTGCGTATTCCATGCTAGCCAAGACTGGATGCTCTGAGGATGCCAACAATGGGGGAAAGCAGATGACTACTGCCAAAATCATGTTCTTTGGGGCTGCTCTAAAGGCATCTGGTCCTCTGCCTGTCCACATGGATCCAGAGATGCATCCACTGGTGACAGAAGATTCTTCATAATACACATCCTGGAAAACCAGACTGGGTTTGTTTGAAACAGATGTTCCCTCCTTTTCAGCTGTCCCTGAGCCTGGCAGCTGAAAGTTTCTCGTTGGAAGATTATGGAGTAGATCCCTGGAGTGTAGGAGGCACCTACATCTCACAGGCCCCTCCGTTGTGGTATTTGGACTGTAGGATGAGGTCAGGATCCTTGAAGCTACCTGCCTCTCAGTGACTTATAAACCTTCAAAAGCAGGGAAGGTTTTTTGGAAGCTGTGGACCCACAGGTACGTGCCAGGATCCCACCCTCCTGTCTCACTGCACTTATACAGACTGCTGATGACATGGGGGTGAAGAGGAAGACAATTAGGGCACAACCTAACTGGACGATCTGTCTCTGACCAAGGTCTCCACTAGGAATGGCCATAACTTGTTCCTTGGCACAGTGTGGCCTTGAAAGAATTTGGACTCCCACCACCCTTCTGTCCTTCAAGCTGGATGTCTAGATGGAGCTTGTCATCCTTTCCTTGTGGGTAAAAGAGTGACTGCCCTTCCAGAGGCAATGAAGGCTGATGGCAGAGACAGAGAAAGCTGTGCAACAGGGACATGGGCTGAGCATGAAACAGGAGGAAATGGCAAAGGGAGATGTGAAGCAAAGGAAGCTGCAGTACCAGGAGTCCTATGCACAGTGCTCCAGAGCAAGCAGGGGCTGAGGCTCATCTACGGATTAAGAGGGAGAACATTCACGCACAGAAGAAAGGAGGACAGCAGAGAGAAGCGCTGAGGAGAGGGAGGGGGATCCCTTCAAGCCCTTGAAGCACCAGGCAGTGGGCAGAGCAGAGTCTGGGGYTGGCAGAAGCATACTGGCCCTACTGTGTGGGTTGGGGCATTATGTGGTCTCTATTGGTCACTTCTTTTCTCTCCAGTCTGGGCTTCAGTTGGTTTTACACTCCTTTTTCTCCAATGGGGTCCATCCACCCTGCATGATACTCTCCGTGGTTGAACTCATGACCCACCTCTGTGCCCTCAAAGCAGACATACCACATCCCCTCCCATTCTTACCACAGCTCAGGAGCCCCTCTTTGAAACACCATACATGGCCCTACAGCTCCATAGCTCAGCTCCGGGAAAGCAACCAGCACCTTCTCCTCAAATCTATGCACCTCACATACTTCTTGGCTGGGGAAAGCTATAGAGCTGGTCCCCACGGAGACAGTGGCCAGCTACATGCAGTATGCTCCAGTGTAGTGTGGTTGTCTCTTTTGTAGGTTGTGGCAGGGTCATCCTTATCTGCCATTTCATCCTGAACACAGCTTTTGCTTGGCCCTGATGCCAGTGGGTCATATGGCAGACCCAGTGCAATCAAGCACCCTCCAGTGCCATATCTGTATTCCAGGACCCTTTCCATAACCTAGTCCCCACTGCCACAATTGATGTAGTCTGATTTCCCTGAATTCCTGGGGCCAGCACATCTTGACCACAAGGGGCAAACCTCATTTTGGGAAATCCACCTTCCTGACCATGTTGTCTTCCCCAGCATGTACCCTGGGGAGACCTTGTGGGTCTTTACTCTGACCCACAAGTGCATTTTTACCTAGTGCAAGTGCAGTCCTCCCTCTGCAAGCCTCCGGTCCATTCTGAGTTTTTGACAAAGACCATTCATGTCTTCTTTGGACACTGATACTTTTCTAGTAGCAAATAAGGGATCAAATCAGACATGCTGGAAGGGCAGGCTGTCTCCACTCCATGTGCTGACAGAAAGATAATGGCAATATCCCATCTTCTGCTGTCACATGCTGTTAAAAAACAGCCAGAAAAGAAATACTTGCTGCAGTATTCCCCCCTTTCGAATTCATGCTGTAGCGTTGCTTCTTGTAGCCAGCCCAGGGACATGACCTTATTCATCACAGCAGATGTCTGGCACTGCTGTTCTTTCCCTAGAGGTGATGGCCACTCTGTCATCATTTGCCCATGAACTGGATTTGTTAAACAAACTTTGCTACCTTCTAGTAATAACTCCTGTATTAGCAAGAACTTATATTTGAGAGGCCATGCCAGTAATTCAAGAATATTTCAGGAGTCAGTACTTGAGAGTATAGAGCTGCCAATAGGAGAGATCTCAACAAGCTAGAGGAAGGGATCAGCAGGAATCTACTGAAGTTCAACACATTCAGATGCCAAGTCCTCCCCATGGGATGGAATAACCCCATGCACCAGGGCAGGCTGAGRATGACTGTCTGGAGAGTAGCTCCACGGAAAGGACCCGGTAGACAACAAATTCAGCAGGAGTCAGAAGTGAGTACTTGTGATGAAGATGACCAGCAGCCTACTGAGTTGCAGTAGCAAGAGCACAGCTGCACATCTAGGGAATTGATTCTTCCTCTCTCCTCAGCAGCTATGAGATCACAGCTCAGCACTGTGCCCAGTTTGGAGCTCCCTAGGGCAAGAGAGCTCTGACAAACTGAAGGATCCAGTAGCAGGCCAGTAAGACGATCAAGGCAGGAGCACACGATGTACAAGGAGCAGCTGAAGGACCTGGGCTTGTTCAGCCTAGAGAAGAAAAGGTGGCTGGGGTGGGGATTTCATTGCTATCTTCAACTATATAAAAAGCTGGTCGTAGTGAAGATGGTATCAAACCAATCTCAAATGTGCAACAAAGGCACTTGTGATTGGATATAAGGAAAAAATTGTTCACTAAGAGGACATCAGCCACTAGAAGAGGTATCCAGAGGTGATCAAGGCTCCATCCTTGAGTTTTTCAAGATTTGACTGGACAAACCCTGTGAAACCTTCTCTAGCTTYGAAGTTAACTCTTCTTGGAGTGGGAAGTAGACCTCCAGAAGGCGACATCCAGAGACCCCTGTCAGCCCACATCTTTCTGTGATTCTATTATGAAACCCTAATGTCATAAACATGGAAAATCCAGGTGTATGATGAGTTCTGTATTAAATACAAAACCATAGAAATTGGGATATATGACATTCCATCCTTCTCTGTCATGATGGCAGGTGATAACTGCAAAAGTTAAAACAAGGTATAGAATCATAGGATAATTCAKTTTGGAAGGGATAAGAAGCCTTGAATTGGAGTAGTACAACTTTTTACATGCACACTTTGGGTTTTTTTTTAACCTTCTGTGGGATAAGGTTGAAGTTCTGTGATATCCCTAACTGCATCACTCAAAGACCTGGCCGCAATGGTCATTCACCCAGTCCGTGAGCCTCCTTGATACACTACATACAAAGGGGCTCTGGAGAGATGTATTCAATGAAGGCCTAAGAAAGACTTGTCAAGGAGATATCCACCCAGGTAGCATCTAGTGCCTGAAGTAGGGTGGATGAGACAATCTGCAAGGGCCCTCTGAGGAAAGGATTGTTCTTCAGTGCTGGGTTTGAATAGTGTAGTGCATTTGGTTTTTAAATAAATGATGGTTGGGAGGATCACTGATCAGAGAGGATCAACTCATCCTCTACATTGCAAAAGGAATATGGGCTGGAAAAGGAAGCAATGGAATGAGACAGCACAATAAGATATTGACAGATGGGCAGTATGCATGTGCTAAAGGGAACAGAAGAGTGAGCAATCCTGTTCATATGATTGTACTAAATACCTTAATTCCATTCTTTCCCCGCAATGCGACATACATCATTTTTCATTACATACCCTACTCAGACCTATACGACTCAAGGTATATTTTGATGCATTTTCAGAGTAGAATTTTGCCTGTATTTCAGTCACTCCCATTTAGGGGGAAGACATTTCTCAAATGCAGCTGGTGTGGTGAAAAGGCAATAGGAGAATGTAGCTAGCTAAGGCAAAGGCCATGAAAGATCAGAATTCCCAGAGGCCTCACCTTGGCTCTCAGGCAATATCTCCAGCTGGTCCTCTGTGTTGGATACACCCTTTTCCAGGTCTATCCATTGCCATTCTGGGCAGGCTCCATCCAGAAGAGCCCCTTCACAGTCTGTTCACTGCCCTGCACCAAAGCAAAATGCTTCAGATGAGCGTATCAAAGAAGATGACCATACTGACCTTTTAAGAGCTACTCTAGGCACATACCACTAGCCTTTAGTCCATTTCTACTTCACTGACTTGACATGGATGAGTTCCTTGCCCACTTTGTAGTTCATAAAATCATAGAATTGGTAAGGTTGGAAGGGACCTCTGGAGATCATCTAGTCCCCCTCCCCTCCCCCCCCCCCCCCCCCCCCCCCCCCCCACGTTCAAGCAGGGTCACCTAGAGCATGTTAGACAGGGTTGCAGCAACAGGAACCCCCCCTTGCTGAAGCCCAGGCTTGAACTAGAGACCTTTAAATCTTCAGTCTAACTCTCTCCCAGCTGAGCTTTCCCCTAAAAACCCTCATCTTTTCCAGGTTCATTAATAATTTCCTAAGTTAGCAAGTATTTTAGTGAAATCCTTAGGAAGGGTATTTACCATAAAATCAAAAGGTGGATGTGTCAGGTTTGGCCAAAGGTCCATTTCCCTGAGGTCCTTTCCCTGGCAGTGGAACCTAACCCTGACCTCCACCATCTGCTCTTGACCCCTGCTGCCCCTGTTTTTCCTTTCACCTTCTCTGCCCCTAGATCTTACTGAGCAGGCTCATCCTCTGCATCTTGAAAGGGGAAATTTAATCCTACTTCCTTATGCACTTCCTTTGCCTGTTATCTCCTCCATCCTTTCCCTTCTGTGCAATTACCTGTCCTCTTCCATTAGCCCCCATCACCCTTCCCTCACTGACAGTAGAGCCAGAGGAGCTGCAAGTTGCTCTTTCTCTGAAAAGTGACCAATTCTGACCTGACAATGATACCCTGCATGGCAGGAAGGAAAAGGAAACATTGAGGGAGGGAAATTCCTCATCAGAACCATTCCTCCCTTAAAAATCCTGCTTTTCAAAGTTAACTCCACAGTCAAACACCAAGCTCAGTTAATACTGACAAGTTCAGGTGGGTACCTGACTGCCTGAAACTCAGGACCCATCATTGTCTCCTACGATGTCAGGAAGATAAAGGGGAAGAAGGGTAGGGATCATGCTCAAAAATCCCAGCTCACCACAGTAGCTCTGCCTACATTAACAACCATCAGCTGCAGGTCTTTTCTTCTTGCTTGTCCCATTGGGTGGATGCCTGGCCAAGAGGTATTGGAGAAGGGGTTACCGGGGGCTGTCTTCAGCACCTTCACGTCCCTGAATGGTGGTCAGATGTCCCTGAGTTTCCTCCCCTTTTTCCTCCCACCACTTTCAATATTTCTTCTGTAGCTATACTTAGAAATTTGGTCTCCCTGCAGAGATCCCATCTGCCACAGAGTGCCCTCTATAAAACACCTCAGACTGTTGCCTTGGAGCAGCCATGGGGCCATGGCATGCTTGAGCAGACCCTCAAGGGCAATCTGGATTTCTGAAGTGAGGTCATCATTCTGCTTTACCCCTTCCACCACCCTCAGCAGGGACCCATCACCCCTCACCCCTTTCCCATCCCTAGGCCCCACTGTGTTGTAACACCACTCAGTCGCCACTGAAACCCACACCTCCAACCCAGATCCCTGAACTCATTCAGCTCCCCTGAGATCATCACACTTTCACCATCAGTGAGCCTCTGTGTCCCTCCTGGTCTGGGGGTTTAGACTGGATTATGGCTGAGGTGATGCTGGCCCAGAGGTCTACCAAGAATGGAGTGGGAAAGCCTAGCCCAAAGTCCAAAAGGGCACTGAGAAAAGCAGCATCCTAAGATGGGATGAAGGATCCTTGAGGCTCTGCTCCAAGGTCGGGGTGAAGTCTGGAGTCTTCTGACATAGTGACAGGAGTTTCATTATTGAGCAGTCCTTTGGATGGTGCTCTTCATGTTATCTTAACCAAAGACATGGAGAAGAAACACCAAACCACCAGATGTGGCAGTTCCAGAGCCCCTGGAGCCTCTCCTTCCTGATAACACCATGATAGTGCTTGGTAAGCCAGAAGGGAGCCCTGACTCATCTAAGTCGATTCCTTGCATGAGTGCTGCAGTATGCTCTGAATTTGGCTCCAAATGCCTCTCCCGTTTCTCTGCAAAGGAGAATGAGAGATTAGCTCTCTTCACAGCACATCATGAGACTCACTCAYCTGCGTGAAGCATTTTGGACTTGTACTCACAGCTCTGTTTTTACTATTTAATGAAAGAATTTTACAGTCAGTAAGACTGGTTGGCCTCCATTTGAAGCCTCCAGTTTTCTTTTTCTGTTTTTCTTGAAATGTTTTTAATAAATGCAACTCCAAAAGCTAACCAGGTTCATYGGAATTCCCAAAACAAACAGGAAAAAAGGTCTAAGAAGTCTAAAGGAGGACAATGTTCATTGAGATGTCTTTGCTAGCAGGAGAAACAATAGAGGAACACATTTTGTTTTCGAAACACCTCTTGATATTTCAAGTGTTTTAAAAATACAAACTTCCACCACTGTATTGAAAATGAATTGAATGTGTTCAAGTGTGAAGAGATGGAGCTCAGAAGATAAAAGCTCCTCTGGAGTTTAATCTGGCAAAGGATGTCAAGGACAACAAGAAGGGCTTCTATAAATACATCAGTAACAAAAGGAAGACTAGGGGAAATGTGRGCCTCTGCTGAACAGGGCAGGGGCCCTGGTGACAAAGGATTCAGAAAAGGCTGAGGTATTGAGTGCCTTCTTTGCCTCAGTCTTTACTGGTAAGGTCAACTCAGGAATCTCAGGCCCTGGAGACCAGGGAGAAAGTCTGGAGAAAGAATGACTTTCCCTTGGTCGAGGAGGATCAGTTTAGGGATRATCTAGGCAAACTGGACATACACAAGTCCATAAGCACTGGTTAGATTGTGCTGAGGGAGCAGGTTGGTGTCATTGCTAGGTCACTCTCAATCATCTTTGCAAGGTCATGGAGATCCGGAAAGATTCTTGTGGGTTGCAACTCCACTCTTCAAAAAAGGCAAGAAGGAGAAGCTAGAGAACTACTGGACAATCTTACCTCCATCTCTGGAAAGGTGACAGAACAGCTCATCCTGGATACCATTTCCAAGCATATGAAGGTGATYAGGAATAATCAGTATGGATTCACAAAGGGGAAATTATGCTTAACTAACCTGATAACCTTCTACGGTGGAGTGACTGGTTGGGTAGATGAGGGGAGAGCAAGGATGTTGTCTTACTTGACTTCAGTGAAGCTTTTGGCATGGTATCCCATAACGTCCTCAAAAGCAAGCTGAGGAAACGTGGGCTAGATAAGCAGATAGTGAGGTGGACTGAAAACTGGCTGAATGGCCAAGCTCAGAGGGGTGTCATCAGTGGCCCAAAGTCTAGCTGGAGGCCTGTGGCTAGTAGTGTCCCCCAGAGGTTAAGTCTGGGTCCAGTCCTGTTCAATTGATTTATCTGTAACCTGGATGATAGGATCTGCTGACTGAGAGGAGTGGCTACTACAGCAGGGGGCTGTACTGCAGTTCATATTGGCAGCTAAAGTTGCCCATCAACTGCTCATTTATATCTTTTACTTTCTGAATGCACTTGAGTGGGAGGAGGGGTTAACTGGGTACTGGGTGCTCAGGTAGTGCAGATGACCAGTCCTTCAGCACAACTGTAATGATTTACACCAGCTACAAGCCTACCCAAAGGAGGTAGATGTGGAAAAAAGTAATGAATGTTTAGATATACAGAAATTAGAGTAATAAATATCAAGGCATTAGTAGGGCTAGTGGAAAATTATGGCTCACTTTTCTCAAATATTTTTAATAAAATTTGCACACATGAAAATGTTGTTCACTTCTTGTCATTCAAACATACAGTTTCTGTCCATCCATCCAGACAATTCTGTCCAGCTGTATTAACTGCTAGATTTCCTAAGATGGTACAGAGGAAACAGGACCCATAGGTAATTTCCTGGACCAGGTAATTCAAGTAATTACTAGATTCAAAGGTAATTTCCGGTGACTGCTACTGACAGCACTGGGAAACATCTTTTGAAGGCAGTTTTCAGCACTTTACCTGGATAAAATGGTCAGTTTTGCACAAAGAAGACAAATCTAGAGTCTTTAGAAATGCAGGCTGGAAAACCAAAGTGAAACACTATCTTGGAAAAATCCTGATTATCCTTAAGAAAGAGTCTATCTTTTCCTCAATATCTTCACAAGTACAACAGGTGAGATGATTGTCATTGCTGTGCCAGCAATAGACAGGCACCAGGCAAGCAGTACAGCAGTTGGTTTCATGAGCAAAACGTATGTGAGAACAGTACATGCCATTCTTAAGGTTTTTTGGCCTGGCCTGTCTTCACTTGCTGACACACTTTTGTCCTTTTCCTCCTGCTCAGATGGCTGTTGATCTTCCTCAGTGCCTGTCCTAATGTGCATAAAGTGAGCATATCCTGAACAAATAGTCTTGGGATTTTGTGCGATTACTGTTTCCCACTTTCATGCACGGCTCTACAACAGAGGTGTTTGGTGACAGGATCTGTCGCATTACAGCTGAATTGAAGTAGACCAGGCTACCTCTGAGTCATTGTGTAATTTTCTCAGTGGAATATAATTAATTATTGCATCCAGATTCACATGGAGCCTATAATGGCATCAGTCTCTGTGTTATGTCCTTTATGTTCTCAGTTTGCTCTGTGAATTAGGTGCTCATTGAAGTTTTCCTAGGAGAAGGTGTAAACTAAGAGGGCTAAATTTTATGGTGGCTTGTAAAATCCCGACCACAATATCCCAAGTTTTCTGAAACCATTATCACTCYTCATCATTCCTCAGGAAACATCTCACTTCTTCAAAATCATCTGATTTCTCCTGTCTTGATTCTCTCCTTAAAGGTCTTGATGAACAAAAGGAAACCAATTCTATGCTTCCTTTTCATGGACAGCATTCATTTTATGCAGCAGATCTACTCCCAGCTGTAATCTGCAGGCTCTTTAGACAGACGTTTCCGTTGCTCTGTTAGCTGCTGCTTGCGTTGACACCCCCCATGCTAAGGAACTACCAAAAAGTGAATCATCCCTCAGAGACAGTACTGCACTCACTGACCTCACAGAAGTGCTCCCCTCCTCTTTCAGCATCAACTCTCTTTCAGCACATGCTTYGATGGTAGGTAACAGGCTAACCAACCATCCCTCCCTTCACCTTACAGCATCTGCCTATCTAGGCTATTGTTGCTGATGGGACATCATGCCTCGCAATTCAGGCACATGTTACAGGACCAGTACAGCACAGCAATGCACACAGAACTTGTGACTATAGCAGCATGTGGTAATTCAGGTTTGTTGTCCAGTAGTGAACAGCCAGGAGTCAGGAGGGTACTACAAGGAAGGCAAAAAGGATTCGCCTGGTCCAGTTTCTCACCATGAGCAAGCCACATTCCTGCAATGGGGAGCTCAGACTGTGCTGGAGGGAAGTGAAGACTGTGTTTGAGCAAGAGAAGACAAAGACATGTTCGTGCTGTCTTCTGCTGTGCATGATTATAACACCTCTGAGAGCTAAGTTTGAACCCAGCCATCAAATAAAGCAGTTTCCTTGGCCTTCTAGGCTTACAGTGAAATGCAGCACTGTATCTGTGAAATGAAAATGTATATAGAAAGACATACTCTTTTTAACACTCCTTTCCTTCCAAACAACCAGGAGAATCATTAGATAATTACTAAAAAATTGAAGTAATCCAGAGATCAGAACTCAAAGCTCCTCTTCTCTAACCAGGCTATGAAATCATGCTATTTTGATGTTACCTTTCTTCTCKTTCTTGACTCTTGCACTCTTGGCTGCACAGAGGCCCAGTTTCAGCTTGACATTTCCTTGAGATTAGTGTACAGAGACAAGCGTTCCATCCCAGATGCATACAAAACACCACCTTTGACTCAAGAAGTCCCTTATCCACAATTGTTGGATGCTGGAAGAATATTATTTCTTTATTCTTACCTTTTCTCTAGAAGTGTCTGAAAATCACTGTGTGAAATCTGTATGTATCCAGCAAGATAGTGTTAGAAGATGCTGGGCTAGATGATGCAATTCACTGTGGTCACYCTTACACTATTATGAAATGAGATATAGCTGGTCTTCCAGGCTACTGTATCCCATCCTTATACCGCCACAGTTCTTCCACTCTGATACAGCTGGTCCCCCAGTACCCCCAGTCACAGCTCACATAGTAACATTTTTAAGCAAAAGAARCATTGAAAGGGATCTCTAGGATCAATTACTTCAGACACAGAGCTCAGGTTACAGTATCACATTTTCTGGTTCATCAAACCCTAGATCCAGTTGTGTTGCTTATTTTTGCCAGTCTTTCAGGGAGGCAGTTCTGGGTGCTCACTGATCTCATGGCAGGGTACATTTGATTTCCAGATTAAATCTGTTCATGACCAACAAACTCATTTGTTTCGGGTCATCTTTGTCCTTTAGCTTAGTTAGTTCAGCCTTCCTCTGCTTTCCCACCTGATGTTCCCTAAAGAACAGCCATGATCCAGCTGCTGCTCTTTTCCTTTTTCTGCTCTGTAACATGATGTCCCTAATATGGTGCTGGCTCCTTTGAAACATAAGAGGAGCTAAGCAGTGGTTGCTGTTTGCTGGTTGCTGTGTGATGTCGTGCTTCCTGCTGGCACTGCCACTGGCTCTGCACAGGACACTGATGGTTTCATCTTGTCTTCGATCTTGTTCATGGTCTGGCTTTCACCTTTTTGTCTCAAAATGTTCTTTCTCATTTCCTGTGGGAGGAAGAGACAAGTCCATTCTTACATGTGGAGGAATCAGATAAAAATTTATTGAATCCCGTTTCCTCACAGATTGCCAGTGAGACAGATTTTAAGGAAAGTGCCCAATGTTTCAGCCAAAAGCCTAGTCTCCATTTAAGAAAAGGTAAGAGCCTGGGTTGGAAATGCTGTGAGATGAATACAAACCCTCCAGTATTTACTGCTTATGCACTTTCTGTGATGCTGCCTGTTCATTTTTGCAACACAGATACTTGTTCTGTTGCCAGCCTGGAGGAAGATAATGCATTATGACTAGCTGATAGTTTAGTAGTTTGTCCTTAGAACAGCTTGAAGCGACTTGCCAAGAGTGCCCTGCCATAATCACCTTTCTAGCATTTCCAGTGTTCAGGCAATACCCTGCTCTTCATCTAATACAGTACAGTAGCACATGGAAAATCAATCATGTATTTCTCAAAAATCTACCTTGCAAGACTGAGCCCTGAGAGCTAACTTTAATCAGGAGCTCCGTAATTCCCAGATTTCAAGACTAGAAAAAAATTTGGTCATTTATTTTGACTTGGCAGCCAAGTCAGCAAATATCCTTTTGTCTCAGCTTGGTCAGCACTGTYTTAACCAGACACGGTGTAAGGAAAAGCTAAGTGTAGTTGAGAGATCATCATTATTCATTCACTAGCCCCCACTGTAAGAGAGTCTCTGGTGAAGAATTTTCTTATCCTGCTGTTGAGGCAACCTCATGGTACAGATTTTTTTTCAGAGCCCTGTGAACAATGATCATGTTTAACCACGAATTAAGYTCTTCTTTCTTGACAGCACTGAACAGTAGTTTGTGAGTCAGGATAGGCAAGTGCACAGAGTATTACATGAGGCCTATAGGTGAGTCCCACTCAGGTTCTGGCTCTTGTCAGCCCTCAATACTTGGGGTTCCCTTTAGCTGTCCTCAGGGTGTTATTTGACTGGCTTTTGTCATGGTGATCCCCAAGTCTCTGCAGGACCGTGAATGTGAGCACACTGCTCTTCCCTGGGCTCTCCCTCTGACTCTTTTAACAACTCCATTGCTTCCTTTTGGCTGGTTGAGTTGGTCTTGTGAACACTTGGAATATTTCCTCACAAGGCGGAGTGTTAGTAYCTCACCCTGTAGGAGAAACAGAGTCCTGGAAGATTAAGGATAATATGCCATCTACTTTGACATACGCAATTTACTACATCCATCCTGTTTGTGATGCRCAGACCAGGCATGGGTTGTCTGACTTCCACATGACTTTTGGTGCAGTCCAGAAAAGAGACAGGGGTTATTTCTGTGCCCAGAAACCAGCAAGAAGCTGCAAGCAAGAAGATGAAAATAATGTTGAGATCCACTAGCTAATAAATTGTCTTTGGCAAAGATGAGCCTCAGATCCTTAAGGAAAGAGTATAAAGAAACAGATTCATACTGAGTAATCTCACCGCCTCACTTCCTTTTAAAGCTTCCAGTAGTCTGCAATTTAGAGATTCCCTGAACCAAAGGCCGCATTCACCTATAGAATACAACACCTAATGGACATTTTTTTCCTGTGATTTTTTYCCCCCCTTGGCTAGTAATTTCCAGAATTAAATTGGCAAAGTACCCTCTCCTTCTAGTGTTAAGCTCATTTTCCAGTAACTTTATTGGAAGGCATCTAGTCTTTGAATTGCAAGAAGGCAAGTAAGTGTTTCCTTTTTATCTTCTCTACCTTTGCGGTCTTCTGCTCATTTTTCTTCCAAACTAAAGACCTAGTCTGTCTAGTCTTCTCTTCCTGTGAAATTGTTCTTTATCTGGTCATCCCATGCCCTTCTTTTCAGTCTCTTGTATCCATTCGAAAAAAGAGTGCCAGGCCTTGTCTTCAGTATCTGTGTACACACAAAAGAGATGATGACATGTGTGTAATTACATGTGTTTTGCTCTCTGTTCCTCTCCTAGCAATTCTAACAGTTGATTTTGAATTACYGCTGAACACAAAGCTGCTTTTTTTTAGAACACTGCCCCCACCAAACTATGTGTGAATAGATAGTTTCACTCCATTGCGGATGCTCAGAATTGTTGCTTTTGCGTCTATTGCCAATTAAATTTAACTGCTGTTTTTATCACCTGTCACTCTGTTGTGATATTTTCTGGCAGGCTTTCCCAGCATGCCTCCATGGGATTACCATCAGTTGCTCTGCATTACCAGTAAGCTCTCTCAGCTCATGTTTGAGCCCTTCCTTTCTCCCAACATAAATTTCGCAGAACCTATGACAAACTGCTGCTGGGGAAGAGGTCTAAGCAATAGCAGAGGAACTCTTGAAATCATTAACATGCATGGGAAAAATATTAAAAACTACACTTTCAAACCAGCAATAATTCAATCACAATAATGTAAGAGGCAAGTCAGAACTTTGGGACACAAAACTGGGTGTACAACTCAGCTAAGTGGAGATTGAATGGGCCTGGGAGGCCTCTTGCTCCTACTCTGGACCTGAAGGAGTGTTTATGCCTTCCATCAAAGTGGGTAAAAGTATAAATTAAACGGTGCAGTTTGTAACAAGAGTCTTTCCTTTCCTTCAGCAGCCTGCCCGAGACTATGACCACATACATATCATCTCACATTTGCTCTCTGCTATGAGTGAATTCATAACCAGGGTTCATAATACATGATATGAGGAAACCTACTGGTTCCCTTCCTAAGAGCAAATCTCACCTTCCCTCTGCACAACTTTTCCATGTTCAAAGCTTCCTTTAGCCCCACACAGGGCCTTTGACCATCATGAGCCTTGGAACCTTGTCATGCCATGATTCTGTTTTCATTTGCCATGATGCAAGATTGACATCACTATTAAACCAGGTGCCTTGGTTTAATCACCTGCTATCAAGTAGTGGTTTTCAGGAGAGCAGAGAGGTGATTAGCTAATCACAACTCATAGAGAAGTGTGGGAGAGCAGAAGATGGGAGGCCTGTGAGTGCAATGAACCACAGCCAGGATCAATTAGAGCTTTCTGAAGGCACAGACTGCAAGAGAGACTAGACCTTTCTACTGTCTTTCCTAAGACTTTTCAGAACATCTAGAGTTCCTTGGTTTTGCCAGAACTCAGTTACATTGAGGATGAGCTTTTCTTACTAATCATCACGCAACTGCTTCTTCTCAGGGTTCACAGGACCAATAGAGCAGCATATGCACGGGCCAGCATTGTGCCAAGCACAACAACTGCCAGGGTGGAAAATACAAACCAGAGGAAGAAACCAGTTGCACTTGTACAGTAGCTCACAGTGTGGGGCACACCTGCCATCTAAATAACATTAGAACTGCTATTGATTTTGTATTCAGTTTCTGGCTCTAGTACAGATCCCAGGAAGCCACGAACAACTCATTTAATTTTGCAAGGGATGGAGGCAGCAACAGTGACTGAGATGGGTCAGCAAACACAAAGGTAGGCTGAAGGACTGCCCTTAACCAACCTAGCTCCACTACAGATGAACTTTAAAGGCCTCTCTGAGAACCACCTYTTCACCTGAGTGTGTTAATTCTCATACGTGTCAAGGTTTTCCCCTAAAACTGTGCTAATGAATATGTCTGCAGACTCCATCCACTGTACAACTTGACTTGGCACCTTGCCTCCTTAGAAAAAGATGTTTGGAATTGCAGGCTGGGTGCTCCTGTCCATCAAATTCCCTGGGAGGCTGGGCCTAGAGACGTGGGCTGAACACACAAGGCAAACCATTGAGAGTACAAACCTATCATGTATTGTTCTTTGCAACCATGGTGGCATGGATATACTGTCCTGGCCATGGAACACTCACCATAGCGTTGAGGAAAACAGATTTAAGTTGTTCTAGGTTAGAGGGTGTTGATAAAGCCAACAATCCCAGTAGCAGAGCATTTTCTAACCAACTATGAGCAAGTTATGAGAGAGGATGGTGGGAGTGAGCAGTAGTGACCTCGTTTTCTATGAAACTGAATTGTTCTTCAGCTAGGAATGCAAGATTTGCAGAGACTGAGAACAACTAAACAAGTGAGAGCCCCAAATTATAATGTAGGTGTTATGCTGTGATCCCCTTTAGTGGAGCAGAGATATTAAAGTTTAGCTTCTTACTCCAGGGGCTGCTTTTGCCTTTAGCTTAGTTTATTTTGAGGAACTAACCTTAGTCCGCTGTGGAGAGAGGAGGGAGGAAAGATGCCTCTTCCTCCTGGATGAACTGAGAGTGAGGCAGGTTTCCAAATCCGAAGGGCTGATTTTGATGGCTTCTCTTTGGACAGATGCTTATTTCATCACCCAGAATTGTAGTGTAGACCTCAATACCGTGTGCTGCATGTATGCACTGCCCTGTGTTGTAATGCTTATACACACTGAGCACAGCATGCTTTGCCAGTTGAAATGCAGCAGGACTGAGCAGTCAGCTGAGGAAATACAGTCATGCACGCCTACAGGTTGAATTTACCAGCTTGAGAAAGCAAGCAAAACCACAGCAAGAAAATGCATTTAAATCCCTCATTTCGTCAGAAGTGATGGTATCAGCACATCCACTAATCAATGGCGATTCGTCAGGGGCAATGATATTCGGAGGTATATTATTTAACAGTAAAACCAGCATTTCCACACTCTGTTCTCTTTTGAGAAGTGATAACAGCTTCAGAGCTAATCCGGTCTGTCTCCTAATGTGGCTCAGATGCCAGTCTGGCTGTGGTCCTTATGGTGACATGCTCTCCTCTCTCACACCAGCAATATGTGCAGGGCATCAGACCTCACTCTCTCCCCATTATCTGCCAATATTTGGTTGAATTGTTTTTTCCTTTATCTGAAAATACTTATTATTAGTATTGCACTATTTCAGGAGGAAACAATTAGCAATGTAGTCCTTGTGGGAGCATTTAGCTAAAGCATTAGGTTTAGAATTTACACTGTTACTCACTTCTCAAACTCGCCCTAAAAAGCAAGGACCTTCTGTCCTGCAGCCTACCTGGATATGGGACATTGGACACTCTCTTAAACACAGACTGGCAGACCATATTCCAGCTGAGGCAGCTGCATCACTACAGGCACCCCTGAAAGCTTCCTCAAATACTTTTCTCTGTTTGAAGATCCAGCAAAGCCACATACAGGCAGCTGCTGCTGAGCACAGCGGTGCTGTTCCTCCTTCCTTCCTGCCCATACAGAGGCACTGCTGCTTCCCTCCTCAGCACCCTGCTTTTTTGATCCCTAGGGAGCCAGTTCAGGCACCTCAATGATAAAAATTTAATCTTATTCAAAAAAAGTGAATCATTTTCTTGTTTGGCTCCTGCCCCAACTTGTGACGGAAACAGATCAATACCTGTGTCAGTGCAAAGGACCAGGCAGCAAAACCAGCCAGTGGGGGCAAGAGGTTAAGCTGACCTCGCTGAAACCTTGCACTGTATCCCTAAGCCAGGAGACAGGACTTCTTTTGAGAGTGTTTGATGAGCAATAAGAGGGCCAGAAATGCTAATTGGGCACCATTGGTTCATTTGGATTGCAAATACTGTGTAAGACTAGGTCTGATTGGCTATACTTTGTATGCTAACAGTACAGTACATTTTTAGATGGTTGCTTGTGTTTTGAATTCTATACCCTTTTGCATTTCCTCTTTGTAAGGTTTCAGTGTTCCTGCTTRGTGACATAAATACTCACCAAAAGCACTCTGAACTAGCTTCAGTGAGTGTTTGGCTGCTGAAAATTCCAGATTGTGCTTGAGAGCCTAGCAAAAATCCCTGACAGCTTATCCTGCAACTTAGAAAGAATTGTTTAACAAATCATAGGTTCCTCTAGGTTGGAAGAGGTCAGAAGGGACCAGTCATACTAGCTCGCTCAGGACCTTGTCCAGTTGAGACCTCTTGAGAGGCTGGTTCATCTKTGTGGCCACTGACTCAAATGACAGAGAAACCATTCAAATATTCAACSCCAAATTTGTGATTTTTGTCTCTACAACCTTCAGCTCAAATTCAGAAGTATATATTCAGCTGAAATTATTATTACCAAAATGCTCCAGAAGAATCTTTCACTGGAAAATCCATGGAGGATATCACCTAATGAAGACATTTGAGAACTTTTCTGAGTATGTTTGAAAACTCCTAAGCAGTGGAAGAAGGGGGCCACYCAGGACACCATCAGGCTTCCTAGTGTCTCTCTCTCTTTCTCTCTCTCTCTCTCTCTCTTTTTTTTTTTCCTGAGAAACAAATGCAATGTTTTGATTGGGTGAAGATGAAGTTGCGTGGGGTAGTAGGAGGGTGTCTGTGCTATCAGGAAGAAATAGGATCCTGTGTTGAGGGAGG
Organism: Rhea americana; assembly: GCF_003343005.1. Classification (NCBI taxonomy): domain Eukaryota; kingdom Metazoa; phylum Chordata; class Aves; order Rheiformes; family Rheidae; genus Rhea; species Rhea americana. The sequence continues at coordinate 1,472,679 of NW_028186094.1, forward strand.
CAGTGAAGGGCTAATGTGGACAACAGTTTTACAAATTACATCAGGTTTCACATAGCCCTGTTTATCAGATGAACAGTGCCTCACAGAGGAAGGTAGTACCAGTTCTCTTTTTTGGTGGGCACTTGGATGCTATCCCCAGAATAACCAAAACATTTTCACCTGGGTCCAGGTTGCAGGTCAGTCTGTAGCCAGGTCCAAAGAAAATACATCAGAGTCAGCTAACATAACCTCCCTGAGCTATCCTGGGGTGGAAGCAGTTAAGGTTCCTATGGTTTCCAGATTCACAGTTATTCTCTCTACCTGATCCTTTATCTCATACTCTCTTCTGCTCTGCCTTCTCTTCTGCTTCTCTTCTCCCTGAGCTATCCTGGGGTGGAAGCAGTTAAGGTTCCTATGGTTTCCAGATTCACAGTTATTCTCTCTACCTGATCCTTTATCTCATACTCTCTTCTGCTCTGCCTTCTCTTCTGCTTCTCTTCTGCTTCTCTTCTGCTTTTGCCTTTTTCAGCTATTTTACCTTAATACGCCAAGGAAATGAGATTCCAGCCTCATAGTCCTGTGCTAACAGGCAGTTCTACTAACTCTCACCTGTGTGGGACTGCCAAGACCAGCTGGGCTTTCCTCATTAGTCTGCAACCCTTCACCCCGAAGGCAGATAATATAGCATATGAATCATGTATCTTCAGCCATCACCGTATGCAAAATGGCTTCAATTTGCCTGGATTAAAGCATCTATAAAGCACATTTCAACAACTCAGAATGCAGCTACAGATAGTGCTCCGGGAGGAGGAGAAGTATGTCCTACCAGTGCTTCTSTTTCTGCTGAGTGTCCAGGGACCATAGGCCTTAGGTTGAGTGGAGTCTAACCACTCTATATGCCTTTCCTCAACTTCCTTCCATTGAATACCAACTACTAAATTACAGCCCAGGAAATATGTGTTGCAAGTATTTAAAATAACAAAACTGCACAGAGAGGCCTTTAAAAGCCTTTTCTTTACTGCTTCTCCAGCGCCAATGATGGTTGTGTTATTTTCTTTGCTGAGGAAATTGCCAACACCAACTCAGTCCTTCCCAGAGAAACTCTTGAGGTCTAAGAAAGTCCCCAGGTTCCCGCTGACCCAGGCACAGCAGGGAAATGTTCATATTTTCATAGGTATGTAAACTCATTGGAAGAACTTTGGTTTGAAAGTGCTCTCTGGATGTCTGTTTTGTGTTTCCTATATTGCTAACAGAGGGAATGAGAATCAGAGTGAGGATTATCTTGACTCATAGCTATCCTGTTTAATTTTTCAAGACATAAAACATGGGCTATAATATGCATATTTTAAAGCCGAAGCCTTGAAAGAGGCCGCTGTAAAAAAAAGTGACAAGGGAACATAGCAAACAGAAAACAGTGTTACTTTTCGCTTAAAAGAAGACAAAACTTGCTAGAATGTACCACTAGCTGCTCCAGGATCAAATGCTTGAATGTCAAAGGTCATCAGCTATTTGAGACATGATGGAAGCTGAAATAAAGGGTAAATCTGGTCTGCTTTGAATCAAATGGCAAAACTCCTCTGAAGACCTACTGGTAGCACAGGACGTGGGTCAGTGCCCTTTCTCAATTAAACACCAATAATTTTACAACCTGGCTAAAGGGTTTTGATCTCTTGGCGATGAGTGAAGTGTAAATGGACCAAGAAGACAATGAAAAAATTAGGTCTAGGCAGCTCCAAAACACTTCCTAGTGTACAGATTTTTTAACAGAAATATTAAGCTTTGTCTGAATGAATGCAAATGTCTGCATGTGAAAGCATTGGAAGAAACACTGGAGCAAAGACCTGGTGTTGCACTTATTATCAAGGAATCAAACTGGTAAACACTGAGGAAACCGTCACTTGTATCAAAACCACATGCAGATGAGTTCAGCACCTGCACTCCAGTAACACGAGGATGGCCTCAAGGTATGTCACACCACATATACCATTCCTCCTCTTGTTACCCTGACAGGAACACAAACTGAAGCTATAAGATACCCCAAATGAGGAAACACAGCCAGTAAACAGCAATCTTGACTGCAAAATATAGAGGAAGTGGACTCAGCAAGATTTGGAGGCTGAAGATCTCGCCTCAATAACTGTTGACTCTTAGTGGGTGTAAAAGACCTGTCCGAAACCTGACTCATGTTGCCCATCAAGGAGAACATGAGTGACACAGTGAGGAGGCAGTAATCAGTTTCACTTGTCCTCCAGCTCAGACAGATGATTCTGTCCAAGCCACCATGACAGACCTGTSTTGGTGCTCTCAGGTGTGTGTGTGTGATAGTTAGATTGGGCAGAATCAATTTAAACAAGCTAAACGTAATAAACATCCCATTCCCTTGCCACAGGCTCTCAAGCCGAGTTTTGTCACATCATTCTTCAACATGATCAGGTCTCTCAGTAAGAAGAAAATCAGAGATGATGCAGCCAGGTGCAGCCAGAGATGATGGCAGCAGTGTTGTGGTGGAATTGCATGGCAGGGCTGGTAAATAATAGCTCTCCTGGGTGTCTTCGTTATTGCAGCAAGATTATCAGATCATCAGAGAGATCTGGGGCTGATCTGGAAACTAGGGGCTACCCCTGCAGCTGGGCAGCCCTGCAGATGTTACCTCTCCTGGCTTCCAGAACCACCACTCTGCACACCAAGAGCTCATTCATGAAACATCTATTGTGCTAGTCTCCTGTGCCTTGGAGGTAAATCTCAATGGGCACAGGCCTCTAGTGCTTCCAGCACCAGATTTTCTTGGCTCTCATGGATGGCACAAAGCAAGGCTTGTGCTCTCCTGCTCTGTACACAGAGGTGCATAGAGGTATCCTGTTCCGGGCAGTGCAGCTCAGAATAATGTCCTTCCCCTCCCAGCACAGGACACTGGGGCTCAGACTGGACACTTCAGAGAGAAAATTAAACAGTAAATTCTTACATCTCCTGAAGATGATAAAAAATGTTCCTTTGGAATGGTTCCCTGAGCCTCAGTATGGCAAGTGATTTTTTTCCCCTGACATTTTGAAATAGCAGCATTTCTTTTTGACATTTTCAGAATGATGTTTTTTACATTTTTTGCCATCAAATGATATTTTTAATTAAAAGTTGATCTAAATGGAAAGTGAACTGCATCAACAAAAGAAAAAAATAAGCCCCCTCTCTCTATCCACCTATGTATCCATCTTGACACTCACCTAGAAGGTAAACTTTGTGTTCCTGATCAAATAAAATGTTTGAGTTGGCCCCAAAAGGAGCATTTATATTTTTCCTTGTTACTGAAACTGGGATATCTGCATTTTCTCTGTTCAGGAGAAGATGTTTCAGAGAAACGTACAGGAATGCATATAGAACAGTATTGCCTGGGCCATGCCACATGCCTTTGAGTTCAACCTTGAAAATGAGAGGATCCCTAATGAGAAATACGCAGCTTACTCCTTTGGGCTGCTTAGAGCTGCATTTAGAGTGCCTAGGAGGGTTTCAGTGCTTGAAAGATTTGCTAATTCTCCCGTCTTTATCCATTGGTCCAGTAAAAAGTATTTCCTCTTCCTACAGCCCTGTACAATACACAAGTCATTCAGCAGCTGTTGCACAGAATGGATTTTTCTAGGAAGTAGGTATATTAAGCTTATAACCACTGCCACAGCCACATTTGCCTGCTGCAACATTTCTCATTTCTACTTTGATCCTGGTTCCAGGGACAGCTTGACACTTGGGGCTGGGTGAGGGCAGCACTAATATAGCTAGTAAAAGGAACTGCTGAGTCCCTCTTCTTCTTATCACCTCTTTCCTAGCATTGGTGAGTAACTTACTATTGAGAAGCAGGAATCTTAGTCCCACCTGACAGTGATACTTGACTCATTTCCTCATGAGAGAACTGTCTGCCATCATGTTACATCTTCTTGGAACAAAGCCCCTCTAGATCAGGTTTATGTTGGGTGAGAAAATCCAAATCACTGCAGAGGGATACAGACCCATTCACTTTGTTGGGATTAGACCAAACGCAAAGCATCCACAGCTTCCTGAGACATTTGTCAGTGAAGATCTTGATGCTTCACTGCTGAGTGTTGAAAGTGCTGAGTCTTGCAGAGGAGCTTTCTAGTGGCAGAGAACCCTATGATGCAACACTTGGATCTATATTTGTGCATGGATAGGAAAGTTCGTCTGCTCTATGTATAGAAAACCTATCATAGGTGTCATCAGTTTTTCTGTATGTGCTTGTATACCTTCTGAGACAATCATAGGCCATGCTGCAGAAAGAGCCATCCCTTCTCCTAGATATTCTAGTCTAATGTCTAATATCTGGTTCCTACAGTGGCCCCATCCCACAAAAGAGAAAAGCCAATACACTCACTCCCCAAAACATGTCTACATCTAACCTTGAGTAACACATTAGGTACGAACACCACCTAGACCTCAGCAAACAGCAGTAGGTTTTTGGGTTTTTTGGTCAATCCAAGAAACTGGCAGACAGTTCAGCCTAAGATGAAATAAAAACAAAAATTTAAGGGGATTTTTTAATTTGAATAAATCCAGGGTATTTTTATTTACCCATAATTAAATATTTAGCTGGTATTTTGGAGTTATTTAGCCTTTGACTTTAATTGCTTGCATTAGCCATTAGGTCAATGTTTACATGAAGCTGCTGTTTCTAAGCCAGATGTTGAACATTTTTCTTTAGAAAATACATACACCAAAAAGTTTCCCAGTTTGGCCTCTTGTGGCCTTAGGATTTAGACTGCATTTCAGATTGAATTAATAAAATACTATGCAAAATAAAATGCAAAACATAATAATTAAATTCCATTTAAAACCCTAATTTCACAACTACCCCAGTGGTAATCAGGTTACTTTTTAGCCATTCACATGAGCTATCACCTGCCTCTACTGAAGTGCTGGCACAATTTTGGGGCAATCACATAGTGAGATAGTTTGAGGGATTCCTTCTTTTTCCCTATGTTATTTTTAATCTAGATTGTGACTCAACCAAGGAAGAGGGTGGTGTTGCTTACACTGGCATTGCTGCTAAATATAATGCTCCTGAAATGACACTTTAGTTGTATTGTGTAGGTGCTTCAGACATAAGCCTGTGACTGAGGCCTGAAAGAGAAGAGCAGTGTCTCCCAACAGCCCTGGAGAAAGGAAGCCTACAGAAGAAGGGATATTCTCTTCGCACAGTGGTGGAAAACATATAAAAGGGATTGATGGGAAAGCTCAAAATGTAAGAACACTGAAAAGACCCTATGGGATCAGACAAACAGGCCATCCAGCCCAGGGCTCTGTCTCCAACAGCAGCAAGAGCAGATGTTACTTGCAGGGTATGCGTGAGCCTGGCTACTCACTGTGCTCCATTCCTCATGTACACTCCCAGCATCCATGACCATTGGACATGGGACAATGGAGGAGACGTCCTGCATCCTCTAGAAACCATTCATGGATCTAGTGCCCATGGATTTTTCCAGTTGCTCTCCAAACCTATGGCCATCATCTTCTCCCACAGCCTCTTGGGAAAGCCAGTTGCAGAAGCTCATGACATGCTCCATAAACAACTTCTCATCTGTTTTAAACCAGTCACCAACTAGTTTTCAAGTCCTTTCAGTTCTAGCACAACAGGATTTGGCAAGCAGCTCTACTTTCAGTACATCTACTCCCTTCAGGATTTTGTAAACCTTAATTACATCCCCYCTCACCCTTTCTCTATCCAAACTGAATTTTAGCCTCTCCTCAGAAGGCAGCTGTGCCATTCTCTAGACCATTTCAGTCTTTCTCTGTTCCTTCTTGAGATGCAGAGACTAGAACTGCAAGGTTTAGGTATAGAAGATGTGGGTGTAACAAGGCTTTGTATACAGTAAACTGATATCCCCTGTCCTATTCTAAATGTTCTTCCTCATGATGCTCAAAATTTTGTTGGCTTTTTCAATGCCACTTCACTCTAAATTGATTATGTCAATGTTGTTCCCAGGATCTTTTCCCTGAGTTACAACTGCTTGTTCCCAGCTTTGTATTGTATAGACATGGTCTAGATATTTTTTTCTAGATGAATTTCCTTATATTTATCTACACTGAAGCTGCTCTGCTACCTATTTACATTCTCAGTTTTGTGAGATCCTTCCACGGATCAGCATAGTGTTAGACTACTCAAAACAGCTTAGACACAATTATATGCATTCTCTGTTCTACGATATTTGGAGTCATGTCTCTTAAAATAAAGTTGAGGAAGTTTTAAGGTTATAATAATATAAAAGGACAGATCAGGCCTCTGAAAAAGTGCTGGAGCAAGTGATCACTCTAACCTAATCAACATTAGGATGCAAATCTCTCATCTGAAGAAAAGAACAGGATCTATTTGTGAATTATTTTTTAGATAGCATAGACGGAGTATGGTATCTTGTGCTGGGAAATTCAAGCCAGAGCGGAAATCATTGAGGAAAGGATCTGCGGAGCATCCAGAAGGGCCATTGGGAATTTCATACTATAGAGTCAGGGGAGGTCCTGCTGTCCAGTAAGTGTGGTCACTGAGCTTGTCATTCACAGTGAGCAGGGTAATACTGTAGGATGTGGGAAGCAGTCCAAACAGTTTACTCAGAAAATGAAATAAAACAAAATAAAACAAGCAAGCAAGCAAACAAACACAAAACAGAAAAGAAGGCTTTAAATGCTACAATTGTCCTTTCAAAGATGAGCAATTGCTCATTACAGATTACCTTCTTTATCTTCTTGTTTTCCTGTCTCCTGTTGCTTTGTTAAGATATTTGCATCATCATTCCCAAGCACACAGATGTAGTTCACAGAGTTCCCAGACAGCTGAGTTGATTTTCTGGCTGCAGGCTTGGGGCAGTGCTTAGATTTGAAAATCACAGAATCACAGAAACACAGAATGATTGAGGTTGGGAGAGACCTCTGGAGATCATCTAGTCCAGCCCCTTTGCTCAAGCACGGTCACCTACAGCCTATTACWCAGGATCACATCCAGGTGGGTTTTGAGTATCTCCAGAGAAGGAGATTCTACAACCTCTCTGGGCAACCTGTTCCAGTGCTCTGTCACTCTCACAGTAAAGACACTCTTCCTCATACTCAGATCAAACTTCCTGTGTTTCAATCTGTGCCTGTTGCCTCTTCTCCTGTCATTGGACACCACTGAAAGAGTCTGACCCCATCCTCTTGACATCCTCCCTGAAGATATGTGTAGACATTCCCCTCTCAGTCTTCTCTTCTCCAGGCTAAAGAGGTCCAGCTCTTGTGGCCTTTCCTCATAGGGGAGCTGCTCCAGCCCTCTGATCATCCTCATAGCCCTATGCTGGACTCTCTCCAGTAGCTCCATGTCTCTCTTGTTCTGGGGAGCCCAGAGCCAGACACAGGACTGCCGATGTGGCCTCACCAGGACTGAAGAGAGGGGGAAGATCATCTCCCTCCGCCTTCTGGCAACCCTCTTTGTAATGCACCCCGGGATACATTGATCTTCTGGCCACATGGACACATTCCTGGCTCATGGTTGACTTGGTGTCCACCAGGACCCTGACTCCTTCTCCATAGAGCTGCTTTCCAGCAAGTCAGCACCAGTTCTGGTGCATGGATTTATTCCTCCCTAAGTGCAGGACCCTGAACTTGCCCTTGTTGAACTTCATGAGGTTCCTCTCTGCCCAAATCTCCAGCCAATCCAAGTTTCTCTGAATGGCAGCATAGCCCTCTAGGGTATCAGCCACTCCTCYCAGTTTTGGATCATCAACAAACTTGCTGAGGAGGCACTCTGTCCCTTCATCCAGGTCACAGATAAATCAGCTGAACAGGATTGGACCCAATCTTTACCCCTGGGGGACAGCTATAGACCTCTGCRTTGCTGAGGACAGCCTCTGAGCTCTGCCTTTCAACTTGTTCTCAATCCACCTCATTGTCCACTCATCTAACCCACACTTCCTCATCTTGCCTATGAGGATGTTATGGGAGACAGTGAAGCCTTGCTGAAGTCAAGGGAGACAACATCCATTGCTCTCCTGTTATCTACCCTGTCAATCACAGATTGGTTAAGCATGATTTCTCCTTGGAGAATCCATGCTGACTACTCCTAATCACCTCCTTTTCCTTCACATGCCTAAGCATGTGAAGGACATCTAGGGAGATGACATCCAGGATGAGCTATTCCAACACCTTTCCAGGGATGGAGGTGTGGCTGACTGGTCTGTAGTTTCCTGGGTCCTCCTTCTTGCCCTTCTTGAAGACTGGAGTGACACTGGCTTTCTTCCAGACCTCAGGCACCTCTCCTACTCTCCATGACCTTTCAAAGAGGATGGAGAGTGCTTAGCAATGACATCTGCCAGCTCCCTCAGCACTTGTGGGTGCATCCTATTAGGATCCATGGACTTGTGGATGTCATGTTTTCTTAAATGATCTCTAACCCGATCCTCCTCGACCAAAGGAAAGTCTTCCTTTCTCCAGACTTTCAGTCTGCTCTCCAGGGTCTGCGATTCCTGAGGACTGCCCTTAGCAGTGAAGACTGAAGCAAAGAAGGCATTCAGTAACTCTGCCTTCTCTGTATCCTTTGTCACCAAGGCCCTCATCCCATTCAGCAGTGGTCCCACATTTTCCCTAGTTTTGCTTTTACTACTGATGTATTTGAAGAAGCCCTTCTTGTTGTCCTTGACATCCCTTGTCAGCTTTAGTTCTGAATGGGCCTTAGTCTTCCTTGTTGCATCCCTGCATACTCTGACAATGTTCCTATATTCCTCCCAAGTGGGCTGTCCCTTTTTCCATATTCTGCATTCTTCCTTCTTCAGTTTGATTTTTGTCAGGATCTCCTTCTCATCCATGCAGGTCTCCTGCCCCCTTTATTTTTTCCTTGTGTCCTTGTTTGCAAGTTCCAGGTAAGGTAAAGAAACTGAAAGCCTGTGGCACTTGGGACAAACCACACAGAAGTTMCTTAATGGAGAAGCTGTGATGTGACTTAAGGCCATGCAATGCCAATTTCAGAGAACATTATCACCTCTCTAACCTCTCCAGGGTGCCTCTGGAGGGCCTAGCAGCCCAACATCCAACATTCACATGACTGCAAAGTCCCATGGACAGAGACAAGCACCAGACCAAGTATTTTGGATAGCCAGAGTCAGGACACCAGCTCAGACAGGATCACCATTCACCATTCTTTAGGGGCACACCCTCAGTTTACCCCTTGGCTGCTGATGCCTCCAGCAGATCTGCCAAGCTGAGCTCTCTGTCTCTAGGCACAAGCCCCGTCCTTCCCCACTGCCAGGCAGCCAGGCCACTGTCTGGAGTGCCAGGCACTCAGGTCTCCACAACCAACTGCTTACTGCCATCTCTACTACTAACTTCTTGCTGCAAGGCTGCTCTGTTTCTTTGTGCAGGCAAATTCTGCAACTGGGCCAATAGGGATGTGGAATGGTCTTGTGGCTCCTCTGATAGGAGAAACTGTCCAAGGAAATGAGTTGGCACTGCCTGTTCCAGGAAAACCTAGTGCAAAGAGTGCTTCTGCTCACAGCTCACTGCCCTACTCCCATAGAAACTCAGCCAGTCAGATTTGGTGGGAGCCAGTTTCAGCTTTCACTCCATGTGGTTGGATAGGCTTATGCAGCCCACAGCCTGCAAATACGATTTCAGAGTGACTGGATCTGCCTAAGCTACAAAATATCTCGCTGATCCTACCTTTCTAGATAGATTAATCTATCTAGAGATAATATCTGCTCTATCTGAGAGCACTGGGTGCTAAGAATGTGGTGCCAGTAGGGAGGGTAACGCACCAGAATCTGACCGTAACTTGTCATCTGAGATGTTCTTTGCCATACCAGAGCTGAGATAAACCTAGATCCCATATCAAAGATGTCCTATTTTGCGTAAGAAACATGCTCACAGGCAGATAGGATAAATTAAGGAAGTGAGGTAGCTTGCAAATCAGCTGCTATAAGACCTCGCCTAGCCTCTTCCATTGACTGAGTCAGAGCACGTGGACTGAAACCTGCATCAGGCATCATCAAAGAGCACAGCGAGAAGTGAAGGCTAACATATTCTGCCCAACAAAACTGACTGTTGATTTAGGTGAATGTCATGTGGTTTGTGCTGAAAAAAAAAACATGAGAAAAAAGGGGCAATTTGGTTGGGATTTTCAAAGGCTTTAAAGGAGTTGGAGGGTATGATCCCACCAACCACATGCAAACTTTAAGTTCTGGAAAATAGCCAAAAAGCTGGAATTCAGTTGCTTAGGGTGTTAGTGGGATATGAGTGATCAATTCCAGGTTTCTAAAGAGCAAGTTCAATTAAGAAAAATGTTTTCGCACTGCAGGTGGCAAAACACTGGAAGAGCATCCTAGCGAGGTTGTGGAGGCTCCACCCTTGAAGACATTCAACACTCAAAGCCCTCAGCAACCTGATCTAACTTCACAAACAATCCAACTGGAAAGCTGATCCTACTTTAGGCAGGAAGGTGGATAAGATGACCCTCTCAAGATCCTTTACAATCCAAATTATTCTATAATTCTGWAATTCAAATACAAATAGCAAAGAAAATTGTAATGAATCAGCCACTGAGGTTTTAACTGAAGTCTCAAGGGGTTGTTGCACTGGGAAGAATACAAGCCTGTGAGGGATATTGCTTTGTTTATTTATTTTTTTTTACCTGGCAGTGTTCCAGAAACTATTGCCATCTCTTATCATAGAATCATAAAATCATAGAATCAGTAAGGTTGGAAGGGACCTCTGSAAATCATCTGGTCCAACCTCCCTGCTCAGCAGAGTCACCTAGAGCATGTCAGACAGGGTTGCATCCAGGCGGGCCTTGAGTATCTCCAGAGCTCTTCTCATGCCAGAGCTCTCTTCCCAGAGGGTCTTTCCTCAGCACACCCCTCATATATGGCTATTTGCAACTCTTCACATGAAGTTTAGCAAATCTGACAAGATGTTGGCTTGCACTTCTTCCACTGACAGAAAATGCAGCTAGAACTGCCTTTTAGAAATGATTTATTCTGGCATAGWGAAGAATGATTAAAATACAGCATTTCTGTAAATTGGTCATTGTATAATTAGAAGCTTAAGGACATGTATTTTTAATATAACAGATGTAGTCATCTTCATCTTTCCATTTAATAGTAGGTGGAAGACAGCAGAATTACATAGGAAAAATAAATGGGTTCTGAGGAATATTCAGTGAATTGGATGTTGCAAATATTTTCTTGCATTAAAATTGTATAAATTCCCCACTGAGGCACCATCAAGCTTCATCTCCATTTGGACAACTCCCAGGATAAGGCAAGGAAGGACAGTCTCACTTCTACCAGCTGTTGTAGGTTTTGGCTGTGTTTCACAGAGATGCAATAATCCAACTTTTCCCTCAGACTTATTCTGATGAGCTCTAAGTATTAGGGAGCAATTTTGAGTCAGGTATGAGCAGGTTTGAGTAAGAACAGAACTCACTTCTCTGAAGTGATGTTTCCCACCTATGTCACCAAACAATCTCTGAACCATGTAAATGAAAGGCAAATCACAGAATCATAGAATCGTTAAGGTTGGAAGGGACCTCCAGAGATCACCTAGTCCAACCGCCCTTGCTCAGCAGGGTCACCTAGAACATGTTAGACAATGCATCTAGACGGGCCTTGAATATCTCCAAAGAAGGAGACTCCACAATCTCTCTGGACAACCTGGTCCAGTGCTCTGTCACTCTCATGGGGAAGAAATTCCTCCTCATATTCAGGAAGAACCTCCTGTGGTTCAATTTTTGCCCATTGCATCTTGTCCTGCTGCATGAGACAACTGAAAAGAGTTTGTCCCCGTCCCCTTGACTCCCTCCCTCCAGATATTTACTGACATTGATAAAATCCTCCCTCAGTCTTCTCTTCCCCAGGCTAAAGACGCCCAGCTCTCACAGCCATTGCTCAGAGGGCAGACGCTCCAGCCCTCTGATCATCCTTGTAGCCCTGCGCTGGACTCTCTCCAGTAGCTCCATGTCTCTCTCGTTCTGGGRAGCCCAGAGCTGGACGCAGCACTCGAGATGAGGCCTCCCCAGGGCTGAGGAGAGGGGCAGGATCACCTCCCTTGACCTGCTGCCAACACTCTTCCTAATGCACCCAAGGATACCATTGGCCTTCCTGGCCACAAGGGCACATTGCTGGCTCACGGTCAACCTGTCATCCACCAGCACTCCCAGGTCCTTCTCTGCAGAGCTGCTCTCCAGAAGGTCAGCCCCCAGCTTGTACTGCTGCCTAGGGTTATTTCTCCCTAGGTGCAGGACCCTGCAGTTGCCCTTGTTGAACCTCAGGAGGTTCCTCTCTGCCCAACTTTCCAGCCTGTCCAGGTCTCTCTGAATGGCAGCACAGCCCTCTGGTGCATCAGCCACTCCTCCTAGCTTGGTATCACCAACAAACTTGCTGAGGAGGCACTCTGTCCCCTCATCCAGGTCATTGATGAAAAAGTTGAACAGGATGGGACCCGGTCCTGAGCCCTTGGGGATGCCACTAGCCACAGGCCTCCAACTAGACTCCACGTCACTGATGACAACCCTTTGAGCTCTGCCTTTCAGCCAGTTCTCAATCCACCTCACTGTCCACTCGTCTGACCCACACTTCCTGAGCTTCTCTAGGAGGATGTGATGGGAGACAGTGCCAAAAGCCTGGCTGAAGTCAAGGTACACAAYGTCCACTGCTCTCCCCTCATCTACCCAGCCAGTCATTCCACCAGAGAAGGCTATCAGATTGGTTAAGCATGATTTCCCCTTTGTGAATCCATGGTGACTACTCCTGATCACGTGATCTTTTCCTCCATATGTCTGGAGATGACATCCAGAATGAGCTGTTCSATCACCTCTCCAGGGACGGAGGTGAGGCTGACTGGCCTGTAGATGCCTGGGTCCTCCTYCTTGCCCCTTTTGAAGACTGGAGTGACATTGGCTTTCTTCCAGTCCTCAGGCATCTCTCCAGTTCTCCAGGGCCTTTCAAAGATGATGGAGAGTGGCCTGGCAACAACACCTGCCAGCTCCCTCAGTACCCATGGGTGCATCCCATCCAGGCCCATGGATCTGTGAACATCAGGCTTGCCCAGAGGATCTCTAATCTCATCCTCCTCAACCAAAGGACACCCCACCCTATTCAGTAGTGGGCCTACATTTTCCCTAGTTTTGCTTTTGCTGCTGATGTATTTGTAGAAGCCCTTCCTGTTGTCCTTAACATCCCTTGCCAGACTCAATTCCGGCTAGGCCTTAGCCTTCCTCTCTGCATATCTGCATACTCTGACTGCATTCCTATAATTCTCCCAGGTAGCCTGTCCCCTCTTCCACATTCTCTGTACTTTCCTCTGTCTGAGTTTTGCCTGGAGCTCCTTGCTCATCCATGCAGGACTCCTGCTTGCCTTTGGTAGACTTCTTTCTCCTTGGGATGCACCGCTCTTGAGCTTGGAGGAAGTGATGCTTGAATRCTAGCCAGCTCTCATTCCTTCTAGGGCCTTAACCCATGAGATTCCTCCAAGTAGGTCTCTGAAGAGCCCAAAGTCTGCTCTCCTAATGTCCAGGGTTGTAATCCTGCTTATTGCCTTACTTCTTTCCTGCAGGGTCCTGAACACCATCTCATGGTCACTGCAGCCAAGGCTGCTCCCAGCCTTCACATCTACAACCAGTCCCTCTCTGTTGGTTAGGACAAGGTCCAGCGGGACACCCTTCCTTGTAGGTTCCTCCACCATTTGTGACAAGAARTTATCATCGATGCCCTGCAGGAGCCTCCTGGACTGTTTGTGCCTTGCTATGTAGTCCCGGCAACAGACGTCAGGGTGGTTGAAGTCTCCCATGAGAACAAGGGCCTGTGATCATGAAGCTACTTCCAGCTGTCTATAGAAGGCCTCATCGACTTTCTCTTCCTGGTCAGGTGGCCTGTAGTAGACACCCACAACAGTGTCCCCCATGTTAGCCTGACCTTTGATCTTTACCCATAAGCTTTCAACTGCCTCCTCCCCACCCCTAGGCAGAGCTTGATGCATTCCTGTTGTTCTCTCACATAAAGAGCAACTCCACCACCTTCCTGGCCTGTCTTTCCTAGAAAGCACACAGCCATCCATGACAGCATTCCAGTCATGTGAGCTATCCCACCATGTCTCTGTAATTGCAATGAGATCATGGCCCTGTGACCGCACACAGATCTCTAGTTCCTCCTGTTTATTCCCCATGCTGCATGCATTGGTGTACAGGCATTTCAGAGAGGTAGTCATGCATGCAGGTTTCCCAGGAAAGTGTAGGGAGTCCCCCATAGCCATGTCCCACAMRCACGTCTCCAGCTGCACACACCCGTTGGAGGCACCCCCCAACTCAAGTTGTATTTTATTGACTACCCTCTCTCTGACTCTCCCCTTCCCCCTTCCTACATAGTTTAAAGCCCTCTAAACCAGGCTGGCCAACCTGTTGGCAAAAACACATGTGCCTGCTTGGTGAGGTGAATCTCCTCTCTCCCCACCAGTTGCTGATCTTCAAACAATGTCCCACAGTCATAGAAATCAAAACCCTGCTGCCAACACCTTCAGTGCAGCCAGCTGTTAATTTGGATAATTTGTCTACTCTTCCTCCCATCCCTCCCCCTAATTGACAGGACCGATGAGAAGACCACCTGGGCTGAAGTCTTGCCCTGAAGTCAAACCCTGAAGTCTTGCTTGATTGTTTTGGGCTTGCTCTCCATATCATTAGCGCCCACATGAAAGAGCAGCAGAGGGTAGTAGTCTGATGAGTGGACAAGCCTTGGCAGCCTTTCAGTCACACCCGTGCTCCCTGCCTTTCAATCACATCTGTGCCCCTAGCAGGCAGCAAACCTCTCCAGAGGAGGGGTCAGGTCAGCAGATAGGCGCCTCTGTCCCCTGCAGTATGGAGTCACCCACTACAACYACTTGTTGCCTCTTCCAAGTGTTCATGCAAGGCACGGGGTCTGACAGCCAAGTTGCTTCCCTTGAAGTCAGGTCCGGGTCCTCCTCATCCTGGAGGGTATTAAACTGGTTCTTCAACTGTAAGTCCAAGTCTACAGGAGGATTAGGGGCCTTTCTTCTTCCTCCTCTTCTTCTTCTTCTTCTTCTTCTTCTTCTTCTTCTTCTTCTTCTTCTTCTTCTTCTTCTTCTTCCTCTATGAGAAGCAACTAATTTCCAGCTTTCTTCTACAGTGCTGTGCTGTACTATTTCACTCTGCACAGAGCCTTTCAGCATCTTCCCTGATGCAGGGGATTGGGACTCCTGGAGCAGTATGGTCTCCAAGACAGTCTCCTGTCTATCTCCTGCTCACTTTTTTTGATGCTTCGCAGTCTACTGACTTCATCCCACAACTCCTTGACTTGACAACACAAAGTGTCAACAACAGCACGCCTCTTGCAGGAAGACTGACCAGGCCTTCTGGAGAGGCTCCAAGCACTCCCTGCAGCCTGAGACCCGTAGGGCAGCATCTGCTGTCAAAGGCTCTGTCTGGGCTGAAGCTTCCAACACAGCTGATGCAGCAATTCCAACAGTTACAGGCCAATATGCTTTGCAGCAAGTTATAACCATGTTTGTGAAAGTGGGCACTACTAGGACTGGAAAAAAAGAAAGATGTCCTCTTACACCTAATTGTCCTCCTCCTGCGCTAACTGCTGTGCAAACTGCTGCGTCTGTTGTAGCTCACAATAATCCTACACCTTGACCTCTTTTGCCATAAAAATTTCTCATACAAAGATTATGAATCTACTACACTGCTTATACTCCAAATTCTCTGTATTTATGGCAGATAATAAAAGCTTCTATTTTAATTTCAAAGATGTGGTTACACTGATATCTCAGCCAGGGTGGTTTAAAATTGGGAAATTCCAGGACATCCTGTAACCACTGACTAGGTGCATGTGACTTGTTTTTTACCAGGAACTATAACAGKACCTCAAATGACTGACTCTGTCACCTCCCTTGGTACAGGTCTAAACCGAGATGAACCCACCCTTGGTACTTAAAGGCTRGTATAAACTGTGCTGATAGCCATGSTAGATTTACCAGTATTAATCCTATATAGGTCAGCTTTAACACAATGTGGCCAGTTTCTTCCAGTTCTTCCCACTCACTTCTGGATTGGATGTGATACGCTGCTGCTGCAGAGCCAGGGGAAGTATCTTGCAGACAGCCTCGGGAGCAGGTGTCAACTAGTCTGCCACAAGAGCCTCTCGTCACTTCTCCTTCCTCAGCTGGTGACAAGCACATCTCCTAACTGCAGATTACTACAGCAGAAACATTTACAGCAGAAGCTGTCACCTTGATAGATGGATCAAGAGAGATAGATGGACAGCAGAGGCTGTCACCATGGGCATCTATCATAGCCAGAGAAAGAAATGGGTACATTTAGGATATGTTTCTCTCTGTCTCTTAGCTATCTGTTTCTCTAAGATTCATTCCGCGTGTTCGTTAACTAGATTTCCACTGATGGTGAAAGAAGTGTAGAGTGAGTCTAGACAGCGCAAAAAGGTCCATCTTGCAGATTTTTTTTTTGGATGGATTAGATGACCCATCACCTGTAGGAGGAAATGCCTGCAGTGAATAGAGTTGGGTAAAATCTTTGATATACATGGGTATGTGTACCAACAAGTTGGGCTTAATATGATTTGAAAAGGAGTCTTCCTAGTTGAACAACAATGACAATGCTGGTGGAATGTAGCCAGTGCCCTCACAGGCACATTGCTACGCAGTAGGGCTGTATACAGGAAGATCCAGGCTGGTGTGCTATCACAGGAACAGACACTGGGAATGCCCTAAAAAGCTGCAGTAACATAGACAACGGAAACCATCTACATCTGTGCTATTATTGGCTCTTTACATGTTTTCCTCTTGAAAAATGAGCTGATGCACAGCTCTTGCTAGAAGACCCTGGTTCAAACCACCGTTGTCTTTAGTCTTGTTGTTAGCGAGAGCAGATTGATTGGCAGATCTCCTTCCCTCACAAGCTCTTGCCTTTAGCGTTTGCTTGCTTGCCTCCTGCTTCTGTATTACAAACTCCTCTTCTGTATTAAGAACTACACTTTTAATTTGCCATTACATAATAGCACTAACTAGATCAAGATGTTTCTTKTGGACACCACATGGCTATTGATGGACTATAGTATTGCGTTTACAAGTAAAGAGCTATTATTAATTAATGGACATATGTCAATTATAACAGGGTCCCACAATGGCTCAGAAATCACAGTTCTGGGAAAAATAAAATTTGTTCTGGCTAAAAGCCAGTATTTTGTTTTTAGTGATTAAAATAATTCCAAAAATAATTATTAAAGAGGCTCCAAAATAAAAGGAGTAAAAGTGATTTATAAGAAAGAAGATACATCTATTTAAATAGTAATGCGCTCCTGGAAAAGTACTCGTGTAACAGCCATAGGGAATGATGTTATTCCAGAGCCTTGGTTCAGACTGTAGCTCTATTAAGGTCAGGTCCATTAGATCTTCCTCTGATTTGCCTGCACCTTACAGAATGATGTAGGACTTGGACCTGCCATCTGACTAGAATTAATTCATGCAATTACAGCAATCACAGTATTGCCTTATTTTCATTGACTTACCTATTAAGTCCATGGCCTGATGGTTTTGGACTACAACCATTTTGCTTTTAGAGTTAAATGCTTTTAGGTTTAGAGTTGGATTTGATATTTAACTTGAAATGAGTATGTCTTTTTTATCTTCTTTTAGAGCAAAGGATGGACTCAAGCTGTGCAAGAGCATGTTTACACTGCATAGGAAATATTCACACCCTGCTRGTAGTGGAATGAATTAGGAAGAGTTTTGTGGGAGTTAGGCTCAGATTCATCCTAGGGATTGAGAATGTGTGCAGAAGAATGGTATTTTGAATGCTACTATTCCTAAACTACCGAGATGTAAAGTTTTTTTTCCCCCTATCTGCTCCTGCAGAAAATTCCATAAAACATATTAAACCTTTATGGCTTAATCATTCCAGAAGTCAGGAAAAGCAAGTGTCTTGATTCATCATTTTGATACATGTTCATCACATGGCTACATGATTTTTAACAGAATCTACCTTCCAAAGCAGGTGGGGTTGATCTCATCTAACTTTATATGTCTAATTGCTACCTAAGCCTGATCCCCTTGACTACCAGAGGGATAGTTCAATGTCCTGCTCCTGGAAATTGCTCACTTGACTGCTTTTGAAGATTCAGTAAATGAGTACCTCCTCAGATATATATATTTCTACTTACAATAAAGGAAGTCTGGAAGACTAGTTCAGACTGAGGCAATTAGCTCTGGGATGTCTGGGGGTAGCTGAGGTGAGACCTTCTCTGTACTGCCTCTCCAGGCTACCATCTAGGACAGGATAAGGATCACCTGCACCAAAACCAAGATCCTCTATGGCTGGATTTATTCCAGCACTTGACCAAAGCACTTAAGTTAGCAAAGACACTGGGGAGAGATGAGTACTTCCAGTTGATGATTCAGATCTCTTATCCACACTCCCAGGGACACAGCTGTGTTGTCATGGATGTTCTCATAATTTACATGCTGTGCTAGTGGCAGCTCTGCAAGGACTACTTGAAAACAACAAGGATAACTCTCACCATTACTTCAGAGGCAGATAGGTTCTGTTCTGTGGGAGCCAGACTTGAATCCTCCCCACAGTTGGAAAAAGAAGAAAAAGTCATCCTGGGAAGGGGATCCTTTCAGGATGCTCTTCAAACAGGGAGCTGTGTGTTCTAACTTCTTCCATCTAGACTGAGGTGAAGGGAGTAGCCTTGTTCAGGGGCAGTTGTGCCAAATGTGCTCCCAGGAGGGAGTTCTCTGATCATAAGAGGTTCTTCCATGGCCTAGCATCTTTCCATCCTGATCCTGCTCTAGGAAGCAAGGTGATGTTAAAATCTCCTTCCAAGTGGAAACACTTGCAATGAACAAGACTGTCAAGAAAGACAAACGTTGCTCATAGATGCACATTCATTCTGGGCATGAGATCAAGGTGTAGATGTTGAAGATGCTGATAACAAGCCTGTCCTTACACACCGTACAAAAATATGGTCACCTACCACCTAGAAATGTCAGTGAGGTGTCTGCAGTACTGTTTGAGTCTTTTGTGGAAACTCTCCAGTCCTCCTCTGTAGCAGATGCCTTTGGGAAGGGAGAGATGCACTACACCAGCTCTGCTCAGAGCAGGCAGAACTGCACTGCTGGGGAACAACCTCCAGGAACAGAAAAGAGACAGATCTGATGAGACCCAGGAAGTGTCGGAGGCTCGCAGGCTTGAGTTAGGTTATTGGCCATTGTAGGAGCTTCCTGGTCATGGTGTTCTTATGCTCAAGCTGCACCTTTTAGCTGAGGACTGTGGTTTGTGCTGCTTGCAATGCCTTTGATGACCCATTGAAGGCCTGGAAGATTAGCTGGTTTTTTTCTTCTAAAAGAGTATTTGTTTTGCTCATGGATGATCTCTTCTTCTGGCAAGTCACCACAAGGATATTTAGGATGAATATCAACAACAGTCCCATGCAAAAGTGTAAATAGTTTATCAGAAATTCAGTGAAATACCACTTGTTTCACAGAAATCTCACAATGTATCTTATCATTTTGGTAGCACTGCTTTCACTGCGGCAACGTTTGATGCTGCTGAGATCTGACAGCTACTTGCAGTGTCATTCACATGCCTCATTAAGTCTTGTTCTAATCCTAATGATCATATAACACAAAACAGACTGTTTTACATTTTCTTGCTAATTGCTCCTCAGAGAAAGATTTTCTCAGTCAAGATGATTTCTACAGCTGACAGCATAATCTATCCTCCCTATAGCATCAGTTTTTAGCACATCCCAAGTGATAGCACCCTGCCTGCTCAGGAAAGTGAACCTGATCCACTCAGCACAGAAGCAGAGACCCTACCTAATATCACAGTTGGTCCTGGACTCTTCTCCTGGTCCCATATACATAGATTTCAGAGAAGCTGAAGTTGAGAGTATCTCTGGAGTTCCTCACTCTAATGATATATCTCAGTCCTTCTTGTGTAGCACCCTATCCAATTTCTTGTTCTTGAAAACATCTGTGCTAGAAATGTGATTCCTTAAAAGAGAGTAGATTTTAGACATGGACATTACTACTTGTGGGCTAGGGTCTCAGCATGTTTAYACCAGAATCTGTGTTACACTTTATAAAAAGTCTATTTCAAGCCTTATGGGGACCCCAGAGTATGTAACTGTAAGAGTGTGTAAGTGAAGAAGGTCTAAAAAGATACCTTAGAGAGGAGAATGCTGACAAAGTAATTCCTACAGGTCCTTAGCCCTCTGCCTCATTTTTTATAAGTGCATGGTTCATTGCCTTAATGTCTAAAGCAACAGCAAGCTGTCAATTAGCAGTCTCATTTGCATACATTACTAGGCTTTGCGGTTTTCACCAAGTGACACTTCCGAACAAAAGAAAGAGTGAACCTGCGTGCCTCCTTGGAGGTTAGACCCTGAATGAGAGCTGCCTATTTTCCATCACAGTCCATTTAAGATCCAAAGTGGCATGATTTTCACTTTAGGCACTCAGAGGTGACCCAAAAGCTGCAGTGAAAGCTAGATGGCAGCTGGGGAAACAGAGGAGAGGAATCAGGGTACAAGGCCTTGTTAACTCTGTTAATTGTCTGGCATTGCATTTCTATGAGTTATACACCACAGAACATGAATTCAGTAAAATGTATGTATAGCTGATGCTTTTACCTATATATCTCATTACAATTTATATCTATTCTATATATAATACTCAATATAAATTTACTATTAACCTAATAGTTCCTGAGCAGCAGCCATATATTTAGTGAGCAGGCTGACTGATAATAATACAGGAAGAGCTGCTATAAAAATTCATATCTTAGGACAACAGCCCTAAATAGTAGTAGTTGGTACTTGCAGTTGGTAGTTGGCTCTCTGAACCCAAATTCAGATTTCACCAGTAAGGCACCTTAAAAAGCATCCTAGGAATGGAGACATTCAGAAAGGCATACTGCTAAGCAGAGATTAGAAGTGTATTTTATGCTCCTTTTCTTCGTAACCTTTTGTTTCCAGTGATTCATCTCTAAGTCTGACCTAAAATAGTACTAGATAAGTCTTTTATGTTAAGTCTTTCCCAAAGGCAGCAGATTAGCATGGAGTGCTTTACGTAGGCAGGTCTGAAAAAGTGTTAGGAAAATAAGCTCTGAGGAATACTTCCCAATGCTTTGCAGAGTGGAGGTCTGTTTTGCTGTTGGCTGAGATTTAGAAGAGATTTCCCCCTGATGGAGGCAAACCAGCACCCCTTGTGCAGAGGAACACCCAGATCTCCAGCTAAACTCCAAATGGCCTGTAAGACAGGTTAATGCCTCTTAAACGAGAGAATTCTGCAGGAGAAATATAGCCTAAACTGACAAAGTGCTCCTGAATGATTAATTCAGCTTCTCTGCACACTGGATAGCTAGCAGGAGCAGAGAGGACATTTTCAGCTGTGGTCAATTACATATGGAGTAGGAAAGAGCAGGTAGAGACCATTGAGATGGCATGACTGGGTACCTCTGGTGAATGTGCTCTTTCTTTCCATTGATCACTTTTCTCTCAAATGAAGCTAGAAGCACAGCAGGGTCAGATGTTTACTGGTGGTTCTGAAGGAAAGCACAAAGTAAGGGAGAAGAATGGTATGGCAGATAACATTAAAACATCAAAATCAATCATTGGGTGTTGGAATCACGTTATCATCATATCAGGAAAGATCTCTTGTCTGCAAGCATCACATAGAATTTCTAATGCAATGAAAATCACGGTACAACTCTATTCTTTGTATACATCATTCCTTCCTTATCTGAGAACCCTCTCCCCTGTGCCAGAATCTCTTTCCCTTACAGTATGCTGGGGGCACCCTCACTTCAC
Source organism: Rhea americana (assembly GCF_003343005.1). Classification (NCBI taxonomy): domain Eukaryota; kingdom Metazoa; phylum Chordata; class Aves; order Rheiformes; family Rheidae; genus Rhea; species Rhea americana. The sequence continues at coordinate 1,494,509 of NW_028186094.1, forward strand.
CCAAGAAAAAACTTGCACCAAGAGGTCTCCTATTGGCCCTGGAAAAGGCTGGAGGGACCACATCTGAAGAGACTGCGGCTGTGCTCCCTCTCACCATGAGCAATAAAAAAAAAGAGGGAGAAAGGAGTGATCAGGCTTTTCACACTGTGTAATGTGTGTAGTGAAGGGTGTAAAGGGACAGGGTGAAGGTCCAGCTGGTCAGACAGAGGCCCCTGACTCTATGGGATGAGCAACAGCAGGCAGAGTTGTGCTCTGTCCTTGAACCTCCTCACTGCATCAAGGCTTTCTACCTTGCAATGTTTTTTGTGGTCAGTGTTGGCTAGTAGAACTGAATTCAGAGAAGCCCATTCTAGGTAGCAGTCTCTGCCTTGCTCTTTCATTCAAAAGATAAGGAATCTCTGCTGGATCTGTTTTAGACTGTTCAGAAAATGTAGTGATGCTGCAGGACCAGTGTTGAGGGAGAATGCAATGCCAGCTGATACTGACTTCAGGTCTAAARGAGAATGGCAGGGGGTTCAGAGCCCTGCTCGGCCTGATTATTGTGCCCCATGTTCCTATGTGATGATACAGTGAGCCAGCACTCTATGAGCATCTCGTCTCTGAGATGTTGTTCCCAGCTGCTGTATTAAATGGTGGTACAAATGCAGGACTCCAAGGGAAAATGTCTTTCTTTTTTTTCTTTTTCTTTTTTTTTTTCTTTTTTCTTCAATCTACAGGAGAGATACTGGGGACGAAGAAGCTCTGGAGGATGCCCCAGTTGGACTGGGCAAGTGGAAGATGAAACTGGTGTTTTTGTACAGTGCAGAGCTACCCTTAGCAGTGAACACTCGGTGAAAGGTGCAGTTATCTGAACCCGAGGTGGACCTAGGTCAGAGAGTCTATTTCATATAACTGATTTTCCAAGAGATCTATATGACWCAGACAGACATCTGCAATGGAGAGGCTTAAATCAAGCAATGTGAATCCTGATTCATGGAAGAGCTAAAAAAGGGAGAGCAGAACAAGTGAAGATAAAAAAGAAAAGAGGATGTAACCTCACCATAACAAGGACGATGAATTAAAATCTCAGCAGGGAGAGCATTGTTAYGCAGACCACAATAAGTAGCAACATGCCAGTCTTCATTTCAGAAGGAAAAATGATTGTGAGCTGTTTCTAGATAGAAGAAAGAATCAAACGGGTGAAACGGAGCACTACTGTTTTCTCTTCTTTGTGCAACTTGTAAGGAGAAAGCCAACCTGCAGCCAGGATCCTTCTTCTACGGGAACAGAATGTTCTACAGGCCTACAGCCTACTGGTGCTAAGGTGTTTCCCTGCAGCATAAAACATCTGAAGTGATTTCATAGCAAACATTTGATAAGACTATAGCATAAGGCTAGCTCACATTGAATACACATGACTACAGCTCAAATATTTCCAGGAAAAGGGTGAGTATTTGAGCCTCTGAGGCATTTACAGTGCCATTTCAGCTCACCCACGTTTCCAACAGATTTTGCCCTTGATAAGACACCTACTGTGCATGTAAGTGTTAGAGCTGGCACAACTAAAGTAAGCAGGAAGTGATAACTAGCAAATGTCCTTTAGACATTTACCTGGCAGCAGTCTAACTGCTACAAGCTCTGGTTTATTTTGTGGATTTCACCTTACTCCTGGGCAATATTGACCTATAAATGATCATGGAAACTGCTGTGCTCGGTTCTGTTCAGGAATTGCARTTTTCTAAGTGTAGCATCCAGAGACCTCATGCTGGACTAGGTCCCACTGTGCTTAATACTGGAGACATGTAATATAAGATAGTCTTTGCCTCCATGTGTGTGACTTAAGTKGATAGGAAAAATGCAGGAAGTGGAAGCCTGAGCACAAAAGGGAGAGGAATTTCATTGAGCTCTAATCAATCTAATGTAGGCCAGGCTACCTCAGTAGGAAACATATATACAAATATGGGAACATGTGTGGTAGGTAGTGTGAAGAATCAACACGACTCCTCGGGACTCTATGGGTGTTTGCTCCATCTCTGTGCTAGTCCCACCTCTTTCTAGTAGAGGTCCAATCCCAGGACAGTTTTGCCTGCCCAATTGCTATTTACCTGCTGAATGGGAATTAAGAGCCAAAAAAATGAGTACTCTAGGTTTGGACTTGATTAAGCAGGTCTGTCTTTGGGTTCACTTCTTTGGGCTGACTTTGTCTCCAGCAGCAGCTTGTGTCTTTGGATTCTGCAACAGAAGTAGTCCTTTGGTCTGCCTGGGTGCTCCTCTCTAAAGGCCATGCAGAGCCAGCTGCTACCATCATCGGGCCTCATGGCCCTTTCTGAGGAGCTGTGGGCCAAGCAACTCTGTTCATAAAACAGAATAAAGAGCATCTTCTTCTTTATTTGACATGTAAGTATTATCTTAATGCTTAGATTTTTATTTTTGCTATGTTTCAAGGTTTATAAGGTATTTTATACCAGTGCTGTGAAAATGAACAGTCGTTATCTCCTGAATTTTATAAGGAAAGCATTTATCTACTCTAGYTGTCTGCTAGAATTTTAAAAGAAGTAAATTACTAAATTCCTTAGGCACGAAAGCTCCATTGTGAGCTGCCTCAGTATGTTCGGGGGCGCTTGCTGAAACTTCTCAGGAAAAAATTGGATGAGACCCAAGGGAAACATATAAAATGCCTTATTTTAATGGCAATGCCAGATATTAAAGCAATTATTTTGGAAGCACAGAATTTAAATATGTTATTAAAGTGAAAGTAGTTTGATAGTTATAAAAGGGAAGATAATAATAGAAAAACTTACTAACATTCCTGAACAATAGAAAGCAGCCTGGACTTAGGTGTTATCTAGGGTATCACACAAGTACAACACAAAAACTCAATAAGCAGTCTGTTGTCCGTATGTTAAYATTCACCTCATAATAAAAATGGCTTGGTTGCTTTAACTATTTGTTCAATGAGCTAATAAAAACACTTGCTACCCACATGTGAGTAGAAGGGGTCTGTTGCCAGATAGCCCCATTTCCCAGCACGTGTAAGAGGCCAACTGCTATGTGGTTCCTTAAGGGTACTGCTATGGCTCTGGAGGGACAGACACTGCTGCCAGATCAACCTCTTGCTGGGCATGTGGCCCCATGTTTTTCTCTTTGTTTTGCCTTTGTTAGAGATGATCTTTTAAAAACTATTCTACTAGGGGCACCTTTCCAAGCATGTGAACAAATAGCCCATGGTTGGGTCTTGAAGCATGAACTGGAAGAGCAGTGAGACCCGATGCCCCTCATTTTTCTCATATGTTCTTCTAATGAAACTCTTTTGGTGATGCTGAAGCACCCTTTCCTTCTCAGCTGCCTGAAAAAGTCTGGCCAGCTCATGACTTGCAGTTTTGGGAATAAGCTATAGCTGTGAATGGGCTGCATTTAGCTATGTACTCATGACTGAGCATGTAGCCTGTGTGTGTAGCATGTGTGTGACAGATGAGTTTATGCTGGGGAACAGCAGACAACCCTAGGAGAAGTTTACGTCCTCATGGTGGAACTGGGACTAACTGTCAAGACTAATAGTCTTGATCAGCACTGGCCAGAAAGGAACAATCTGGATACTGTTAGGAGGGGTTCATTGATATAAATTTACATACTAGTAGTGGAACCATACTACACTCCCTTATAGGTAATATAGACAATCAATAACAKCTACTCTTGTAGTCAGTGGGATCCTGGGCCTAGAGCTCATTTCATCCTCGAGCAGGTGTTCCCAAAGCTACTGAATGATGCCCCAGATTCTAACCGCCACTTTGCAATCCATTGGCCAAAGCCATTTCTGTCCAGAAAGGGAGCTCAGAGTGACAAGATCAGCTATAGGTGTCTAAAAAACAGACTTAGAAGAATCTGACTGAACGGCTCCGTTCTAAATGGACCACTCTGCCACGCACAAGCATTCTCTCAGGGTTTTGACCTTCTGATGAATTCTGCAGTGAGATCTTCCAAATGTCTTTCTAGGCTGCTTCTTTGCCATCTGTGTTTTAGTCAGACTTGGTTAGATTTTAAAAGGAAATAGCAGTCAGTAAATCCCTAGAGCCAGGAAAGCAGGCAAGCCATTGCTTTTACATTACACATTTTGTATAGCCACATGCTAGCTAGTCAGTTTTAATATGTCCCTTACAGTCCCTTATCAATGTGCTGATTTTGTTAGAAGCTATGTCACAGTCATCTGTTCCAGTTTGGTAGTCTCTTAAGGTCCAGTTAAGCTATGCCTGGAAACTGGGAAGCAGGCACAAGAAGAATTCAAATATTTTGGCTCCCTCCACCCCCTATGGTCTGCTAATGTTCCTCTCTAACACCCCTAGACACCCTCAAACAATCTTACATCATGATCCAGCTATATTATTGACCTGTAAAATCACTAGTCTGACTTTATGTATCAGAGCCCTCACAGCGGAGCTGGAATTAGTAGTGGATRTGAAGGATAACTAGATGGGTGTGAAGGATAAGTACACTGGTAGCAAAATGAAGGTTAAGGAACCTCAGCAGGAGACCTAGTGACAAAGAATGTGGAAAAGGCTGAGCTCCTCAGCACCTTGTTTACCTCTGTTTTCACTAGTAATGTTTGTCCTCAGGCTGCACGTGTTCCTGATCCTACTAGTAGAGTCTGTGGAAGCAAAGTGGAGATCATACACGTTAGAGGAAAATCAAGTTAAGGAGCATTCAAGCCAGTTGGATGTGTGCAAGTCCATGGGATCTGATGGGATGCACCCAAGGGTGCTGAGGGAGCTGGCCAATATCGTTGTGAAGGTCGTGGCAATCACAGGAGGTTCTTGAAGGCAAATGTCACACCTGTCTTCCAAGAAGGGCAAGAAGAGGAATCCAGGGAATTATAGTCAGCCTCACTTTAGTCGCTGGAAAGATGATGGAGTAAATCCTCCTGAAAGCCATATGCAGGCACATGAAGGACAAGCAGCGATTTGTCAAGAGCAAATAGTGCCAAATCCACCTGATTGCCTTCTATGATGAGATCACTGGCTGTGCAGATATGGTGGGAAGCAGTGAATGTTTTATGCCTTAACTTTAGCAAGGTCTTTAACATGGTCTTCCATGTTCTCCTTATAGCCAAATTGCGCAGATAGTAGATGATGAAGTGAGTGCAGACCTGGCTGTATTGGCATTGCCATGCTCAAAGGGTTTTGATCAACAGTACAAAGTCCAGCTGGCAGCCAGCTACAAGTGGTGTCCTTGACAAATGGACACTGGCTTCAACACTGTTTAGTGTTTTTGTTAATGACCTAGATGATGGGACAGAATACACTCTCAGAAAGCTCGTGAATGACATCAGATTGGGAGGGATGATTAACATCTTGTAGGGTACAGCTGCTACTCAGAGGGTCCTCAATAGACTAGAGAAAAGGGCTGACAGGAACCCCACAAGTTCAGCAAAGAAAAATACCTGTTCCTGCACCTGCGATGGAAGAATCCCATGCCCTAATACAGGCTGAAGGCAACTGGCTGGAAAGCAGCTTTTCAAGAAGAGGACCTGGAGGTCCTAGTGGACAACAAGTTAACCGTGAGTCAGCAGTGTCCTTACTGCAAAGAAGGCCTGCACCAGCAAGAATGTAGACAACAGGCTGATAGAAATGAGTCTTCCCCTCTACTTATATATTTTAAAGGCAGATCTCACTGTCCTCTACCTAACGGAAGAGCATGCAGAAGACAGAGTCAGACTTTTCTTAGAGGTGTGTAGTTAAAGTACAAGAGGCAACAGACATAAGCTGCAACATAGCAAATTCCAATTAGCTATCAGGAAGAAAATGTCACTATGAGGACAGTCAAACAGTGGAATAGGAACCCAGAGAATTTGTAGACTCTTCATCCCTTATTTGAAAACCTTCAAAACCTTATTTGAAAATCTTTGAAACCCTGAGCAACCTGATCTAACCTGATTCTGCTCTGCTCTAAGTGGAAGAGTGCTCCAGTGGCCTCCAGAGGTTCCTACCTAACAGTTATTTTTTATGATTCTATATTGTATCTGTTCAGAGGAATTTTCCGTTTTCCTTTTTTTCCCTCTTTCTTTTTCCAGTGTAATGTTGTTCACTCCCCCCACCACCACCACAAATCCCACGGTAAGATAAAAGCAAAAAGGAAGAAATGAGGAAGAAAAAGATGGAGTAAAAAGTAACAACTTCATTCAAACTGTTGGGTAAAATGAAAAAAAAACACAAAAGAGAAAATAAAAACTACTCAAAAATTTTAAAATCCAAATGTTGAAAATTTTCATAAAGACTTTTTTCCCAACTTACAGAATGGAAATGACTTTTAGATTTAATTTTTTTTACTGCTATCCTTTTACAAGTCTGATTTCTAATTTATAAATATTTATAAAGTTGTAGACTGAAGGAATTAATCACTGCCTGCACATTCTGTCTTTTTCCATTCTCCTGACTCAAAAGGCTGATGTCAGAGTCTTTATGAAGAATCACGAACGAGAAGATCAAGTTTCTTCTTCCATTCCTAAGTGGATCTTTTTCCCCTTTTTTTTTCTGGTCAACCTTTCTGCCACTGAGATAATTGCACATACAAATTTCAAACATGCAGTACATTTTAAAAACATCATAATCTCATCTTTTTGCCTGCCTTATATCTCAGTTTCTGTTATGTCTCCTTCCCTTTAGTCTCAAGAGCAGGACATCTGTTCTGTGCGTACATACCTGTCTATAAGCATCTTGTTGACTGCTTGCCCATTGTGCCCTTGGAAGAGTGTCCTTCCATAGGATGTGCAAGTGTGACCACTGGGGACACAGGTAAATTCTTATCAAGGAAAATTCTTCCATAGGGAGACAGCTCTTTCCTCTTTTTTATCTCATTCTCTGATGACAAATACTTTTTTATGAATCTCCATGCCTAGAGATATTAAAATCTCAGTTGGCCAAGGTCACGACTAATCTGCTCTAGATTTGAAGTTAGCTTAGCTTTGAGCAGGAAGATGGACCAGAGACCTCCATAGGTCCTATTCTATGATTCTACTTGTATTTCCTTATGCAAGGAATGTTTCAGAGTCTCTGGTGTTCAGGAAAGTAAGAGTAGAGTTGATATTCCACCACCACAGAAGATAACTCTGCTGTTTTCCATGTTCTTCATCAATTGCCTGGCAGAGTCTTCAGTGTTGCAGCTGTTTATTGCAGAGTAATGGAATATGCCCTTCCCATGAACTATTTTTTTTTTCATAGCTTTGAATAATTGAGTTTTACTTAGTAAAACACATTGTTAGGGACATTAGTGGAGTTGACAGGGACAAGTAGTATTGTAAATAAAATCAGTGTATAGTGCTCTGATATTCAGTATTTTCTCTTGGTCTCCTCTTTGCATATTTAATTTCACTGTAGCCTGTAAGGAATGGGAGGGATGGCAAATAACAGGCACACATCTATCACTTTGAATCAAGAATAAAATATTCAATCAATACCATTCAGTCAATTCACATTAACCAGCACCTGGGGCAGATGGACATTTCCACTGCCGGAAATTGACCACAACTTCAGAGCTGAATGTCAGCCCAAAATCCAAGGTCCTTGGCTGTTGTATGCAGGGATCACTTTCAAAAGAAATATATGTTGACTGAGCCTGTTTACAGCCCTTTCTTTTCCATGCTGTGACTGGTGGTTGCTTTAYGTGCATCAAGCCAAGACTTGGCCTGATACAGTAATAATTAGACTGTGTATGGACACTTGGCAGATGCTCTGTGCCCTCCTCTGTGTCAGTCCTTAACGTGTCTCTCTCAGAGTGAAATTCACTGGAGGCCACATGCAACTTCTGTCCCACTAAAAGTGGGAGGCAGATTATGCATTGCTCTGTTCCTGAATGAGTTTTACCTGAGGGAGAGGTAGTTGCAGTTATGGTTGATCACAGTTTTAATCAAAGAATACCAGTTCAGTCAATCATGAGTGCTTTGTGCTGGATTTTCACTGGATTGCTCCCTTGACTTCTGGTTCTGAGCAGTCATAGGGTGACCATTTTAAGTCTTGCTGTCCTAGAAATAGGAACCTGCATACCTTGGGAGCTCAGTATGGACACTGCAACCTGACAGTCCCTCTTCTCCACAGCAGCATGAGCACTAGCGCACCTGGGGAAGGCTCCCAGGATACACAGGGATGGAGCTGCCCTGCCATGGGCAGCTGTCATGCAGAACTAGAAAGCTGTGTACACTGGTGTACACTTCTTCATAACTGTTAATCATGGCATTTCCCTAAAGAACAAAATTAAGTTTGTTTTACAAAACCTATATTTCCATGAAACAGCCTTGATGAACATTGGATGGACTATATTTCCTTTTAGCTGTTGTGACAAGGTGTGCTCCAAAGCTCCAGATTCAAGTTCAAATCATTTAGAGTTCTTTCAAATTTTTTAATTTTTTTTTCAAGTGTGATCTTGACGGAGCTWCAGTCAGCACATGTCTCACCAAAGCTATTCTGCTATTAAGCCTGTAGGCATTCTTCTGCCTATAAACCCACTTGTTAGTCATGGCCAGACAGGTACCTGCCATTACTTTCCCACCTTTTTATACTCCTCACTATCACACTATCACATTCCCATCATCCTGCACATCTCATGATTATACTAAGAAAAATTGAAAAATATGTTGTACTAGATCATGGAGCTCTACACATCTGCTCATACACATCTGTCTATATGGTACAGCCCAGTGCCCTTCTGTTAATCTTTTTTTTTTTTTTTTTTTTTTTTTTTTTTTTTTTT
>NW_028186094.1:1503228-1537579 GCF_003343005.1 Rhea americana
GGTAGGGTTTGGATGCAGCAGGCAAAGATTGTTATATTTATATCTCCGCTTCCATCCAAATTCTTGAACTAAATAGACCCAGCAAACCCTGGTGGTTTTGATTCCTGAGGCTGATTTTCTCACTGGATAATGGAAAAAACATCTCTGCATTTCGCATTTCAAATACTTGATATTAACTGGTGAGAACTCCAGGGCCAGTATGCTTCTTAGTATACTTCTATTACTAGAAGCTGGGTGAGCAATTCATGTGCCTGAATATAGGCCTAAAGCACCCAGGAAATAGTCCCTCTAGCTTCCTACTGTGCAGGTAGGCAAGGCTCCCCTTCAAGTCTCATGTGATATCTGTCAGAGCCATGCAGATGTCCCATACAGCTTGGGCAACTGGAATGGGACAAGACACCTAATGTTAAGGCAACTAACAGACTCCACTCATAGCCCACAGAAAGAAATAACTAGATGATACTCAGGTTAGGAGAAAACAGTTCTTATTTCTCTCATTTCACCATAGAAGGATCTAAGGACTCTGATGTCTAACTTTTAAATATCTAAGTCAGGGCACATTGCCTTGTGTAATGCTGACCAGCTCTTTATTCAGAGAGTCATTTATGGAAGAGACGTTTGCAGGAAAGGCAAGTTCATGGGATGTGTCATGGTAATGTCACGGGACTTGTACAGTTAAATTGGGTTTTCATGGCAAGTATCACCTTCTATCAGCCAGTAAGTTTGGCTCTAAAAGGAAGACAAAAACACTCAACCGTAACAGCTCTCGTTCTTCCCATGATGAAGAGGTTCATCCAAGTTGTTGACCTGAATGCAGTCAAAGAAAGCTGAGAAGGAAAAGATCTTGTAGGTGATTCAGCTGTGCTTTGGGATCACGTAGCCTGCGCTTTTCAGGTTGTTTTCAGTGTTCTGCACTGTTCTGATTGGAATTTTCTCTAAATAATGGAAACGAGGCTATTCCTATTCAGTCTGATATAAACAGGCGGATGTTTTTTTCAGAGACTTTGGAGTGTGATCTCTTTCCTTTGACACCAGCCACAGAACAAAGTGAAATTCTTTGTCACTCAAAACTCAAAGTGAAACTAGACCACCAGGCTTAAAAAGAATGGTCCTTCATTTACAGCTGATATCTGTATTTTCCTTTTAGCCAAGACTGAGGGCTTGGAAGTGGGCTGTCTGCTCGTCTTTGCCTCAGAAGAGTTCACTGGCAGAGGGAGTAACTGGAAATCATGAGGAAGAGGCCCAGTCTGGGAGTTCATTCATGAATCTGCGATTGTGTCATGAATCATTCAAAGCTSTTTACTATACCAAGCAGTACTGTAGCTTTTCTTCCTCTGACTGTAGCACTGGAGTTTATCACAAGACTGGTTACAGATAAGGACACTTGCTTTGTGCTTCTAAGTTAAGGTGTCTGCTTCCATTTCTCAGTAGTAGATTTGTACTATTCTGTCCTCCTCACACTCCTGGGTAACACTTCCCAGGCSTGTAATGATTATTTGCACCTTTAGTTATTTATGCTGAAAAGAAATTTCCAGGTAGGAAGGCGGGATTAAAAAGAGGAACACATGAGAAGATGAAAGAATTAAACATTACAGGAAGGGAACCTCAGAGTGATAATGGGCATAGCACCCCAGACAGCACCCACCCAGCAACAAGGTGCCATTCAGGGAACCAATGGAGTGTTCCTAGGGATTCATGCAAAATGAAGGATAGCTCTAGGCAGGGCAACACAACACAACCAGGCCCTAAGCCCTCTTTGTTAAGAGAGATCATAAAGACTGAAAAGACCATACAGTGTTGTGACCAACAGACAAGAACCAGGACATACTATGAGGGCTTGATAAGCAGTATTCCTCATCCTCTAGGTCACTACAAGTGATCCTTAGCAGACTGCCTAGCCACACAAGTCTCAGAGCTTGTGAGTAGCTGAGCACAAAAGAAAGAGTGACACTTAAAAGGCAATGACTGTGAGTGAAGTCCATTTTGTTTAAATAAAAACACATTCTCCTCCTGTGTGGTCTCACATTAAGTTTTGCTATATTGATGACACAAGTCCATGCTTGGTTCACTCCTTGGCTGATAGATAGTGCATCATGAGTATTTCTTTCTTCTGATTCAGTATGTCAGTATGTGGCTTTAAAAGCATTTGGCCTAGGTTTTATCTAAAATTTCTGCTGGTATATGTAGGGGAGGCTACACTGAACCCAATTGTTATATTGATTAGTACACCTGCTTCCACAGGCTGCCCTCCAGTCACTGTTATTAATGTGAGCGGATACCTGAGAGCTGATACAACTTGCTTTATTAATAGGACTTGGACAGCTGCATTGTCCTGTGAGCAGAACTTGGACAGCTGCATTGTCCTGTGAACAGGACAATCTGCCAAGAACYGACCACCTGGAACCACATCTTTGTTTCATCTGAACCACATCTGGCTGAACAAAGATTTGTCATATGACTTGTGGTCATCATTGTCAGGTATATCTATAGGTAAGGGAAGGGGACTTACTCTAGGAGAGACAGATACAAGTCGCCTCCTCCCTGGTTCGGGGACGCCTGACCAGGAAAATCCTCGAGGCTGAGAGCCCAGATTGCTTGGTGGTACATAGACTGCTTTATTTGCTAACTATTGATTGATCTTTGTTTCTATTCCTCTGATACGTGAATAGCCTATGCCTGCGAATTAGTAAAATGTATCCTACTTATTGCTTATTTGTGTTGTGACATTGCTTATTAGCATAACAGTATAGAAATGTTGATCAGTGTTGCTCTCCCTCTGTCTATGCTAAAAGGAACCTCTGGATGTCGCCTAATCCAACCTCTTGCTCCAAGCAGGGCTAATTTCAAAGCAAAGATGGGGTGCCCAGGGCCCTGTCCAGTCAAGTGTTGACTATCTCCCAGCATGAAGAATTCACAACCTCTGGACCCCTGTCCTAATGCTTGATCTCTCTCACTACAAGTTTTTCCTTCTAGTTCTTTGCCTCTTTCCCTTCCACTATGCCACTTCCACACCTGAGATGAGTCTGGCTCCATCTTCCCTATAACCCCATCAGATAGCTGAAGACTGCAGTTAGATCCCCCTTTGCTTTCTCTTTTCTAGGCTAAAGAACTCCAGCAAATTCAGCCTCTGCTCATATGTCATGTACTCCAGTCCCCTAATCACCTTAGTGCCTTCCATTGGATTCTCTCCAGTTCTATTGTCAATGCAATATACTCTATCCAGAAAACTGCTTCACTCTAAATCAGTGGAAGAACACAGCTGGTAGAAACTTCCTCTGTCTGAGGAAGGACATTACTGGTTTATCTGTATCAGAAGCTCTTTGTATATGTAGATAAAGCCTGTGACCTCACAGAGTTTCARCAAGTAAATATAACTTCTTGGATGTTTGCAGCTTTTCACAGTCATCTTTTTAATTGACCAGAAAGTTCAGAGAGATGTAACTCTTAGGAGAAAACAGCTGCAAAGCAATTCAAGGCTCTGATACAAGTTTTCTTAGCAATTGTAAGATAGGCTTTATATTCTGTATTGGTTTCTGAGCATAAATAAGATCTTACATTAAATGTGATGTTCTCACCACAGAACTGGGCTGGAGTGGGGTGTGGGGTTTGTCCAGATARCAGATATACCTATGCAAACCAGCACTGCCTGTTCCTATGCAATGTGGGTTTTGAAACAAACTGAGATATGCTCATAAAAATACTATTGGAAACTCTTCAACTTTCTAACTTGTATCTTCAGTAAGCAGCCTCAATTTGAAGAGGAAAAATGAAATCAGGTCATGTGAAAGTCAAATAAATGGAGGCAAGGAAGAGACTAAATAAAGCTGTATTTATGTCTTGCAGTTCAAGGAAAGGGCCCAGATCTCCTAAGGACATCCCTCAGATAGCACCAAATGGCTGCAAGCTTGAGCTATATTAATGTACAGCTACACCTGTGCCATGTCACAAGACCTGTAGGCCCAGACTGAGCACCATCAGAACACTTATGACTTTGTCACCTCTACTAACACAGCTACGATTTTTTTCTTAGTGGTAAACTGAAGAGTAAACACGTTTCAAAGGCTTCTTTATCTGTAGATCTGCTTGTCTTTCTGGTGCACTTTCATATTGTCTCTGGGCATATGCACAAATTCCCTCTATGCACCACCACCTCCCCCCAAAAAAGATAACACGTCTCAAAAAAGAACAGTTGCAATATTTTTCTAAGCAGGATATTTGATACAGGATATTAAATACAACAGTGATTTTGACCTTATAAAGCATGAGTAAAATGAGCTATTGCTGTTATTAGGCAAGAGAATGTCTGGGTGATCAGCGTCAGACAGAGAAGAAAAACGATTTTTTTTTCCTCTTTTTTTTTTTTTTTTGAAAATACCTGAAGACTAAGTTTGCACCCCAAAACTCTCTGTTTCTCACAAGTCAGTCTAATGAAGGCCATCAGCCAAAATCTTCATTTCCAAAAACCTTTTCTGTGAAGTATGAATGCTTGTGAAAAATATCTAACACCTCAGGAGCCCTGTAAGGGCAGAACAACGCATTTATAGCACACATTTTTCATGTGCTAGAAAGTAAGAGGAATCTGACCTGCAGTTATGGCATCTGAGTTCCCCAGTTCTCTTAAGCAGCTGACAGAACAACAATACCAGCCACACATTTGAGATCAGTTTGGATTGTCTGCTACAAAGGTCTGCAAGATTCCCAGGAAGTATTTCTTGCCCCGGAGGTGGAATTTATTCCTCGCTTGGTGATAGAAAAGCACCAACCTCTTTCCTTGCACTTTAAATTTCACTGAACACATTTCCACCCACAAAACAACACCCACATTGTTTGGAAAGGAAATAAACTGAGAGGCATCTTCTCTAGACTTTTAAAGAAAAGCTATTGTAAGCGCTGGTGTCTTGTTCCATCTCTATAGAATTCTGGAGGCTCTAAAGTTTTGCCACAGGTCCTCTCCCAGGCTGGAAGTGAAGTGATACTGTATGGAATGTGGGATTTTTTGCATAAAATTCATACCATGGTGGTGCAGTTTGAAAATACACCATTTCCCTTTCATTTGTAAGTGAGCTCCAGGCCAGAGGCTGCTAACTTTATGACTTATGCAACACAAAGCCTCTCCAGTTTTAAGAACATATTCCTCTGAAGACGAACTCTAGGCAGTAACAGACAGCTGGGCTTCCTAAGCTTTTGCCAGGAATATATCCTGGGCCTTGTACAGAATTCATTATATCAGGAACTTGTAATCATATTAGACACAGATCAGACTAAAGACTAAAGGAGGGAGGCTGAGATGAAGCCAGTAGGCTGGATCCTACCAGCTTTCTACTTAAAGCTTCTAAATTCCATTTGTGGAAAGGAGAATTGATGAAATGCTGCTGTCTCCATGTGTAGTCAGCTATTTTAGGTGTTAAATTTGGGACAAAACACTCTAAAATTTATAAAAAGAGCATAAAATTCCTTCTGAGGTTGACCTGGGGGCATCTAAAGTGAACTCCTACTCACAGTCACAAACTTCTTGAGTTAGGGGTGTCAATGACTCTCAGCCCATCACACTGAGACAAGATGGTGCAGATAGCAAAGCTTGACTACCAGCAGTGCTAAGTGTTCAAAAATCATGAGATTAGCCATTTCTGAAAATAATTCAATATGTAAATTGGCTGCCAGAGGGAAATGGAAACAGTCGGTTGGTAATGGCTAGATTAAAATCTATTTAGGGCCAAATGATGTGGCAAAGACATTGTGACTTTACCATTGCTGTTTCAAGACCTTGGATCTATGTGAATTGCTTTTATGTAAATTGTTTGTCTAACATATAAAAAAAGCTACTGCTTCTTCAGCTGGATTTAATACTCTGGATCTCTAAGCTTTGGATGCAGGAAGTCTACACTGCTAAGGGCATGCAAAGACATGGGGTGATGAGCCATAGATCCCATGCAAAGTGATACAAGTGTTCTCAGCAGCAGCCTGTCCATACCTATCCAGCAAAGCACTCAAATCATGTCTCTTTTGGGCCATGGGTGGTGCCTCCAACGCTTTAGGATATCACCATCATCTTGCTGGGGTTACTCCTGCTCCAACCACCTGAGATGATAACATGAGGGTCTATAACACTGCAGCTTGCCAGAGGGATGTTTCACAGTATGGCACAGGGGACAAGGCCCAGGCCTGTGCAGTTAAGTACTGCAAGGATTGCCCTGGAGGAGAGAGACAGGTAGCTACCTCCAGCCTCACCATTCCAGGGCAGAGAGGCCCCAGGAGCCAACCTCTGAGCCTGTGCTGCCTGAGGCAGGAGTAAGCATGGCAGCAGGCATGGACAGGGCACCCAGGGGCCAGAGTTACTTGGCAGCACAGAGACCTCCTCCTCACCACCCCAAATCCAGCCAAGATCCAGCAGAGCCAGCCCGGCCAGTCAGCATCCCCGGGACATCCCTCGGCCCGTGCGGCCCCAGCTRAGCATCCCTCTGCCTCGACGGCGCCGCCGCAGGGCTGAACGCGCCCCTCAGCCCGGCGCCGGGGCTGAGCCAGCCGCGCCGCCGCCGCCGGGGCCGCGTCCGGGTAGCAGCCGGGACCCCGCGGCGCGGCTCGGCGCGGCGGAGCGGAGAGGGACGCGGCGACGGCGGCGGCGGCGCGGGCGAGGTCGGTGCTATTTAGGGCGGGCGCTGCCACAGCGAGGCGCCGCCGGACGGGCGCGGGCTGCGGCGGGGCGAGGCGGCGCGGAGCGGCGCGGAGCGGAGCGGCAGGTGAGTGAGCGCTGGCCGCGGGGCCGATGCCACCGCGGTCTGGCCCGGCTTGGCCCGGCCCAGCCTGGCCCGGCTCGGCCCAACCCGACGCGGCTCGACCCGGCAGGGCGACGAGCGCCCGCGGAGCCGCGACTGAAGTTTGCTCCTACGCCGGGACCTCTCCCCGCCGCCCCTCTCCCCCCCAGGGCCGCGGCCCTGCTGCAGGGGAAGGGGCGCCCGGCGGTTCCCCGCTCCTGGGGGCGGGCCAGCCCCGCCACCCCGGCTCCCGAGGCCGCTGCATGAGGTGCGGGGCCCCGCGGGCCCGCTGGTGTCACGGGGAAGCAGGGAATTACCTAGGCAAAGCTCCCTCCTCAGAGTGCGTGTGCCAGCACCAGGGAAGAATTGAGAATCAAGCAGTGCTGGACGGTGGGAAATGCATGCATGTTTGTCTTTAAGGAAGGGCTTTTCTCTCAGAGGCAATTTTCAGTTTAAAATAAACTGCGTTTAGATATTGCAGATCTCTTTCCTAGGGTTACATGCTGATATTTGGTATATGATCTGCTTTGAAAATGTGATTTTGAGGTGAACTGCTCCAGGGCAAGGTTTAGGTGGCTGTGTCTGAGACTGGTCTCGCGATGGTTGTCTCAGTATTACTCCACATTGTCCTACTTTGTACCACAATTRACCCATCTCCCTAGCTTTTTCTTCGC
Source organism: Rhea americana (assembly GCF_003343005.1). Lineage (NCBI taxonomy): Eukaryota > Metazoa > Chordata > Aves > Rheiformes > Rheidae > Rhea > Rhea americana. The sequence continues at coordinate 1,510,655 of NW_028186094.1, forward strand.
ACTTCCTTCAGGTATGATGCTGACCAAAAGTCACCTCCATTTGTGTGCTGGCACCAAGCCAGGAGCCCCCTTTATGAGCCTGTACCCCTGGAATCATCCTCACCCCTTGGTGCTAGAGCTGTCATGCTCATGTACCTACTTGGAGCTCACCTGGGATTTTCAGGGCAAAGCCACTGTTTTCTCAATGGATTGTCACCTTATGTCACATGTTATAAGAAATAATGCAACAACCTTTGGGATGAGTTTTTGTACTACAGCAAAGAGCAGGAGGTCTAGCAGAACTGTAAACCAGTCAAGGACAAGGACCACCAGCAAAGCCTTGTTGTCATGAGATGGTGCTGATTTTTCCGGACACCATGGACAGCAGTGCATGAGACGTGAACAAGGTCTTCAAGAATAAAGTTCCAGAAAGCTGGTCGCTTTCCCAACTGTAAGCCTGAGATAAACTCCAAAGAAGAAAGTAGTTTCACAAATCTAAGTGGACACCTGAGCTTGACGGCGGTGGGAAGGCACTTTTGCCAGTAATTGTAACTTGCTTATCACAGTACTGTTGTCAGCGGAGTGTTAAACAGGTTATTCTAGAAAATAATGTCTATGATCTATGCATTTTTTCAAGATAGATTGCTTTTGTTTGCCCTCCAAAGTTAAGACGGAATCATAACAAAGGACTTAGGCTGTGCATCATGCATAGCTCTGAAATACTAAAATGAACAAATATCAAACAAATTGACAGTCTAGTTTCTTTCACGTTGCCTTTAACATTTCTTTCTTTCTTCAGTTACAGAATGTCCTGTCTCCCTTGCAACTGATAGTCACCCCATGTATCACACTTTTTATGGTCTGTCAGGAGTTAAAAACTGAGCATGTGTAATGCAGAAATGCTTGAGTGAATGACAGAGAATAAGGAAATGAAAAAAATAAAACTGCTCTGTGATTTGCGTGATGCTGGTTTGCAGCTTTCTCAGAACTCTGTGAAGGATATTTTGTAAATTGAGACATGAAAATGCAGAGAAAGATTGTGAAGGGCCTGGATTCTTTTAATGCCTGACAAAGAAYAAGCATGATGGCAGTGCAGTGTCCTGACCTAAACACAGTACAAAAAGCAATGGCAAAGATAACTTTCTTCTTATATTTATATTGCAAGGCAACAGAGTCTTCTTGGAACCATTTGCAGAGCTAGAGTTGTCCTACAGCTCTGAGGGGAGCCATCCTGATATAAAAAGTCAGCATAAAACATTGAATGGTCTTTCTTCTGCCTTTTGAGCAAAAACTCATTTCTGCTTCCTTGGTGACGCATCTCAGGGATGCATTTAAAGAGACACACCCTTCAGAGTGCACATAAAATTATGAGTCCACCCTTTTTGATTCCCAAAGTTGCTGTGCATGAGTCATCTAAGATGTTCCTTCCGTGTCCTACGAACTCACTTCCTGCCCATCACTAACCCTATATGAGCACAGAGACATTGTGCTAAGGAGAAAATAGAAACTTTACCATCTTTGAGCTCATTCTAACTGAGGTGACTAAGAGAGTTGTATTCTAAACCAGAGGGAAAAATAAGCATCATCTGTACCATAAATACTATAACTCTTCAGTTTCTTGTTTGCTTCAGTTCCTGTATCTGAAGAGCTCTTAACTTACCCTATACTGGAACGCTACTTCATTGTGCCTTACAAATGTCCAGGAATAAAAGGAACAAGCATTGTACATCAGGGGACTTTGTATCTTAGAAACTGAATAAGAAGGCAAAGGCGTGTAGTGAGAGGTGAGGGCAGAGAATTAGTAGAAGTTTACACTGAGAAAGCCAGAGGCATGCGAAAAGAGCTGTTGGGGTTGATACAGAAACAACATCTATCTAGGGAACATTTTTGTACAGTGCTTCCTGCCCAGCATAGTCCTAGGAAGTACTCCTTCCTCCTGTTCATGCTCTGAAACAGTGATGACCAGGGATCCTGGTACACCAATGACATTCCTCCAGCTACAAGTGATGGTAACATTTCTTACCATCTGTGCTTGAAGGTAATAACAATTATCTTAATTCCTCTGACTTTGTGGAGTACCACAAAGCTGCGTCCTGAGCCTGTTCCACATATAGACTTAGATGTTCTGTAAAGCTTGTGCTCTCTTATGTTTTGGAACAGTTTGGACACTATCTCCCATAGACAAGCTGATGAAGTGCAGACTAGATAAGTGGACAGTGAGGTGGATTGAAAACTGGTTGAAGTGCCTGAACTGTGTGGCTCAGAGGGTTGTGATCCATGGCATGAAGTCCAGCTGGAGAACAATCACTAGAAGTGTCCCCTAGAGGTTGACACTGGGGCCAATACTGTTCAACTTATTTATCAGTCACCTGGATAATGGGACCAAATGCACCTTCAGCAAGTTTGCTGATGATACATAACTGGGAGGAGTGGCTGATACACCAAAGGGCTGTGCTGCCATTCAAAGGGACCTCAACAGGCTGGAGCAATGAGCAAAGAGGAATCTCATGAAGTTCAACAAAGGGTGCAGAGATGTACATCTGGGGAGAAATAATGCCATGCACCACCACAGGCTGGGGGACAAAGAAGTTGGAGAGCAGTTTTGCCGAGAAGGACCAGGGGTCCTGGTGGACAAGCTGAATATGGGCTATCAATGTATCCTCGTGGAAAAGGCAGCCAATGTATCCAGGGTTGCAACAGGAAGAATGTTGCCAGAAGGTCGAGGGAGGTGCTACTTCCCCTCTACTCAGCACTGGTGATGGCACACCTGGAGTACTCTGTCCAGTTTTGGACTTTCTAGGACAAGAGAGACATAGAGCTCCTGGAGTGAGTCCAGTGAAGAGCTGCTAAGATGATTAAGGAACTGGATCATCTCTTATATGAGCTGGGGCTTAGAGAGCTGAGACTGTTTAGTGTGCAGAAGAGAAGACTGAGAAGGAATCTTATCAATATTTATAAATATCTSAGGAGAGAGTGCAAAGAGGATGGAGCCACACTCTTTTCAGTGGTGCCCAGTGACAGAGCAAGAGGCAATGGGCACAAACTGAAACTCAGGAAATTCCATCTGAACTCAGAAACTACTTCTTTACTGTGAGGGTAGTTGAACACTGGAACCAGAGAGATCTCCTTGGAGATATTCAAAAGTCATCTAGGTAGGGTCCTGGGCAACCTGCCCTAGGTGATTCTGCTTCAGCAGGGGCGGGTGGAGCAGATGATCTCAAAAGGTCCCTTCCAAACCCAACTATTCTCTGATTCTGTGATTCTATGGGGAACAGACTATTCCTTCTCTGAACTTCARCTGTGTCCTTTCTAACCCAGACTATATATAGCTCTCCATACTATAGCTTTTCTGATGATTCCCACTGCTGTCCTCTGACCTCTTTCTATCTGGTCCATATTTTGCTCCAGACAAAGTGCCCAAAGCTAAACTTGTGGTTCTTATTTGACCATGCCTAAGGTGAATAGAGCAAGATCTATTCCAGGACCTGTTCCTAGTTATGCATCTACCAAGGTGTTTGCCGTTTTGCAGAGGGACGATGCTGCTGACATTGCTGGTAGGGCATGTTGATCCTATGCTCTGCAGAGCTGTTACCTAGCCAGTTGCTCTCAATCATATGTCAGGGCAGCTGCTCATTTGCCAAATCAAAAACCTTGCACTTGTTCTTTTTGAATTTAATCTTAATCTTGTTCTGTAGTATGCTGGAACCTCTCCAGTGTCATATTGCTGGAAGAAGCATGCCATCCACTTCATTAACCAAGTCATTGCTGAAAACAGTAGCAATTATTGGACCTCCCTGTTCCCATCACAGTAGAACTACAGTGTGTGTTGGATTCTGCATGTGTTTAGATAAATGTCTGTCTGCTCCCTGAGACATCTGGCTGTGTGCTCTAGACAAGTACATTCAGCCAACAATTGTTCCCAGTCTGTTCCGGAATTGCCTTCAGGAAGTGTAAGTCTAATGTCATATTGAATTTATTTGCTAGGTGGAGAAATGTTGGATTTAAGGGCAATATGTTGCCCTCTGAAGGTACTTTGTTCCCTACGTTAGGTATTGGTTACTCTGCATAAGCATCTGTGATGTCTGTAGTCAGGCAGATCAATCTCAACATCATAGTTTGTCTTTTCATGACTTGAGCATTTATTTAAGTGCATGTATTGGTATGTCGGCCAATACCTTCCAAGTCCATTGATAGACAAAGCTGTATGATTCTTTGTGGAAAAATTATCGTGAGATAATTCTTCTCGCTTTTGGCTTGAGAAGAGGGCAAGCAAGGACAAAATGGCTAAAGCATGAAGTTGAAACTTGGTGCATGTGGATTGCCCTGAGAAATCCCTGTGAACACTGTACCGTTGTGCTCAGAGATGAAATCTCATGGGAATGACTCAGCACACTGAAAGAAAGCATCAACAGTTGAGCTGCAGAGCACAGTGTAGTACTGAACTGAGCAAGAATGGTTTGTATGAGACCTGCAAGAACTTTTTCTTCTTTATATCTCTTTTTAGTTTTACCACTATAGATTCCAATTTTAAAAGGGTCAATGTTTGAGCACTTTGAATGCACTGGAGTTTTCTACAGTACTTAGCATTACCTACCTCCCATTGCTCCCATTGAATGAATGCTAATATTCTATTGACTTAAAAAATAGGGAATTAGAGCATCATTAAATACTTTGGAAAATCCCTGATTTTGAGAACACTCTAGAAGCACTGTCTGTAGGAAGCTGTAACAGTGATTTCCCCTCCCTTTCTAAATAGGCTCCATTTTTTGGGTTCTGATTTCCCTTCCTCATGTATGTCACTGCTTTCAAATTTCAGGTAGGGTTGATTTTTTTCTAAGGTAGGCGTTTAAATGGCTGAGTAAACTAGTCAATCTAGGCTTCCTTTTCAGGTACTGGAAAGAAATGGGCACAACCTAAAACAAGTTTCTGGGACAGGGAGGAAAAATAATCTCCATAAAAGGAACCTGAGACGATTAGCCACTGTTTAGATGTCAGACATGCCAGGTTAGCATCTTCTGTGGCAATCAGACCATCAAGGATAGAGTTAGTGTCATTGACTTGCCCAGAAGTCCCACTTCTCAGACTCTTGCATATGTCTGTATTACAGGGACAGGTCCAGGCCTGTTTGCAGGCCCAGATTCACTCCATGCCTGTGCTGTACAGGGATAAATCTGACAGACCTTTGATGAACCTCCCAGCATGATGGAGGGAAGACTTGACCCTACATTACCTCTTGACATGGGTTTATGTAACGTCATCTCTGTATGAGGGTGTGCTGGGCTTCATAGGTATATTCATTTGCTCAAATGAGTCAGTCACCTACATTTGAGCTAATTGTCTAAACTTCCTTTATAGTTGGAGGAGAGACATCATCATGGGGGAGGGGAGGGATATTCTTCACCTTACAAGTAATGATGCGCTCTTTTCTCATGTCAGATTACTTAGGTCAAGTGATTCACTGCCTTGTAGATAACTGCACACTACACATCTGTGATATGTACAGTTCAGTGGTATGAATCTCATCTGATGTGCTTAATCTCATGTCATACTGTGTTCCATCAGCCCTTACAATTCTATTTAATATGTGACATTGAATAATAATGGAAGAGGAAACATGAGAAAGAAAATAAATTATTGGGGATTTTGCATTGTGCAAATTTGACATTATAGACCTTAAGACTGAGAGAGTATAGCTAATGCTAGAACTAAATGCTATTTTTGCTCCTTCTAAGAAATTATTGGCAACATATAGAGAATTTTGTACTTCATCATTTAACAGTGTCATTGCTCACTAAATCCTTACTTTTCTCTTTGATAAATAAAATTCAGTTATAAGATGTAACAGCAGTTGTAAGTTGGCAATAAGAAATGGGTTGGATGTACATGTTGGCTGTGTATGTAGGCGAGAGATGCAGAATAGCGACACTTTTTTGAAAGATGAGCAAAAATAGAAATGGGGGGAGGAGGGAAGAGAACGAGATTAAGCATTGCCAGTATTTGCTTCCTAAAYAGAATTTAAACGTGCTTGCTTAGTTACGAATGGGAAATGTTTTGTAGGCAATTTAGTATATAGAGAGTACAGCTCTCTGTATCAGTGAGAGAAAATAAACACACCTGTTTTACTTCAGAATATCCGCAACAGTACAAGCAGTACAGACACAGCTGTGCTGCATGCACCATGTTACAGTGAATATATGAAGTGCCTTCTGTACTTTCCAAGCTTTTTCTTTAGAAATACGAACTCTTTTGTACCAGCTCCCTTTATAGACAATAAAGAAAGACACTCAGGCTGAAAAAGTCAATTTATGCAACCTGTTGCCTGCCTAGGGTGACCAGCTCTAACTAAATTTTAGATATCAAAGGAAAGTGAGATGAATCTTMCTTTAACTTTATTATTTACTTCTGATATGTCATTGAGGTAGAGGACAAAGAGAGGAAATTTTGAAAATGGCACTCATATTATTAACTTTGTGACCCATAGAAAATGTTCTATTATTGGAAATGGAAATAATACATCAATTTAGACAATATAATAATGCAAAGAAAAAAAATCCTAAGGAAAAACTTTAAAAACTTACATTTCATTATATTATGGTTAACACACTACAATGTTATTGGTCAACAGCTAATCTATACTTATGGTATGCAAGCTTTGTAATTTCACAATATTGGCTGGGCAACTGAGTAAGTGCACTGAACTCAGAAATGCTGATGAATGCATGTCACAGCAAAGATGGGTCAGGAAGATGCAAAGAAACTATGACTGGAGTGCAAGAGCTGTTTCTTGAAATATATTAATGTATTAAAAAATCACTTAGCGTTGATGCAAAATACACCTGACATCTGAAAAACATCTTCAATCATGGCCTAGCCAGTAATGCTACTCCCTAAAAGCATGAGAAATTCAGATACAGGTTCATGCTTCTATTGATTCATCTCAGCATCTGAAGGATATTTGATCTTTTATTCTGCTAACATAGGTACTTACATAAAAAGGAATGAAGGTCTTGTGGAAAATGTCAGAGTGCAATCAGTAAGTGGAAACCACTCCTCAAATGCACCAAGGTGTGGGTAGACCTGTAGATGTACGTGGGCGACCATGGGGAGTTTCTTTTTCCTCCTACCAGTTAAAGTGGTCTAGCACTCTAGAAACTTGAACTTTGTTCAGTCTTCCCTGGCTGGAATATGAGATCGTGGAGGGAATCAAACTGGAGATGTAGGAAACGTCCCTCTGCTGCATAAGTCAATGGGTGAGATCCGAGGAGCAAGGAGAGACTCAGCTTTAAGTGCTGAGTAACTTTACTGTGACCTTCAGGGTTGCCACTTCCTGCAAGTGCTTTTGGCTTTTCTGCCACAATCTGTGACTTCCAGCTTGGGCTCCTTGCTTGAGTGGAAAACAAATGAGCGATTGCACTCACTGCTCTCTCAGGGACAGCTTTTCTCAGGGCAATAGGGCTACTTTTGCTAGATGTCCCTTGTTAAACTGCATTCCTGCTGTGATAAAATTCACTGCTCGTGAAGAAAAGTGTTTTACTCTTAGTTGAGCTCATATGTCCACTGTTGAAATCGTTTCCTATCATATACTTTATATATCTATATTCAACATTGCCCTGCTTGCTTTTTCAAGTGTTACCTCTGAGTTCAAATGGCATGTTAACTTGTCCATAACATACAGCAAATAATCAGGCTCTCATTACGATTATCTCCCCCCAATTGCTTTTCTTCTTTATTGTGATGGAAATGTGGTAGTCTTTTTAGTGCAGACTGCTGCCTAATCCTACTTTATGGTGCAGAGTGCCTATGTGTTTTATTTATTTTCARATTTATTCTGTTTCATCTGTAGGTTTTTGTGAAATGTTATTCCTTCCTGTATGTATTCTGGGCAGCTTAATCCAAAACCAGAAAACAGGATTATGTTTACTTCCAGACCATGTGTAGTCCTTCATATTGATGCATGCAAACTTAATTACATTCCATTTTACAGACTTCTACAAGTCTTGACTTTTACACAGCTTCTGCATTTTCTGTAGCTCTTTTTTTGGTGAACRTATTGTGGCATTGCCTTCTTTTCCTCCTGGAATCTGCATTCTGAAAGGTTTTCATCTATGGACTGACCTATATCTTCTGATTTACGTCGTGATGTTTGAACAGGTCTTCTCTACAGTTTGGGTTCTAGTCACAAACTGGGACTCTACAGATACTCTATGCTTTATGCTTGAGTCAACTCTTCAAAATAGGCAATAAATTATTCAAAAATTTCTTCCTCTTTTTGAGTTCTCCTGTGAAACATATCTTTCAAAAGTATAATTCTTAGGAGTGCCATCTGGTGTTTGTCAGCTCATACAGAGATAGTCTTTTTCATGGGTCAAGATGCTGAAGCATAATAGAATAAGTCTGGTTTATTTAGGAAACATAGAGAATTCAATGTTTAAATGAAAAATTTGAATCAGTTACAAAAGGATTTGACAGCAATGAGATTATCAGTAGTTTCATGAAATTTAACTCTGTTCTTAGCCATTCATTTGCAATTCTCTTGGTTGCTACCCAGCTATAGAGTAGAGAATTATTTCTGGCAATTCAAAATGAAGCCTCTGAGACCCACCCAGGACATTCCCAGTAAACTGAATGGACATCTGATCCCATTCCACCAGTACTGCCATGCAGAATAGGGACTGAGATCTGTTCAGTGTGTGTAAGCTTAAATGCTTTGTTTTCTGTCGATACAAGCAGTATGTTTGAGGGCACTACCAAAATATCATTTTGGGGAGACACCACCTTATTTCAATCTCAGTCCTCAATCTAAGGGAGTGTACTGTTTTACAGTGTAAACTGATTATTACACAGTATGAAATTAAAGAAAGCATTGTTCAAATTGTTAAAAGATGTTTTATCTCGTTCCCTTCTCCCCCATTCTATCTGCTGAAATATTTTCATTTCACCATGTTTATTTTATTTATTGTATATATTGTTCACTTCAATCAAATGCAGATTTTCATGGGTACACCAAAGCGTTGTCTTTTCATCAGAGCACTGCCAGAAGCTGTTGTCAGCTGCCTCATAAAATTGCTATCTGCAAAAAATCCTCCTGTTCTTCAGAAGGGCAATCTCTTTCCCAGAAAGGGTGGGAATATGTCATGACTGCTTGTACACTCTGAATTGAGTATCTTCTTTGAAACATTCAGGGCATCTTGTTCTATCTGACACGGTCACAGTTATATGTGTTCAGTGTCCACAGGATGGCACTGTTTCACAATTATATTTTGGTGCCAATTAACCTTATGCAACAATCTTTCTACCTTGTCACGCTTCGGGCTACTTAGTATCATCTCTGACTTAACGAGGCTAAAGAGCATAACCTACTGCTTCTGTCTTGCTCTGCTGCTTTTATTACAAAGCCTAGTAACTGAAGCTGAAGTCTTTTCAAAAGTACCTGGTTTTAAGTAAGGACTCTGAACAAGGAATCGCCTCCTGATCAAAATGTGATCTCTTTTCACATTGAATCGGTGCCTAGCTTCATCTTCCAGACCCTGAACTGTGCTTTCTCTTTGTCTGCTAAGTTAAATAATATTGCACTGTCTTAAATTTACTCTCCAGTTAAATATTTTTTCCTATGGTGAAGATATTGGTTCTTATTATTGATAAACTAAAAAAAWTAGGTCCTTCCAATCTCTCCAGAATATCAAGGCACTATTAGAACTTTCTTAGCCTCCTGGAATTTCCTCGGAACCACTGAATGCATAAAAACAGGAGCTGAGCTAAAGGGCCTGCCCCTATTCAACTTTAAGTACTTTTGGTATATAAATTAGGAACATAGTCAACCCAGACCGTGTCTAAAGTTAAGGAGAGTTGGGCTGTTGCAGAGGGTGCTTYGGATTTCAGGAGGCCCTGCCTTTGGGAGTGCTCCACTGGCTATAGAAGAGGCTGTCATGCCTGTGCTGCTTGCTGATGCTGTGTTGTCACTGTCAAATAGCGTCGCTCCAGGGTCACTCTGCATCTTACTTCTTCATCATCTGCTTGCTGTTAGTTTGCCCCTATTCTCCCTTAGTGTAGATGGACTAGTTTCTTCCAAGGCCAAACCTGCATGCCATGCTGGAGATAGTAGTGTGGATAAATAAAACAAGATAAGTCTGGTTTCCTCTGCTCTATACTGTTTCTGAATGCTGTTGTAGCTAGCCTTGCCTGCAAGCATCCAACACAGTTTGCCCTGAGCTATGCATTGTGTGATTGTACATGATGTGCTGTGAAAATCTTACAGTGGTAGGCTGTGACATCACCTTTAATCCATTTCAGGCACTGAACAGAAAAAGCAGCCACAGCCTATGGTGAAAGGCACCAGGTGGAGCCCAAGAAGAGATGGGCCAAGGACAGTGCTATTGCAGCCAACCCATCTGAGAGGAGTTTGGTCTTGGGAAGTGTGGATGAAAACTTACTGAGCTGTGCCTGGTGGGGGCCAGAGATAGTACATGGGCTGATGCCTTCAGCACTGCAGAGGTAACTTTATGAATGCAGTTGAGGGCCTACAACTGTATGGATCATAAATTGCAAATAATGAAAACAATAATATTATCTAGAGGTGATAACACATTCAGTTGCTACTCAGTATGCCTCTTTTATGCTCTGGGTATCATACAAGCCTTGTCTAGGCAACACATCCTATTGGCAGATTGTTTTCAGCTGAATATGTTGAAAGATCTCTTCATCACTTTGGAATCAAAGTATTTTGAGAGTGTGTATCTTGTAAATGTTCTTTTTTTCCTTAATATACAACTGAATCTGATTTTGCATTTGACTTTATTAAGTTTGATTTAATGACTATATGATCTTTAATGTTATTCTTCCTAAATTTGTCTAGTTTAAGAAAACTAATTATTTTCTTTTTCTGTTTTTTCTACAGGAAAATCATTTGTCTCTTTAGGAATTTTTCCTAATTGAGTAGAAAGCAGGTAAGTGGAACCTTTATTTCTGGGCAAAATGAGCAGTAACAAATCTTCATTATGAGATGGTGCACTGACAAAGAGATCTGATGAAACTCAAGATTGATAGAAAAAAGGTATCAACTGGAGTGTTCTATCTCTGCTTACAACCCCCTCTGTACTTGGCAACTGCAGGACAGCTAATGTTATGCCAACTTKTAAAAATAATTCCAAGGAGATCTGGGCACTACTTATTCATAAACTATATGTCTGTACTTGGCCAGTTTGTAGAAACTATAATAAACATCAGTATTACTGTGCGCATAGTAAATATGATGTCTTGAGAAACAGTCAAAATGGCTTTTGTAAAGGTAAGTTATGCCTCACAAGTCTGTTGAAGTTATTAGGAAAAACTGATGAGTATATGGATTGGGTGAAGTCCAACTGATGTAATTTACTTTTGACAAGGCCCTTTGCCAGACACTCTTAAAGAAAGTTAAGAAGGCCCACGCTATCCAACATATTAAGTGATCTGGAAAATATATGAATAGTAAGGTGATGGTATCTGCTGATGAGACAAAGCTCTTTGGGGTAGTAAAGATAGTGAATGACTGGGCAGACTTGCAGAGAGCCTTGTGACTAGCTAGAAAAATGAGAGAAGAAATTCAGTACAGATAGATGCAAAAAGTGAGCAAATAAGAAAAAATGCTGATATTACCAAAAGGGTAATATCAGGGCAACAGGAATGATTGGAAGTATGGACTGACTTCCAGATACTAAACAATTGAATGGACAAGAAGTAACAATATGGGAGAGAGCTATAAAATGCATGGTTGCCTGAAGAAAATGGATAGGGATGATTCTTCTTTGTGTCTTTAAAACAAGGACAACACATCAGATGCAGTGAAGCTACACCACTTAYGATCGTAAGAGGTGTTTCTCTGTGATGGTTGAAGAAGGCCTGCCTGGGCAACCATGATCTTGGAGAAGTTCAGCCTCTCTCTTTTTAGCCCTCAGAGCATACTTCAAGCTCATTCAAAATCCATATTCTGAGTCTCTTTCATGAAAGAATGGGTTTGCATTATGTAAGTGATGTTCTGTTACTTGGGTGTAGATCTGACTTAAGATTTCAARGTAATCTTTCTTAGAATGTTCTATTTAGATTTATAAGAATTTCAGGTTATATTAAGTGAGTCTAAAGAAACATATAGAATGATTGTGGTTTGTATAGTGCTGTGAAACACTGATCTAAAACTGATAGCTCAACTTCCACATTACTTGTATCATCATTCTAGACTAACACACTCGCTTTCTTTCTCCAGATCCCATTAACCAGTAACCAGCCATATCCTTCCTCTTTTGAGGGAATCACCACTCCACAAGTCATTACAATCATTCACTGTTTGCATAATCAAGAACATCTCAGTATTTGGAACATTCTGTGATCTTCAGCACCAGAGCATTGAATTCTGGTAACCAAAACTTGATTCCAGCATTTGAAGACTGGATTCCAGCATTTGTGCATTGAAGAGAAAGTCAGAATGGTCTGGATGAATAAATGAAAACAAAGCTCTGCACTGTTCACAAAGAAGGCCTTGACTTTAAATCTGGCAGAAATTATGTTTACAGTAGGAATCCAGACAGTATTGTATTATATCTTGGGTACTCTACTAATAGAGTCCCTCAAATAACAAAAATGTGACATTGAGCTACTAGAGTGGAAGAGAAAATAATCCTGAGGATAGCTTTGTCCCAAATGTTGGGGCATCGATTACATGCCCAGGCGTTTCTGTTTTGGTCTCTCACTCTTCAGTACTGATTTATGGAACTTTGCAGAAGATCAGTACAAAAAGGAGGTGTGAGGAGAAGATAATAAGGAATGAGTTTCTCTTCAGGTACATTAGACATTGTACGATAAAAATAAAAAATACCTACATTCCCACCACTTACACTACCTTCTGTATTGTCATATGCCAGGATCATGTTTGGATGATTATGTTAACATTTTGCTTTATAACAATGGCCTCAAATAAGATGCGATGGAAATACTAGCTTTGGAGAGTACCTCATGTACTGTTCAAGCTCTTTTTTTGCAAGGAGTTAGTATTTCTTTAGTGTTGAACTCTAATACAAAAAGTTCTGCTTCAGCAAAATGTGAACATCCTTCTTTATTGTTGTGGGAAGATTACATTGGGAAGTGAAATTAGAGCAGAGAATGACTCAGTATAACCATTCAGCAGAGCTCTCTCTCCAGAGCTCAGCAAATAAGTCATTAAATTTCACTGAAAGACCACTGGATTTGGATGAAAGGACACTATTAGGGCTGAAGATTTCACTATCAGCCCTTCTGTCTGTTATAACTTTGGCAACGATCCTTGCAAACGTTTTTGTCATTATTACAATTTTTCTGACTAGAAAGCTCCACACACCTGCAAATTACCTCATTGGTTCCTTGGCAGTGACTGATCTTTTAGTCTCTGTCCTAGTGATGCCCATCAGTATTGCTTACACTGTCACTCACACATGGGCCTTTGGCCAAGTGTTGTGTGATATCTGGTTATCATCTGACATCACGTGCTGCACAGCGTCAATCTTACACCTCTGTGTTATTGCCCTGGACAGATACTGGGCTATCACAGATGCTTTGGAATATGCCAAACGCCGGACTACTGGCCGAGCAGCACTCATGATAGCTGTGGTCTGGATGATCTCTATTAGTATTTCTGTGCCACCACTTTTCTGGAGGCAAGGGAAAGCTCATGAAGAAATTGCAAAGTGCACTGTGAATACAGATCAGATTCCCTACACAATTTACTCCACCTGTGGAGCTTTCTATATCCCAACTGTGCTCCTTGTAATATTGTATGGTAGAATTTATGTAGCAGCTCGATCTAGGATTCTGAAGCCACCTTCATTATATGGAAAACGATTTACTACTGCACACCTGATTACTGGCTCTACTGGGTCTTCTCTCTGCTCCATTAACTCTAGTCTGCATGAAGGGCATTCTCATTCAGGTGGATCTCCAATATTTATCAACCATGTTAAAATAAAACTTGCAGATAGCGTCCTGGAAAGGAAAAGAATTTCTGCTGCAAGAGAAAGGAAAGCCACCAAAACTCTAGGCGTTATTCTGGGAGCTTTCATTTTCTGCTGGTTGCCATTTTTTGTCATTTCTCTTGTCCTGCCAATCTGTCAGGATGCTTGTTGGTTTCATCCTATCCTACTGGACTTTTTTACATGGTTAGGTTACTTAAACTCACTGATCAATCCAGTCATTTACACAGCTTTTAATGAAGAATTTAAACAGGCTTTCCAAAAACTAATACATTTCAAAAAGTGCTCGTCTTGATCCTCTCCTGTTGTTATTGACTCCTGTACAATCTCACAGCCTACTCAGAGACTTTCTGTACCTTTATTCCTGAAGTAAGGAGTGGTAACTGCCATCTCTGCTGCTGGCCTGTGTTGTGCATGTAACTAGGAACTTCTTGCCAATTTGATACTTTCTGTCTGGAATTCTGTGTCCCATAGTAGAATTTGCCTATGGTCTCTGCAATGATCCTTTGTGTATGTAAGATCAAAACATGAAGTAGGCTTTGTAACAAGTGAAAGAACCAGAAAGCTGGGTTTGTATTGCCCAGTTCTGCCATGCCTTTGTAACCTGATGGGAGGAGAATGTGTGCATATTTGCAGGACTTCAGTATTTCTGGTGTATACTGTTAGCAATTTATGTAGGCAGAGAACATTTCTGGAGAACAGGATCTGATGCCTACGTTTTCTATGGCAATTGAAATTGATAAAATGAGTAACTTTTTCAGAAGTTGTGTGACACAATCTGACTATAAGCAACAGGGCACAAAGACATAACAGATATCTCCAGAAAGAAGACTGTTTATTTGAAATTATTTTTACACATTCTATTATGAATAGAATAGCCAGTGMAGAAATATTACAAAATAAATAGCATGAAAATTATTGAAAATTACCTTGATCTTATATTTCTGTTATTTGATTTTTTTTGCGTGCACAACCTGAAACAGGCAAACATGTTTAGTGTCTTTGTGGAGTGACAGGCACCTTGGAATGGAACCTAAAGAAGCACAGCTTCCTTCTTTGGTTCTGGTGCAAGTTTCTTCCATAACCATTAGAAAAGTGAATTAGAGAGAAGTCAGCAGATATAGCTGTACACTGCTGTATCTAGTCCATGGGCACCCAGGCACTCAGTATGGGATCAGGTAAGTGCCAAAGAATGAGACGATAAAAACACATTTTTTCAGTCTTCCGTGAGAAATTAGAATCGTCACATGAGATGCAGAAACTGTGAACCTCTGAGAAAAGATTGAAAGAACTGGGAGACTGAAGGCTGAGGTAAGAAAATAGTGTTCAGATAGATAAAAGAGAACTGTCAAGAGGAAAGGAATAATCTGTTCTCTCCATTCATAGACAGTAAGACAAGAAACCAGGGACTTACAGAGGGGAGAATTAAGTGAATATCAGTAGCAACTTTCATAGTAAGGTTGTTAGGGTGGATATGGAGTTACTGTCTCTGGAAGTCTTTAAGAACTAGTCAGACAAACATCTGTCAGAAATCACAATGTCAAGATCCTCGTCTTTGGCAAGGATAGCCCAGATTGCTCTCAGCCTTCTTTGCTGCCAAGGTACACTGCAGGATCATGTTCAGCTTGCTGTCTATAAGAACCCCCAGGTCCCATCCAGCAGAGCTGCTACTCAGCCAGTCAATAGTCAGTCTGTATCATTGCAATGGACTCTTCCTTCCCAGGTGCAGGATTTTGCATTTGTCCTTTGTTGCATTTCATAAAGTTCCTGCCATCCTATTCCTCCAGTCTGTCTAGGTCCCTCTGAATGGTGGCCCTGCCCCTGCCCTGGAGTGTATGGACTGGTCCCCCAAGTTCAGTTTCATCTGTAAACTTGACAGGAGTGCAGTCTATCACATCCTTCAGATCATTGATAAAGATGTTAAACAGGACAAGTCCCAGGATATACCCCTGCAGTACTCCACTTGCTATCACGCTGTCCAGCCATCCAGATCACAATGTCCCAAACTGGATACCAGGATACTGTGGGATGTTGAAAGCCTTGCTAAAGTCAAGATAAATGACTTCCATTGCTTTTCCCTCATCCACAAATCTAGTTACTTTATTATAGAAGGCAATCTACCTGGTCAGGCATGATTTACTATAGAAGGCAATCTAACTGGTCAGGCATGATTTACCCTTGATAAATACATGCTGACTATTCACCTTCTTCTCCTTCATTATATTCTTGCTCAGATCCTGCCCCTTGAGGGCAGTGCAACCCAAGGTCACAACTTCGTCATGCTTTTGCAAACTGTGTTGCAGGATCGGTTAGAGAAAATCTGTGGGCTTGATGTCACAGCAGCTCCAGGAGGCTGAAAGAGGCCAGAGACCTCTGCAGCAGCCTGTGGCTTGGACCACAGAGCACAGGGAGAGGGGTCTCAAGGTGCAAGAACATGAGGGGAGCGTTTAGTCTGTGTCTGGTATGCAAGGAGCTCTAACAATAACCTTTCCCTGCTGTATCTTTGTAGCTGGTTCTGAGTAGACTGAGATTCCTGCACTATTGCAATTGCTAGGAGGATGGCTGAGGTGGATTAAAGACCAGCAAGTGAATGGAGGCAGTATAGGTGGTTCAGGCAGTTTGCACCTTGCTTGTTCCTGACAAGCTCCAGCACTTGACCTGTGTGGTATTCTAGGGGAAGCTTCTGAAAAAAGGGATATGCTTACATCCCCTGTCCTGGATGGGTTTGTATCCAGTGTACAGTGAATAGAGTCTTCCAGTAGAAACCCAAATCCTACAAAATCCTGCAAATAAGTCCCTGAAAAAGGCTTCTTCTTCATCCTACCCCTTGGATTGAGGCATATTATCTCTGCTTCCATGACGATGTCCTGAGTCTGCCCTTTGTGAAGGATCTTGTGTGTCTTGTTTCTTTCCAGTGTTCAGAAGGGCATCTGGCACCTTCCTATCCATCATACTTCCAATAACTGTTGGGTCACTAGCTGCTTGACTTTTCCTGGCCTCATGATAGTTCCCACCCAGAAAATACATATACATATACATTTGCATATACACATGCATATACATATACAAATCGAACTGGGAAGAGGGAAGGGTGAGCAAGACCTTGATAGTACAGCCCAGTAGTTAGAACACACCTAGACAGTGGAAGATTCAGAATCAAATTTGTTCTTTACTAAGTAGTAGATTGATTATGCATAACAGAATTATTTCAAGAGGTGACACTAGGAACTTTGTCCTTCAATATCTGGCAACTGACAGTGTTTGAAAACAGATTTCCCAGCAGAATATTTTGTCATAGACTTAGTGATTTGGCATTTCCAGGAGAGAACTGGGCTGACAGTGGTACCTAAAGCTAAGAAAGATTCCAAGTTGAGAATCTCCAGTAGGTAAGGGGACCTTTTTGCAAGGTTCTGGGGGCCAAGTGTCTCCACAGCATTTCCCCTGATGGTTTGCCTGCCAATGTCAGAGCTTCAATGAATCATAAAATCACAGATAATTATTCCTGAAGGACCCTTGGGAGAACAGTTGGTCTATTCCCATTGCTCTGTCTGGATCAACTATGCTTTTGGCCTTCCTGTCCTGCCTGCTCTTTAAAACTTCCAATGATGAACAGAATGGCAAAATATCATAGCATGAAAGATGACCAATGACTGTTCTTTGGTCTTCTTTGGGCATTTAATGAGACACTGTTTAATTCAAGAGCAAACAAGCTAGGCCCTTTGTTTGATTAGATCATAGGCTAATTCAGAAAGGCACACAGTCTAATATTGCGCCATCCTTAATTTTGGTAAATATTTGATATTATGCTTCAGGAAATCATATTTGAAAAACTTGTGATATGGAACTGCCACAGGAAAACACTAGTTAAAGATCATAAATGAAGGATAAATAACACCCCACAGCCTTTGAGTTGAAAGCAGGAGGCTGTCATGTCATAGAGATCAATGTCCATATTTACCATGTCATTAATGGTCCATGCAGTCAGGAGTACACAAATGCATTTCACAGAAAGCATACAAAGGCTGAATGAGTTCTAAGTACCTCTCAGGCTTTTTTTATTTGTAAAGAGGTATATATTGTGATTGTCCCAGCAAATACAGTTATCTCAGTGACAGTATAGAATTAAAACCAGAAGAATTAGCTAAAGAAAAGTCATAGCATGTGTGTTC
Source organism: Rhea americana (assembly GCF_003343005.1). Classification (NCBI taxonomy): domain Eukaryota; kingdom Metazoa; phylum Chordata; class Aves; order Rheiformes; family Rheidae; genus Rhea; species Rhea americana. The sequence continues at coordinate 1,528,773 of NW_028186094.1, forward strand.
ACAGCAGCACACTGAAATTAAATTTCATTGAAGGATATTCCTACAAATGGGTAAGAGTATCAGCAATGAGGAGTTGTCAGAGCTGAAGGTAGGCAAGACAAGGAAAGTGGAATCTGATCAGTCCTCCCAGGGCAAATCTAAGCAAGTCTTGCACTGTGAAGGGAAGATGGCCATGTAAAACATGTGAGTTGAAGTAATACTGCCATGCTAAATCATCAAAAGAAGCTCTTTGTGAGTGTGGGCAGGAAGGAACAAATGTTATATATGGCAACCAGCACAAGTCATACTCCTTTTGCAGTATACCTTGAGTGCCCTTGAAGAAGTGTTAGAAACACTGGTGGTAATTATGGTTCCCATGCAATTTCCCTTATGACACTCCAGTTACAGATGCTCAGTAACTCATGTCACTGAGAGACGAGGAATTCCCAACAGCTTCAGCAAAATTCTTCTAACTTTTCTGAGTTCTGTTTTAATCCAGCGAAGATCTTTCTGGTGAAAATGCCAGTGACAAGATATACCTTTTGTACAGTTATTTTCAGTAACTGCAATTTTGCATTTAGCCTTCATCGCTGTTGAAACAGAAGGAAGAAATGTAGGTTAGTAGTTAGTGAAGTTAAAAGCCCTCTCAGTAAGGTTTTTCTCTAAGCTGCCTTATTCACATACACACCATGTCCAGCTTCTGGTGGCAGCAATCATATTTTCACATCTCTGTTGTCAGCGATTGCCATGGAGAGGAAAGCCCTTTTCCTCAGCCTGTCAAGGTCCCTCTGAAGCAGTCCTGTCTTGCAGCATAGCAATAGCTCTTCCTAATTTGCTATTATCTGCAAACTTGCTGAGGGTGCACACCGTCTCCTTGTCCAGGCCATTAATAAAGTCATTAAACAGTATCATCCTCAGCGTTCATCCACAAAGGATGCCCCTAGTAATCAGATGCCAGCTGGACTTTGTGTTTTTGATGACAACTCTTTGAGTCCAAAGCTCCAGAAATTTTTCCATCCACTTCACACCCCATATCATCAATTTGAATATAAGGAGACTGAAAGACCAAGTTAAAGGTCTTGCTAAAATCAAAGCTAAAATGAATCAGTACATATCCAGTGTTCTCCCCTTGTCCGTACAGACAGGTGTCTCATTATAGAAGGCAATCAGGTTGGTAAGGTATGATTCGTCCTTGGTAAACCCTTGCTGGCTGCTCCCAGTCACTTTCTTGTCCTTTACGTGCCTGGAAATAGCTTCCAGGATGTGCTGAACAATCTTCCAAGGGATAGAGGTGATGCTGACCAGCCTGTAGTTGACTGGATACTCCTCCTTTCCATTCTGCATGATGGGCATGACATTTGCCTTTTTTTCAATCATTAGGAATGTCTCCTGATGACCAAGCCCTTTCAAAGATGACAGAGAGTGATCACACAAAGACATTGGCAAGCTTTCTCAGCACTCTTGAATGCACCTTAACTCAGCTTACCTTAACAACAAGACCTCCACTGTCTACAGAGGGAGACTAAACTGAGTAACTTGTATGGAGGATTCTGTAATGGAGATATCTAATGTATTCAGACAAATCTAGCTCTCAGTGTGTGCAGATCCTGTTTATCACTTGCAGCAGCTGCCACTCCCCATCCTTGTGTTCTCCAGATATGTCACATTCTGGCCCCTTATAATCCTCGTGAAGGCAGAATTGAAGATCCTCTATCTGAGAAGGACATGGTGCTCTCACTACAATGCCATAGTATATGCTTTTTGAGCAAGAGGAATGTGCCAGTGATTTGAACTAAGACATTGATCTTAGTGCTGCTTGCTTCTCTGAGAGCAATGCCTTCATTCCTGTACCTTGACATGTATGTGGACTCCTAGAGAAGTTCATGGTGGTATCCTGCTGATCCTAGAAACAAGAAACTGTTACAGAGACAAATGACTTACACTGGTTGCCAAGGAGTGTTGATAATGATGTAACAGGAACAAGCTGTGTAGCACTGCTGCCCACACAAACAACCATCTGTTTCTTTTTTCCTACTTACTGTGTTTAATAGTACTCCTAAACTCTCTGTGGTACCTAGCATAGGTAAGGCTCCACCCCTGTCAAGAGCTTTTGGAAGCCAATGAAATAAATATGATGATCTTATCCCGACTCTGATGCTATAAATACTTAAAGCCTGAATTCCTTGAATCGGGTATTAGCATGAGAATCTCATCTTCCCTTTAAAAAGACAATCAACATTTTAGTCCTCTTTGCAGAGAAAAGCAAGACATTTTGATTTGATAGATACCACCAGTTCAGAAACCAGGAGGCTGATTCAGCTCACTAACCTGGCAGAAAACCATTCACTCTCTGAGTTAATCTTCTGCCAGTTTAATGAACTGAACAAATGTCAGAACTGGTGCAACAGAAGCAGTACATACTCACAAGCAGGGCCAGGAGGAGGGGAGTAGAACTGCACGTATCATCATCAGCAAGCTGTTAGATCAACTTAGACATCTCGTTAAAGCTCACCATAGAAACGAAGCAGTACAGAATAGCAGTATCTGAAGAGTCAGTTCAGGGACTTCATCAACTGGAAGATGACTCAGACATTTTTAATAGCTACTGAGAAATCTTTTCTCAGAGTTTGTCTAACCCCTCACGTTACCAAGCTGGGCATAAACCGCATGAGCTGCTTTTGTTTGTTTAAGCCTTCTACACCCATGTGGGTCCTCTATTGTGAGACATGCTGACAGTTGCTGCTGCTTCCCCATACCATTCATGATTTTATGGGTGTTTATCATCCCTCCTCCCCCCCACCCTGTCATCTCTGGTCACATCTACTCATGCTATGATCACCTTGCACCCTGGAAATTAAACAACCTTTTCTGTCAAGTACCATAAGACAAGAAGGCTGTCACTGCACAGTGACAGCTTTCCATGCAAGAAAGAAACTTTGTAGAAGGAGATTGCTTCTTCCCTCACAGAATTACCCTATTCTCCTCTTCCTATCTGCCCACAGGCTAGCCAGCCTTCTGCAGCCCTCCCTAAGCACGTACACAACACCAACAGAGTAACCTCTGATATGCTTCCTCCTTCCCTCTCCTGTGGGTCTGCTCCCATTCCTGCTTCAGCCTCTGAATAGTTTGCCCCCATTTCTAGTCCCTTTTTATTTTCAGGCTCCCCTACTTCACTTCCGTCAATTCTGCCAGCTGTGTACCTTCTGCTCAAAACCTCCCCAGTCTATTCCAGAGCTGGGTCTGTCTTCCTCCCCTTTTTACATCCCCACACCCACTGGTCCTTTTAGTCTGATACCTCCATTGACCGCATTAAGTCCTTATGCCTAAAAAAAACAAACAAAAAAAATTGTTCCTTCCTGTCACAGTAACCATAGCTCCCGTATTTATCTTCTTTCCTCTTTCCTTTCCTAGGTCATGTATCATGTTTCCTTTCTGGGGACAGATCTTTCTAATTCCTTAGCCTCACAACATTTTTTCTTCTCACAGATATCTGCTCAGGCTGTTGCACCTCTATTTCCACAGCCGTTCTGTCATCAGGTGCAGCCACGCCACTTCTGCACCATCCACAGAGAGCAGGGGTCTCCCACAGTAATCTGTGACATTTGTCATTCCCTGGTTTTCCACTCATCATCCCATTCTAGTACTAGAGCCCCTACTCAGAAGTTCGTTCAAGTGCAATCTTGTTGAAGGGCTTGTTTGTTGCTCTTTATTTCCCCTCAGCTCAGCTTGTTCCCCAATACTCCCCCTCACATCTCTCTTGTTTGCCTCCTATCAACCCTGCTTGGTGATACAGAGTTTACCTTCTGACTTGTGCTTTCCTTCTGGCAGTACTTCATCATCCAAATGTAGCTGGCTGCTTGTGGCATGGGAGGTCTAGGAATGTGCTCCATGCTGTATAGTAAGTATGCCTCTATTGGTTGCACTATTGCACGATGCAAATTCAATGCTTCCTCTTCCAAGATCAGTGGCATGGTTGGAAGGGCTGTCTCTTGGCTTGGAGAAAGGGTGCTGAAATTTCCAAAACCTGAAGCAGGGTACCAGCACGAACACTAGGAGCCTGGGTTCCCCAGATGTCCCCCCAATAGCAGCTAAGTAGCCTACCAGGATGCTAGGATCAATCCCATGTCATTCACTGCAGCCAACTCTGCTAATGACAGTGACCCCGTGGGGTCCTCAGGGATGTTACTGGAAGATACATCAAGGAGAGGGTCTGCCTTGGGAAGACACATCTCCACTTCTGCCCTTCTCCTTCTCATCCTCTCCTGAATTATGTCAGCTAGAGCACCTGAATCCATACAAGTGATCAAACTTCCATCTTCATAATGATGGGAGCTGAACTGGGAACAAGTGTTATAAACRCACATTGAGAGACCATGAGTCCCTTCTGCCTTGGGGTGAGACTTCCTCTACAGAGTACCAGAGGGATGGAGCTGGCCATAGGCAGCCAGAGAAAGTCACTGTCCCTCTCCTCCTGGAGGCTGGGGGTACAGGAGGTTTCAAAATTCCTGGTCAGTGCCAGAACAGGGCTCACCTCTGGGTTCCTGAGAGGACTCTTTTTCAACAGTTGTGACTTAGCTGCCATTTCCAATGTCTGCCACCCAGGGGAATAAATGCCTCTGGACAGCGGGCTTTGGCTTCTCTTATCTCAGCATCATTTTCCCATCCCTGAACTGGGCCCCAGAAGGCCCCTTGCCTCCCCGTCCCACAATCCAGCAGCAGTGGCCACAGAAACACAGGCTGTGTGAGGTCGGGCCCTTGAGATGTCCCTAGATGATGAGGCACTTTGGGGGAGCCTTCAGTACATATCAGCTGAACTTGCCAGTGATTAAGGGTGCCAACCCAGCCTTGCTACTGGTCCCACTTGCTATATGCAACCTGGCACCCAAAATGGTGGTGCTGAGTCTCATGGCACAAACAAGCCCTTTCCTTAGCCCCTGTCTTAGCTTATCCCCCAGGCTCCCCATCAGCAGCAAGGCCAAGTAGCCAACATGTGACATGCTATCAGAGAGCAGCAGGCACATAGCTTTCACAATGCCTTCCTTCCCTTTGGGGAGGAGTTCAGTTTCCTGAATGGTTTCCCTGATCACAAGGATCCACCATGAAATGTCATCAAACGGCATCACTAAACACCTTGGGATCTCAGGTGAGTCTTTGTACTACAGAGATACTTTCCATCACTATTGTGTTCTCAACACTGCATTCCTGCAGTACTCTAATTTTAATGCAGCTTCTGAGTCTCTGATGGCTAGAAGGGAAGAAAAGGGCCTAGTTAAGTCATTTCCACCAAAATCTTTGTGGGAAAGTGGTGAACCTGTTCTTCCTGTATCTATGGCCAAAGGTGCACTGCTATGTAATCATCTGCAAGTCAATGCTAGGCCCAGAATGCACGCACTTCAGCAGCTGTCAAGGTTCCTAAGATGCCTGGATCCTCATGAATCTTTCACAGGGATTTTGTCATGGTGAATCAACAAGATGACACCGGGAGGGAGAAATGCTGGGGGGAGAAGTACTGTCAGGATCTCTCATGGATGGTTGCTTCCTGGGTCGTACTGCCATTACCAGACTTGGACAAGASCCTTTCCACAGTTTATATGGAGAAAAACAGGTCAATTTACTCCCAATTGGACTACATTTATATTTAAGTTTAATCATCCTGCAAGATTAGTTCTGTGATAAAAGGGAAGCTTGTCTCATAGACCCCCTCTTCTCCCCTGACATCCATGGTTGCTGTAACTTTGGGCCAGATAGGTGTTACCTCTTGGCACATAGCTTGTTGAAAAACACAGTACAGTACTCTTTCTAGACAGAAAGAATATTCTGGAGTTTTTCTAACCAAGGCTCACTAACTCTATACAAATGTCTTGAGCCTTCCATGAAGAAGGGGTGCAGGGTTGGGTCTACAGTCACCATCAGGTCTACATCTTCTATACCCAGGTGCTGCAGAAACTTCTACCTGGTGCAGACAGTCTATATGGAACATTCTRGTATATGCCTTTCTTTAATCACATTCAAGGACTCAAAAAGACCTGTCAGTCCTTTTGTATCCATCAGAGAGGCCTGCCTCAAGAACTCATCTTTCCAGACCTCCTCAGAATGTGAACATACTTTTCACATCCATTTTTGCTACAGCCACAAAATGGGATTGTCTTGAAGAATCCTCATTACACAATTCTATCTTGATATGCAACCAGTGGAGGTCACTGAATACTGAGGTTGGTCCTGGCTAGCATCATCAATATCAGGTACCTCCTAGATTACAGTCAGCAAGATCAAGTAGATCCCATCCTGCTCACCTTGCATACAGGCTGGTCTACCCACTCCAACCCTCAACAAAGTGATCCAGGAGATGAGAGTGCCCCAGATCCCTTATCTTGCTCCTAATATGAGTGCTTTCTGCAGAAGCTGTATGTCCCAAGCCACTCTTCACTTCTGGCCTCATAACCGCAGGTTTTGGCACTTATCACACAATATTTCACAGGCGACAATCTGAATATCTTGTCAGTCTTCCTCTAAGCATCTGTATGCTCCACACTCTTCCATGTTCTCCATATTGAGACCTCTATATAGAGTTGGATCCTACCTCTGTGGCTGCACTCCTCCTTTTCCTTTTCCACATCCAGGACAGCATTTAGACTTCTATGACAGGCCTTCAGCCATTCTTACTGTGAGACCCAATGAGGACAATGGCAAGTAGCTTATGCCTGAGGAAGAATACAAGAATAGGCCAGACATGTAACAACACTTTCCCAATATCTCTCCAGGTTCTTCTTTACTCAGAGTAGGCACCTTCATGATCTATACAATGCCTGATAGAATTTTCTTTCCCTAGTTTGATTCATCCTGCTATGAACCTTTGGTGCCAATATCATCCTGCAGCAATGAGTGTTACAGTGAGCTATATGCTCTCTTAAAAAAATACCTAAGCACAGCATCATTCCTCTCACAACACAGCAAATCCAAGAAGAATGTGGAATAGAGTCCCAGGCTCTAATACACACAACCCCTGACAAGGCTGTACCACATGCATTTACACACGTGAAAATCAAGAACTACCCCTTTATCGATTTTTTTTTCATTTAATCTGCCCATTATACCAGCTATGTCATTGTCAGATGTATTTCAAGTGTTAGTATTGTATTAGCAAACCTCCCTCATTCCAGTTTGGAATCTGTAAGGAGAATTAAAAAACTGCTAAATATGGTTGCACTATGTAGAGCATGTAACATGTTCCCTGTGCCTCCACTGTTGAAAGTGGGTGCTCAGGTAAGGTTTCATGAAAGCAGATACTTTCACCAGTTAGAATGACTGGAAGCAAGCCTTCTCCATTTCAGCTATAAGAACCAGCAAGATCTTGTTCATTCTACGTCTTTGTGTGAGCTTGGATTTTAGCTGTAAATCTAGCAAGTTTTCTTTAAGCTGTAAATACTTCATTCAAACACAATATATTTCCGATTATGCTATGTGAACAGGACAAAAGAGTTCTATTTGAACTTATTATGACAACATGAGCAATATTACCCTCAGGGCATTACAAGCTGCATCACCTAGCATTCTAAGTATCTCTCTTTGGCATTGCCTGAAATAGCTTTAAAATAGAGTGAGAGATATAATTATAGCTAGTGTACCTACTAGCAAAAGAAGATATTGTATTCTGAGACTTCCAACCGCATTTGCACGGCCAGCAGGCTGGAAGCATGCCTCATCTGCTACCTGGGTCCTCAGTTGACTGGTTTGCGCAGTTCCTGGCAAATGCTACACAAAAGCATCAAACCATGATTCCTCAGTGTCCATCACCCTCTAGCAAAAGGTCAGTGTTAAATCAGTCCTCTGTCTTGCTTACAGCAGAGTAACACTTTGAGTAGCTTTTCCTGTTTGCTGCTGGAAGCTCTGTTGTCTCTGAGTCCAACTGTTTCTAGTTGAGTCCAAAATGTTTTCTAGTTGCACATCCTGGAAGTGGAAATGACCATAGTTGGCTCACTATGTAATCCAGCGCAGAGTCCCAAACTTTCAGAAGGATGCTATACAAGGGGAGCTGCAAAGAAAGGCCCTGGAGAATAAAACTGCTTTTCATACTCTTGTGCCATGTGCCATACAGATTTCTCCCCTGTTCTTAGGGAGACAAATCTCTTGTAAATCCCTTATGTATCAAGTGCAGAAGACATGTCTGGGAAAGTACAGGCAATGGCACTTAGCTAACGGTCTCGAGAGCCCAGAAATGCCAGGACRATGCCCAAACTGGCTTTGCATGCAGCCAGCTGCAGCAGGAACAACTCAGGAAGGCTGGCCCAAGGGCCCTCACTTGGCTTCACAAGTAACCGCCTTCCTGTGCACAAACATACCAAGAGCCACCTTAAAACTAGTTAAATGGCTTTATTCCGACACTCCCCTTGGGAGATTGCTGCGGGACATTGCTCTAACCTTGACTGATTTACACGGTACCCATTTTCCGCCCGGTATAGCACCACTCCTCAGCTGGGTACCCATTTTCCGCCCGGTATAGCACCGCTCCTCAGCTGAGGCAGCTGGTCCCCACACCAGGCAGGGTGCAGTCCCTGCCGGGGTACCGTGGAGGACAGTGTTGTCCCGACTTTTGCCTGGCGTGTAAAACGAGCTCATCCGCCGCAGCCCCGCGGCCTCCTCGGGGCCGGGCGCCCGCGGCCCAACGCGGAGCTCCGCCGCCGCGGCGCAGACAGGCCCTGCGGCCGCCCCGCGCCTCCTTCCCCCTAAAATGGCCGAAGTTCCCTCGCCGCCTCCTCCGAACTACGGAGGAGGGCGCGGGGCGGCCGGGCCGAGGCGCCGGCGGAGGGCGCCGGGGAGCCTCCCCGTGC